>NC_142155.1:9866969-10170000 GCF_024610735.1 Ursus americanus | reverse complement strand
ATTGTTTTGATCAGAGAAGGAATATAGTCACTTTAACACTTTAATCTTGCATTAGAACACGGAATAGTTTAGGGGCGCCTGGGTGGCACAGTCAGTTGGGTATCCAACTCTTGGTTTTGGCTTGGGTCGTCATCTCAGGGGCATGGGATCAAGCCCCATGTGGGGCTGCACACACAGTGGGGAGTCGGCTTGGGATTCTCTCTCTCCTTCTCTCTCTGCCTCTTCTGCTCATGCTCTCTTTCTCTCCCTCTCTCTCTAAAATAAATAAATAAATCTTTAAGAAAAAGAGAGAGAGAGAATACAAAATAGTTTCAAGAATAGTTTCTTTACAGAGTGAAGACCAGGTCAGAGATGGCAGGGATGGCCAGGAGAGAGGTAGCATAGGCCTGAACTAGTGAGGAGACAGGATAAATGGAAAGAGGAAGGTAGAGATGAGACATATTCTGGAGGCAGACTCAATGGAGCTGAACCACTCAGTAGCAATGGGATGAGGGAGATAATAAAGAAGATGTGAATCTATAAATTTAATATGCAATCTGGATCAGAACTCGGAGTTCTTTTCAATTGATAAATTTATTCTGAAACTTACCTGGAAAAATAGGTAGGTTTAGAATAATTGATACTTTTTTTTAAGATTCTATTTATTTATTTGACAGAGAGAGAGACAGCCAGTGAGAGAGGGAACACAAGCAGGGGGAGTGGGAGAGGAAGAAGCAGGCTCCCAGCGGAGGAGCCTGATGCGGGGCTCGATCCCAGAACGCCGGGATCACGCCCTGAGCCGCAGGTAGATGCTTAACGACTGAGCCATCCAGGCACCCCAAGAATAATTGATACTTTTTTTTTAAAAAGTTAAGAACATTGAAGGGATCTTACACTAATGTCTAGTGTCACACTGATATAGGAAGAGACAGTAAAAGAGGGTAGATCCCAAAAATAGACCTCTCCATGAGTATGTGGAAACATTTGGAAAAGGATAGATTTTTATTTAGGTAATACTGGAAAAATTGACTGTCGTATAAGATACAAGTAAGACGAGTTCTCTACTCCACCACAGAGACAGACAAATTCCATAGAAGTTAAAGATTATATGAGTTAGAGCAATGCTGGTTGTTATACTAATCCTCGAATTTCAGTAACATCTCAAAATAAAACATTTACTTCTTACTTGGGTGGTAGTCCAATGAAGGTACTCCTTGTTGGGTGTGGGGTGTGTAGTAAAGGCTCTGCTCGATGCAGTCATTCAGGAACCCAAGGTGACAAAGGCCCTGCATCTTTAGCACGTGGCTCCTAAGGATATGCTTAGTACCAACACACAGCTGGCGGAAAGGAAAAGACAGAAGGCATAAGGCTCTGTGCGTCCCCTCAGCCTGGAAGTGGCACACATTATTTCCACTCAGCTTCCATTAGCTAGACTAGTCACATGACCCCACCCAGAGGCAAGCAGACCTGGAGGATGGTGTCTCTGGACGGGCCACCTCTTCCCAGGGATAGTTCTATACCTCAGAGGAGAAGCGTGATCTGTGGTGGACAGCTAGGTAACTTTGCCACGAAGACTCTCCTGAATAGTAAAAGTAAATATGTTAACTAAACGAGCATCTAAATACACCAAAATAAAATCTAGGAAAATACTTTTATAATCTTGGGCAAAGTCTTTCTAGATGACGTGACTTCTTTGACTTCTAAAAAACATGAAATACAGAATGAGTAAAGAAAAATAAGTGATGTTTTTGCCTATCATGTTGGCAAAGATTACAAATTTGTGATATTCCATGTAATAACCTGCGAATGCTTAGAACAATATCTATCACACAGTAAACTGTTACTGTGTTAGCTGTTACTAGTACTATTGTTATTTTTATTAGCATTACTTTTATTAACAAGGAGGCAGAAAAATAATTACTCTCATACATTGTTAGTAACAATTGGTACCATCCTTTGGAGGGCGTTTGGATATCAAAACTCAAAACCTGCCAACATTCAACCCAGCAATCCAATCTCTAGGAATTTATCCTTAACCTACAAAAATACGTGTACTAAACTGTTCATTTCAGCATCATTTTAAGAGCAAAAATTCAAGTAACCTGAAATTCATTAATAATAATTGGCTAATTAAATAAATTTCCTTCCAACCTTATACTACCTATGTCTAGTGTTTTCATATCTTATAGCAGCTACTATTTTACAATTTTAAAACATATATTTTATTTAAATCATCCAGAGTTTAGTTTACAGTGAGGCCACTAGGATTTAGAACAAAAAAGGTGGTGGAAGAATGTTTTATTTGTTGCATTTCTGTTTTTCCCAGAGATAAGATGAAATGAGTTTTTTTTTTTTTTTGAAGATTTTATTTATTTATTTGACAGAGATAGAGATAGCCAGCGAGAGAGGGAACACAAGCAGGGGGAGTGGGAGAGGAAGAGGCAGGCTCCCAGCGGATGAGCCTGATGTGGGGCTCGATCCCAGAACGCCGGGATCACGCCCTGAGCCGAAGGCAGACGCCTAACGACTGAGCCACCCAGGCGCCCCATGAAATGAGTTTAAAGTGCAAGAGGGAAATTTATGTTAGCTCTCGGGGGAAACTTTCTGAGACTCTAACATAATTTACAAAAATTTTTAAAGCCTAAATTCTCCAGACAGTTTCCAGAAATCAAGATGTACCCCCTTTGTGGTTTATCTCTACAGAATTTTTCTGTCCTTACAATTACTAGTTTAAAAGTGTTCAACCATGATTTGCTTAATCCATATGATTTAGTTCTTCCCATTATGATTTGAAATTAAGCCAGGTATGGTAAAATACACTTTCTAATACATGTACTATGTCATGTAATTGTAGCAACAGAATACATCCCATCGAGTTCAGGTGTGCAGTTGATCTTGCTTTTTTTTAAGTTTTCTTTTAATTCCAGTTAATTAGTACTATGTTACATTAGTTTCAAGTGTATAATATAGTGATTCAACAATTCCATACATCACTCAGTGCTCCTCACACAAGTGCCCTCCTTAATCCCCATCGCCTACTTCACCCATCCCCCCACCCACCTCCCCCTCTGGTAACCCTCAATTTGTTCTCTATTGTTAGGAGTCTGTTTCCTGGTTCCCTCTCTCTCTCTCTCTTTTTTTTTTAAGATTTTATTCATTTATTTATTTATTTGACAGAGAGAGAGACAGCCAGCGAGAGAGGGAACACAGCAGGGGGAGTGGGAGAGGAAGAAGCAGGCTCCCATTGGAGGAGCCTGATGTGGGGCCCGATCCCAGAACGCCGGGATCACGCCCTGAGCCGAAGGCAGACGCTTAAGGACTGAGCCACCCAGGCGCCCCTCTCTTTCTCTCTCTCTCTCTCTTTTGCCCTTTGCTCATTTGTTTCACTTCTTAAATTCCACAGAGGAGTGAAATCATGTGGTATCTGTCCTTCTCTGACTGACTTATTTTGCTTAGCATTATGCTCTCTAGATCCATCCGTGCAGTTGATCTTGCTTTAACCCAATCTTTGGGTCCACATTAGGGTAGCCTTAGATATGAATCCACCTTATAATGAGGGATTTTCAGTATTACAGGGACTAATCCCTTTTACACAAAGTCCAAGGTGATCAATTCATATTGATTTTGCTGACTAAGTCATACTGGAGCAAAGTTCCATTGGAGTCTAATAATACGTTCATTTACAGTCCCTTTGTGTCTTCAATATCATTGCGGTATTTACTTTGCCCAAATCTTTGCAGTCTCATCAAATCTCAAGAATTCGTCCGTAAATCATTCTAAGTGATTCAGTGAGTATGTGAACCTACTTCCTAGAACCTTATAAGCCTATATTTCACATTTCTAATGGGCTGCTAGTAATCAATAACTATCTTCACTACTTCCCAACTTGTTCACATCTGTTTCCTTTGGGAGAAGTAGATTTTAAGAGCACAGGATGACATGCTTTCTTTCCATGCAGTTTAGAGCTCCCCCTTGTTTATTAACACTTCTGTTTCTTCCTTTAGCCCCATTTTCTCTTGATGTATCCATAAAAGTACCATCTGTTTTCAGTATCATTTTCTTTCTGCACTCTGCTCTCTCCTGAGTGCTTCATGTGATAACAGTTTATTCCGGCTCTATTATCCACTTGCTTTCCCAGCCCACCCTCTTCTCCCCATCTCACCCCACCCATGTCACCCTGGATTTTCTTTATCCAAGGACTGGTATACCATAACTTTTAAGGGCACAACTTTGGAGTCAAGGAATGGCCCGCTCAGCCACTTAGGATATTGGGCCTTGGCTAGTTGATCACTGCAAGTCTTAGTTCTTCGTTTGCAAGAAGCAGATGATCCTGATATTATCTAGCTCGTAGGAGTACTAAATAAAGTCATGTACATCAGGGTTTCCCAACCTTGGCGCTATTGGCATTTGGGACTAGCTACTTTTTTCTGGGGACTAGTCTGGGCATTGTAGGATGTTTTGCAGCAACCTTTACCACTAGATGACAGTAGTAATCCCCTTTACCACTAGATGCCAGTAGTAATCGCCTTCCCAATTAAGACAACCAGCTATGTCTCCAGACATTGCTAGATGTCCCCTGGGAGGCAAAATCATCCCCGCTGACAACACTGGTGTACGTATTTAGCACCATGCCTAGTACATGGTGGAGATTTAATACGTATTCGTGGTAGATTGACCATCTCGTGGATTAATGAATATTCGTTTCTAAAGCAAACATCTACTATAATATTTGATGTTCTATTAACTGCTTAGTTCATGAGTGGATAAACAAACAAATATGAAGCCAATGAGCTTTGAGGGCTGTCTATGATTTCTACCATGTACTAAAATGTGGTATATTCACTTAGGACAAGGCTCCTCTCTTTCAAAACACATTTTAGATGACTAATTGCACTGCTTAAGCTACTCTGCCCAGTTTTTCTCCAGCCTTATTGAGATACAGTTGACACGTAAAAATGTGTAAGTTTAAGGTGTACCACCTATTGATATTGTAAACTGTTAGCTGACACCGCCAACACATCACACAATTACCATTTCTTCTTTGTGGGGAAAACATTTAAGATTTACTCTCTTGACAACTTTCAAGTATGTAATACAGTATCATTAATTATAATCACCATGCTATACATTAGATCCCCAGAACTTATTCATCTTATCACTGGAAGTTTATAATCTTTGACCAACATCTCCCCATTTCTCCCACCCCCCAGCTCCTGGTAATCATAATTCTAGTCTCTGTTTCTAGGAGTTCAACTTCTTCAGATTCCACAATAAGTGATGTACAGTTATTTGTCTTTCTCTGTCTGGCTCATTTCAGTTAGCGTGATACCCTCAAAGTCCATCCATGTTGTTGCAACCATTACGATTCTCTTCTTTCTCGTGGCTGAAAAATACTGCACTATCTATTCCACTATTTTTAATTTTTTGAGGAACCTCCATACTGTTTCCATAATGAACATACCAATTTACATTCCCACCAACAGTGTCCAAGAGTTCCCTTTCCTTCACATCCTTACCAGCATTTGTTATCTCTTGTCTTTTTTATAATAGTCATTCTAACAGGGGTGAAGTAATAATCTCAGTATAGTTCTGATTTGCATTATCTCATGATTAATGATGTTGAGCACGTTTTCATGTATCTGTTGGCCATTTCTGTGTCTTGTTTGGAGTAACGTCTGTTCATTTCCTCTGCCTGTTTTTTACTTGGATTATTTGTTATTTTACTATTGATTTGTAGGAGTAATTTATATTTTTAATATTAACGCCTTATCAGATAAGTGGTTTGCAAATATTTTCTCCTATGGTACATTGCCTTTTCATTTTGTTGCTGCTTTCTTTTTCTGTACAGAAGCTTTTTTGGTTATGTGGTCCCACTTGTTTATTTTTGCTTTTGTTGCCTTTGTTTTTGGTGTCAAATCCAGAAAAATCATTGTCAAGATCAATATCAAGAGCCTGCTCTTTATGTTTCCTTCTAGAAGGAAGGAAGTCAGGTGTTACACTTACATCTTTAATACATCTTTAGTTGATTTTTGTGTATGGTATAAGATAGTGGTCCAGTTTCATTCTTTCATATGTGGTTGTCCAGTTTTCCCAACACCATTTATTGACAAGTTTATCCTTTCCCCATTGTATATTTCTGGCTCCTTCGTCATTAATTAATTGATCATTATGCATGGGTTTATTTCTGGGCTCTCTATTCTGTTCCATTGATCTCTGAGTCTATTTTATGCTGATACCATGCAAGTTTGATTATTATAGCTTTGTAATATAGTTTGAAATCACGGAGCATGATGCTTCCAGCTTGTTCTTTTTTTCTGCTTTGGCTATTCAGTGTCTTTTGTGGCTCTATAGGAATTTTAGAATTTTTTGTTCTGTTTCTGTGGAAAATGCCACTGGAATTTTGATAGAAATTGAATTGAACCTGTAGATTGCTTTAAGTAGTGTGGACATCTTAACAATATTCTTCCAATCCATGAGCGTGGAATATCTTTCATTTATTTGTGTCTCTTTCAGTTTCTTTCATCAGTGTCTTATAGTTGTCACCAAACAGATCTTTCACCTCCTTGGTTAAATTTATTCCTAATTATTTTATTCTTTTTGATGCTGTAGTAAAGAGGATTTTTTTATTTGTCTTTTTCAGAGATCATTGTTAGTGTATAGAAACACAACTTATTTTTGTATACTGATTTTGTGTGCTGCAACTTTACTTAATTCCTTTATTAGTTCCAGTAATGTTTTGGTAGAATCCTTAGCATTTTCTGTATATAATATGTCACCTGCAAATGGTGATGGTTTTACTTCTTCCTTTCCAATTTGAATGCCTTTTATTTCTTTTTCTTGCCTAATTGCTCTGGCTGGGACTTTAGATACTGTGCTGAATAAAAGTGGTGAAAGTGGGCATCCTTATCTTGTTCCTTATTTTGGAGTGAAAGCTTTTATTTTTTTATCATTAACTATAATGTTAGCTATGGGGTTGTCATATATGGTAAAATAGGTGATGGGGATTAAGGAGGGCACTTGTAATGATCACAGGGTGATATATGGAAGTGTTGAGTCACTATATTGTACACCTGAAACTAATATTACACTGTATGTTAGCTACTGGGAATTTAAATAAAAACTTTTTTAAAGTAGCAAATAGAATCCTTTTAGAGAAAGACTAAGACGGGCATTTCTGCCTGTTCCTTCTGCATGGAGCCCTGGGATCGTAGCCACAGCAGTGCTCACACCCATTAATAACTGCTTCTTGGTTTGCCATGTAGTCTTATAGATCTTGTGAATGCAATCCCCATTGGCTTTCAGAGCGAGCTGTTTAGAAGGCCTGCCCCTCAAGTGGGGGTCTTAAAGTTAGGAGGCTAAATGTGGAGTCCAAACCCTTAGCCTCTGAGGGAGAAGCTGGGATGTGGGAGTTCCCTCCCATTTGTATGACCCCGTGCTAACAGTGAGGTGTAAGGCAAGATTATGTCTCAGCCTTTCCTACCCAGTTCGATGTGGGTATTATCTTATTTGCCAGATGTTTAGGAGTCCCTCTGCTGGTTTCTGGATTTCCTTCACAGAGAATTACTCCATTTGCAAGTGTTTATTCAGCTCGTCTGTGGGAGGAAGGGAGTTCAGGAGTCTCCTATGTCACTGTCTTTGAAGACTCCCCCTACCTAATTTTTCAAAAAGGAAATCTTAGTGAGATTATAAACTTTAATGGATGATAGCTATGAATTATTATGTTGCAGTAGAATTCAAGATGGAATATTGAAGGGATCCCTTGATTAATTCAAGACTATTCCAGATTCTTATTCTACTTATTGAAACACTGATATGGTAAGAGAACAAAGCTCAAGCTACCTTGAGTATTTAAGTCCACTCTATAAATATTTAGAGAGTGCTTACCATGTTTCAGGCACTGTTCTAGGTACTTGGGATACAAGTATCCAAACTTGTGGAGCCTCCAGTCTATAACGGACTACAAAAATAATAAATACATATATAAAAATAAAGAGTAGTCACAACTTCTAAAATATTAGACTGGGAAATAGTCTAGGTGGTACTGACAGCAAAATTCAGTGGAGGACTCCACTGAATCCAGGCAGAAACATTTTTGTGACTGCATTCATCGTTTGCCATTTGGTTGCTCATCTGTGATTTCATTTTACTGAACTCCCAACTTTCTCGTCTGATCTGAATTACAATGAGAGTGTTAAATCACATCTGTAGTTACCTTTGCATATTTTGTGACTTCAAACACTTAGATTATGATTCACTGTGTGCATAATTTTTTAAATTGTCTCAAACCAGCAGTGTTGCTTTTACTTTGTCTAGGTTTTCTCTAATGAACAAACTTCATAGCTTCATATGTTTTGCGCCGTAGCCTAACAGCTTGATGGCTGATTCTTTTACACTCATACGTATGTGCTTTCTATGCCTCCCTTTTCTCATCTGTAAAATGGGATCTGTGGAACATCTAACCAACACAGTTGTTGTGAGGATGAAATAACATTTGTAGAAAAACACAGAACTGAAGAAAGTGCCAGGCACACAGTAAGTTTTAAGTGCTGTATTTTCTGCATCCCTGCCAGTCATTTACCTGTTTCTCCTATCTCAAACATTTTAACATAATAAAGGTGGTGTTGTTCTTTTTTCTTTCCTTTGTACACTTGGAAGGAAGCAGGATTACAATGAGAAAAGAAGCAAGTACATATTAGCAGGGCCATGTAAGAAATGTCTCTTTGTGTGTAAACCACTTGTCTCAGGAGTAAATCCCTCCAAATGATGCAAACTAAGAGACGTTTTTCACACTTAACTCTTCTCTAAAGTTTTTTCCCGATTTCAAAAGACATTTTCATTGCTATAAAATTCCGTATTACAGAAATTAATAGCTTAGAAAGTAAAAAGTCCCTTTACCCACCTACTCACCCCACTCTCTCTACCTCTGGAGAGAATTAATGGTAAGAATCTGTATATATTCCCACATGATTTTCCTGGTCATTTATTCTTCGTTAAAATACGATCACATTGCACATACAGCTTTGCAACTGTCTTTTTATTCACTTAAAATATGTCTTTGGTGTCTGTGTCAACACATTTAATTCCTTCTCTTCCAACAGCTGCAGAGAGCTGTAACTCAAGGATGTGCTTGTGGCTTTCTGCGTACTTACCCATAAAGTCCTATAGTGGTTAGATCTGATTGGTAAAAGTCCTTCAGCTGACCCTTGTACCGCCAGCCACTCTAAGTCCTGACCCAAAAGGGGCGCCAGGAGAGTCATTCAAAAGATCTGCTCCATCCACCCCCAGAGACCAGACTTCTGTCAGTGCAGGGAGAAGGGCCGCACGGGATGATAAATACACATTCATCCAGCAGTTAACCCTGAGGGTCACAGAAACTTTAGAAATCCAGTGCCCTTGAAGTGGAACTCCTCCCTAGAGTGTGGATGCCCAGTCATGCACAGCCCACTTGGAGCAGGAAAGAAATTTTATTTGAGGATGTTAAGGTCAAGTTAACTCATTTTAAAATTGCCATAGGAGGCCATTCATCCCCACTTCACTTCTCCCACTTCAAAGCCTTCTTCCCATCACTCAGATATTTGCCCTTGGAGCAATTAAGTCCCCTTTTATCTTTTCTGTGCTTTCATTAGCTGCTCTGTTTCTCTTTCTTAGCTTACAAAAGGGCAGATATTTTTTTAAGTCAGATGTCAATATGTCAAACATCAAATATCCATTCCCATGCAACGCACTGTGAATATAATTAATACTCTACTGTAACAAATGTACTATTATTTCATTTGTATACCAAACTTACACATAATTGACCGGCCAGATATAAAGAGTACTCTGTGCAGAGAGCTTAGAGTATCCAACTCAGCTGAGGCCTTTGTTAGTGTGTGAAGTCGCAGACTCCACAACACAAGGGAACTTTTTGCAGAAAGGAGCTACAAGCTTCTTTGGCGAGAAAACAAGAGACATGATTACACCGAGCAGCCTGTGTGGCATCAAGCAGGAATCCACCGCGTTAGGGCTGAGGACGGGGCTACCAAGGAAACCAGAGCCAAAGCAGCCTGAGTGCTCCCTGGAACACCGAACTTTCCGAAGGCCACCGTCCGTCCATTCTTCCAAGGTTATGTAGCAGATGGTTCAGAATTGCATAGGTAAAGCATAGACTAGCCAAAGGGTCAGAACCAAGGCAATAAGTAGATCCTGTTCTCTGCCTTTTCACTTTTCAGTTGTCACAGACCCCCAGTAGCACCACTCCAAGCTGGGGTTCAAGATCTGTTTATTTGTGCCTCAAAGAGGTCAAAGCGAACCTTTCTGAAACACTCTAGTGTTTCACAAGTTGAGCAACACGACTTCCACGTCCTGCTACTTACGGCTATTTCAACCTCTTTCTTTCAGATACCATTGTTCTTATCGCTTCAATAGCAGTTGTTTCTGCAAAAACTCAGGGTAATATTTTTGCCACGTCCGCACTCAGAAGTCTCCGTTTCCTACAGATCCTCCGCATGGTGCGCATGGACCGAAGGGGAGGCACTTGGAAATTACTAGGTTCAGTGGTTTATGCGCACAGCAAGGTACGATTCACTTTCTAAATTACGGAACAAGACTTTTGAAACTTTTTCGTTGATTGCTGTGGAATATTTAATGAACCCATCAAGCAAACGTAGTCATTTCAGAAGTTGGTTAAAGCACAAGGTATAATGGATTATTTAAAAGTCATCACACGGTTGCCAGAGGGAAGGGGAGTGGGAGAAGAGGCAAAATCGGTGAAAGGGAGAGAGAAAGACGGGGTTGCCGCTGTGGAATGACTAAGTCACAGGAATCAAGGGCTCAGCAGGGATAGTCAGTGATACTCTGACAGCGTCGTGTGGTGACCGATGGCGGCCACACTGTGGTGAGCACAGCCTCGCTTACAGACGTGTGGAATCACTGTGCTATACACCTGAAACTAAGAACATTGTGTGTCAACGTTACTCAATAAAACATAATGTCTTTCAAGTCTTCATGCCTCGAATAAATTATAGTAAACCCATGTCTTTAGAACACTGTGCAACCATAAAAAAAGACTGAGGAAGTTCTGTTCGCTGGGACATCCTCTGAAGAAAAAGTAAATTCCATAAATTCCATAAATACACACTATCATAAATATCCAAAAAGTAGTAAAGTGAATACATAGATTTTTTTTTTCCTTCTTCACAGATTTTTTTACCTCTAACAGTCTTTCATTCCTTTTATATCTAGGAATTAATCACAGCTTGGTACATAGGATTTTTGGTTCTCATTTTTTCATCTTTCCTGGTCTATCTTGTGGAAAAGGATGCCAATAAGGAGTTTTCTACATATGCAGATGCTCTCTGGTGGGGCACGGTAAGTATAAAAGTCTGTTTTTGTTTTTTGGATGTTGTGAAATGTTTCCTTTGAATACAGTGTAATGATTTCTATGAATCATTTATGAAAGGTCTCAATAAAAACATTCACTTCCAAGAGAGAATTATGTGAAAATAGACAGCACTAAAATTGTCTAAAGAGTTTTCCCATCTCTATGGCTCAACAAAATTAAGTTCTCTTATAAATCATCAGAAGTATTTCTTGAGTGCTAGATTGTTGCCAAAATAAGGATTCGTTACTTTTTAAAACTGTGATTAAAATCTTGACAGGGTTGTTTGTTTGTCTTAACTCCGTGGAGCACAGATTTTAAATGACCAATTTTGCATTGGCTTACCACTCATCAAAAAGTTTATCTGAGGTTAAAAAAAAGAAATAGTAGCTGAATGGAAGTTAAAGTAAAATTATGGCACAAGAAGTGAAAACTGGTCACCATCTGTGAGGTCAGAGATCATAGGCACCTAATTTCAAAACTTTCCACTCAAAAACCTACTTTTCATTTAAAATGTTATTAAAGGATAGTCCACCAAACAAATAAAACAATCACGACCTCATACAGTCCCATGCTAAAGACTTTAACTCCTTTTTTTAAAACTTGTCATTATTAATGAGGGAACCAGTACAATGTTACATCTGTTTCAAAGGACTATCCAAGAAACAGAAACATAGAAAGATCAAGAATATTGAAATGAATTCAAGTAGAAGTAAAGCTGGCTTCTTCCACAGTGTGAGAGGGAAGTCAATTAAACCTCCCCTAGAGAGAATTTATTTACATGTCTATAGACAAGAATTATTTTGCAATGCTACTAGTTATCTACAACTTACCGAGTTGCAAAATAGCTCAAAAGCCATGAAAAATGCAGGGCCCCATAAAGTCAAAAGTTGATAACCTGGAAGTGTGTGCTCTACACAGGGCGTAGTTTTCCATTAAAGCAAAAAATCTTGTCTGCATTGTAAAGACTTTATAAAACAGTCATTGAAACATGGGTCCTAATAAGAATGTCACAGGATGGGGGAATGCTTTCTGCAATATAGAAACTATATTTCTTTTTATTTTATTCCTTAAGACATCCCAAAAGGGTGTTTTGTGAAAATGCACAGCATTTATAATTGTCTAAACAGCTACCGATCTCTTTGGTCCAACAAAGTTAAATTCTCTAATAAATCATTAGTAATATTTCTTGAATGCTAGATTGTCACCAAAATTAAAATACATCATTTTCTTAAACTGTGGTCAAAATATTTATAAGTTGGGGGGCACCTGGGTAGCTCAGTAGGTTAAGGGTCTGACTCAGATCTGATCTCAGGGTTGTGAGTTCAAGCCCCACATTGGGCTCCACACTGGGCATGGAACCTATTTAGAAAATAAATATATATACATATATATATATAAGTTGGTTGTTTGTTTTATGGAACATAGATTTAAGTTACCAATTGTTGCATTGTTTTGCTACTCATCAAAAGCACATCAGTGAGAGCTAGAATTCTTGTCAAGGACAAAGAAAATTTGTCAGGCTTATATTAAGCAAAACTCAGTATGTTTCTTGGCCACACAGCAGCAGTAAAATGAATAAGAATCATTTCTTATTGGTTTAGGATTTTTTTCTTAAATTATCAAAGTCAGTGTCTTCAAGATCATGCCATTGGTAACAAAGCAATCTGGTGGTGTAATAATTTGGTTCCCAGCTCCTCCCTCCTACCCCACAAGCATTAATGGACATTTTGAAAGAAGGAAGGTGGAAAACCTGAAAAAGAGCAGTCATGTGACATTCTTAAAATACCTTTATATGTGGAATGCAAGTGAAAATTTATGACTCATTGTGTGATAAACTGTGTAAACTGAGAAAATAGGAGGCTCTTCTAGCTAACAAGGGGAAGACAGTTTATTATCCCAGGCTTCAAAGCAACAATTTGAATTTAAGTTTAGTTTTTGTTTTTCTTTGATAATTCTAACGTACTTAAATTCTTGAGACGTTCAGGTGCACCTGTCCCATTGAGATGTGGTCGTTGATGAGTTCAGCCTGGCAGCTCTTCATCTTTCTTTCCAATATTCTTCCTTTTCTCCTTATTACTAATCAGAAGTGCTGTATTGTATGTTAAACAGTGTGTGGGAAACTCTTAATATACTTCTCACTTAGTCACTAGCTTATTTCTTTTGCCAGAATAACCCACGTGGCAGGTTTTCAAAGGTCATATCTGTGACTTTCAGAGGGGAAGCAACATATTTTCATTGATTTCCATTTCAGTAGTGCTATTTTGACTGAAGCTTAACCTGTGCTTAACAGGTTCTTTGAATGGCCTAATTATGTCTCCATTAAAAAAAAAAATCTGGTTTTGAATACCAAAGTAAAAATCTTCTAAGATGTCAAGCTTCTAGGAAAAGGCCTTGTTGGTCCGCAGTGGGTTTGTTGATATTAACTGAGTCATTAATGAAATTGTCTAAAGCCTAAAAATACACAAAAAAGCAAACAAGAGTACTTATTATTTCTATTCTTTTTTAAAAGATTTTATTTATTTATTTGACAGAGAGAGAGAGAACACAAACGGGGGAGCGCCAGGCTGAGGGAGAGAGAGAAGCAGGCAGAAGGAGAGGGAGAAGCAGGCTCCCCTCTCGGCAGGGAGCCAGACTCGGGGCTCCATCCTAGGACCCTGGAATCATGACCTGAGCCAAAGGCAGATGCTTTACAGACTGAGCCACCCAGGCACCCCTATTTCTATTCTTTATAAGAAGAACATATACTGGGTCTCTGGTGTGAAATAAAATAAATTTAGAACACTATATCTTTTATTTTATATTGTTCAAGACCTTAATAAATATGTGGCCGAATACTTTCTAGTTAAAATTGTCCATGTTGCACGCAATGGACACCTTGCTAACTATGGAAGTATCCAGAATAAATAGAGAAATGAAAGCATCCTGAATTGGAGTGTTTCTAAGTGTTAGACTTCAATTAAAAAATAGGAAATTCTCTTCATTAAAAAAGCCCAAATTATTGACATTAAGTATCAAAATGCAATTCATGGCTTATGGATACAATATTTCAGTCAATTCTGAATACTAAGTAGTAACCTCCTCTCATGAAGAAAATAGCGAGGGCTAGCCCCAAGACCAACTTTTGGAGGGATTCATGGTGTGATCAGCACTACTCAAAGCCAATAACAATTCAAAGAATTCTGACCCCTGAAAACAGTTCTATACTATTGAATAACAACACTTAGCTCATTAAGTAAGTGGAGTAATCAGTATAAAGGGCCTGGTACTCAGACCACAGCCAGTGCCCAATCCAAGATGGTGGCTACTGTTGGCATAGACATATCGTTATGGATGTTAGATGGAAGCACCTTTCTAACAAAAGGAACAAAGAGCTATATACTTCATGGCAGACTCACAGATTAAGCACAGAAGGGGCTTGGGGATTGGGGGTTATGATGAAAATATGTTCTCGGTTCTGAAGGCACATTTGGGACAAAGGAAGTAGAAGAGGGTCAAGGGGAAGTAACTCTCATGGCTGAGGCACTGGCAGCTACAGGAAAAGAGGATCTTCTGATGGTTAGGCAGAACTCCATTTGATGTTATTTCCTATTATTAGTTTCCTCCTTTTTGGTTGCTTTAGATTTATTCTGAAATAATTTAAGAACAAGTCTTCCTGGAGTTATTTCCTATTATTACCTCTTCTTTCCTATTATTGTTTTTCCTCCTTTTGATTTGCTTTAGATTGATTCTGAAATAACTCAAGATCAGGTCTTCCTGAAGTAATATTGCCAGATAATGATCCGTTCTTGAAGGCCAGTTTGTTCTCTGCTTACTGCTATTTCTGTGATGAAGACAATGTTATGGGCGGTTTGTTTATTAAGAAGCATACAGCAGCAAATAGTACAAGTATTCTTGAGTCAGCATCCGAGTACAGTCCCCACCTGGGACCGTGTGCTTGATATGATTACTTCAGGCATGTAGAAGAATTTGGTATGAGCCAGTTAGTCCTAGAGTTCATGCTGGAAACCTTCAGTCTTTATCAAAGCCAATAACATAGAAGGCTCTATGGATAGTGTAGTGGATGGTACACTCAGCAGGCTGTACAGCCCCGATAGATGTCATGAGTTTCATCCCCCTGCAAAATCTAAGAACAAGCAATGGTGTAAATTTGTGGAATGAACAAAAATACCCTTGTGTCTCATAATACTGAGAATCAACCCTCCTTACCTTGGGCTCACCAGTACAAAATGTTTTCTGCAACTTTTATCAGCTGTTGTTTTCTGACTCAGTGTTGGTACATTAAATAAAAGTTAACAATTATTTCTCACTACCAAAGCATTATCTGATGGTATCAAAACTTTACTTGGCCACGAGATAATCAACACACCAACCCCTAACTATTCAAGCACATTATTAAGTACCAAGCAAAAACTGACACACACACACCCAAGCTGCTACCCACTGAAACATCTTAGCTGCTGTGAGCATCTGCAAGTCTTGTGCCTACCCGGATGGCACAGATGTATGAAATATATTGGTCATAAGCCTCGTCAGGGAAGCCTTTCCTAAGAAGTCTGTTCCATTAGTAACGTCACCTCACACATGGCTCTGAATACTTTTGCTCAGTGTTAGTCTATAAACATTGAGCGCATACTGTATGGAAAAGAACAGAAGAATTCAAGTCAGGAGACTTGGCTTCCAGCCCCGTCGTTGTGATTTAGCAGAGGTGTGGTATTCAGCAATCATTTACTATGTCTCTAACATTGAGAAAATAGTATTACCCAAACACAAAGTTGCTATGCGTAGTAAACACGATTAGTATATGTAGGGCCTTTATCGGGCACTGGACAGATGTTAGTCCCTACTGTTGTTACGTATTTGACAACGAGCCTGGAAGACCAACGGAGAATGCTGTTGCCCCGAGCTGCCTGCCACAGCAGCTCCCACATTAGATGACGCCACCACCACGAGATGACATCTGCAAACAGCAGACTCAAAACCTGTCTCATCTAGTTTATGGTGAACAAATTTCTACACAGGTTCTAGACCACCCATTCCCTGAAACTAGGTGTTCAGGAAGTAGCCCAGAGAGAAGAGAAGAGAAGGGAAGAACAGAGAGGAGAGGAGAGGAGAGGAGAGGAGAGGAGGGGAGGGGAGGGGAGGGGAGGGGAGGGGAGGGGAGGGGAGGGGAGGGGAGGGGAGGGGAGGGGAGGGGGGGAGAGGGGAGGGGAGGGGAGGGGAGGGGAGGGGAGGGGGGGAGAGGGGAGGGGAGGGGAGGGGAGGGGGGGAGAGGGGAGAGGAGAGGAGAGGAGAGGAGAGGAGAGGAGAGGAGAGGAGAGGAGAGGAGAGGAGAGGAGAGGAGAGGAGAGGGTGGGGGAAGAGATTGCTGAAAAACTGTTCATGTGAATCATCCTCCTTTGAAGGACCGCCTCATGGGGAAATTATACTGTGCTTTGGAAATCTCCAAGTAGTATGTTCTTAACTCGTTCACATGAATGAATTAGCTGTAAACTAGTAGTCATAATTGTATTCTCAAAATTAGGCCAATAAATGTTTATTGATTTGTTACTTGAAGGGAAGAAGGATGAGTTTATATCTACTGGTCTGGAATTAATTCTGTTATTAAAGGAAAAAGAAAAAAAAACTACAGCCTACCCAGCATCCAAATTATAATCTGACCATAGCATCTGCCATCCCACAAAAAAAGAAAGGAAAGGAAGAGGAAAGAAAAATCAAGAAAGCTTGGGCCACAATTTGCATTTGTTCTGCAGTATTATTCCTGAGGAAGACTTCTCGATGACGAAACACACCAAGGACCCCCAGTCCACCTTTGCTACCACAATTACACATTTATACCAACATTTGCAACCCTCAGAGTTTTCAGAAAATATCTTTTCTCGCCTGCGTGGCTGCAACCGAGTACGTGCAATATGAGGGCAAAAATTTATCTGAACTGTTTCCATCTGCCAAATCACCTTCAAGTAAATGCCCGACGGGAGAGACAGCACAAACAGCCCGCGTTCCTGAGGTCGGCTGAGGTGAGCAGCAGGCTGAGGTGGGCCGGTCCCTCTCGGACCCCGATCCGTCTCGTCCGGCTACAACCTGACAAGGCACCTGCCAGTTTCCACCTCTGGTCCCAAGTGTGGCAATAAATGGCATCCTCCACTCAGTGAAACTGGTCATCTCCCTATGACTGTACTGGAAGAGATATTCGACATTTTTTTAAATCTATCTTTTAATGTTTATAAGTAAATTCAAAACTTCACAGACTTTCCAAGGATATTGTAAACATAATAGTCAAAAGTCAGTAAGAATCAATAATCGATATGTAAGTACATTAGTAAATTCATAAATACATTTTAAAAATTTAATCTATTCAGCATACGTTAACCAGCATCTCTCTTTTAAGCTCTGGAAGTAGGTCCAAAATGGAGTTACGTCCAATATGGTGGATTTCCCCCAGCCCCTGAAGATCACACAGGCAGCCTGTCCAGTTTCTCTGACACAAGCCGCTGTTCCAGGAGCTCCTCTGACTAGCTGGTGTCTTTGGGCTTCTGTGTGAGCCTGCCTTTCTCTGACTTCGGATCCCAGTGAAACTCATCATTACTAGGTTCAGCCACTGGAAGATTCACAAGATTTCTGGACGACGCAATGGGTTTATTGTTTGGCACAAGGGTGGAAGAATAAGCCCCACGAGGGCTTCTGCTACTCAGTTCATGGACAAAGGACCAGCAGATAATCATTAGCAGGGCATTCCCGAGGCTAGGAAAAGAAAAGAAACAATGTAGTTATACTGTTCCGGGAGACACACCAGAATTTCAAGGACAACTTGACCTAAAAGTCCAGAAAAATCAACGAACATCTCTGCCAGCCTCATCTGAGATGGTTTCATCGCGTGCAACCGGTCATTGCTTAGAAAGTCAGCGACCGGATCAAGCTGATGGGACAGTGTAAATTCATAAAGACGGCTCACTCGTTTTATTGTAAGTGCATCTTAGAAATGTCAGTTTCATCCCCGTCTGTCCCCATCAGGGAGCCCAGTTGCCCCGTTTGCAGCCACAAAAAGTGACCTGCTCCCAGCAGGCATGAAACAAAGGAAAGTCCCGCTCCCCAGCATGGACTGAGACAAAACTGCTACCCTGTTGCCAGATCCTTTTCAACCAAGCAACGTGGAGGAGAGACTTTGAAATTAGAGTGGAGGAAGTTGTTGGACCTGAGTGTGGCCACCAGCCATTCCAGCCCCCTGCAGCCAGTCACACGTGGTCACCTGCCAGCCTGAACCGAGTGCTGAGAGAAGGTGGGCAGGGTCTTTGCCGTCCCCCAAGGGGCTCCAGGGGGCAGCTCTCAGAGTTCATGGGGTTCTTTTCTCCCTGACAAAGCACGCCTGTAAGAAGGAGGGCAACTCTAAATTCAGAATGAGAGAGAGCAGGCACTCTTCTCTACTCAAAATGAAACACCGGGCACATCGTCACGTTGCTGTGTCTCGTTTTTTGGACTTAAAAGCAGTGGTTTTTTTTAAAAAAAACCCACTCTCTGAGCAATGAGCCAAGGAGAATAACGCAAATGAATGGTAGTTCCCCCTTATCCGTGTTTCTCTTTCCAGTGCTTCTGTTACGTGCGGTCAATCTGCACTTGGGAACCAGATGGTCCTCCTCCTGACGTTTAGTCAGAAGGTCAGCAGTAGCCTAACGCTATGTCACCGTGCCTACGTCATTCATCACGTAGGCATTTTATCATCTCATATCATCACAAGAAGGATGAGTGCAGTATCATATTTCAAGAGAGACCACATTCACATAACTTTTGTTTGAGTAAATTGTTGTAATTGTTCTTATTATTAGTTATTGTTGATCTCTTATTGTACCTAATTTATGTGTTAAACTTTATCATAGGTATGTGTGTATAGAAAAAAAACATAGTATATATAGGGTTCAGTACTGTCTGTGGCTTCAAGCATCCATTGGTGTCTTGCAATGTATCCCTCATGGATAAGAGGGGACTACTGTATTATTAGAATGTAAAGTTTACCATGAAATGTATCATTATTGCTGTTACCAACCATGAAATATCTCCTTCAGTTTATTATGATTAAACTGCTGTAAAAGGATTAAGCTGTTTGGAAGAAAAAATATAGATTAAAATCTTTCCTATATATTTAAGATTAGGAACCTATAATACAATTGAACCAGGAATATTTTTTCTGCAGTCTCAAGGAATGCCTTGGAGAGCCGCACCCCCCATACTGCTAGTGATGTGTGATGAACTAGGCTACTAGGTTCTACTACAAATTCCCTTTCTCCAACCTTGGATAAGTACCCCCACCCCCCACCCCTGTTCTGTAAACCTCTTGATTTGTCCTTGACACCCTCTCACACTGTCACTGCCCCAAGCTCTAAGCTTTTCACTCCCCACAGCTGACCCCACCCTCGCCTTTACTGGACTTGAAGAGAACCAACTCAGGCATTCCCAGTGCTTCACTTCCCTCATACTGTGTCCACATCTTTCCCCCATGACAGAAAACACGTCCGTCCACGCTGCCAAGGCTAACCCTTCCAACTGTACCCTTGATCCTATTTTCCTTCCTCCATGGTTGCCTTACCCTGTGATAAAACTACCACTCTTCCTCCCCACTCAGTCTCACTCTCTCAGCAGACATGCACAAATATACCCTAGAAAGCCCACCTTCAAGAAGAGATTTCTGGGAGTTCTGGCCCTATTTTTCTCACTCCATTTGTTGCTAATGTTCTTGAAAGGATTCTTCATTTATTTTCTAAATATTTACTGAGTTCCTCCTACTTTGTGGCAAGCATCATGCTAGATGTTAGCGAGATAATAACGACATGGTTTCCCTTCTGGTAAAGGAAACAGGGACCCCTGCGCAAAGAAACATACAGAAATCTACCACTTATGGTAAGCACTATTAAGAAACAAGGGGCTGAAATAGAAAGAACTGGAGGCCCTATTGTGGATGGGGTGGGTAGGGAAGGCCACTTTGATGATGGAGTATTTTGGATAAGACTTGAGAATGAGAAGGAACTCTGGGAAGGGTGGGGAGAAGAGCAGTTCTGGCTGAAGAAACAGGATATGCAAAGGCCCTGTGGCAGAACTAGCCTGGCCTATTTGAGTAGCTGAAAGGACATTGTGGTCAAAGTACAGTAAGCAACGGTGAAATCAGGAAGATCTTAGAGAGGCAACCATGGAGATATCAGGAGAAAAACCATGGAAGTGAGAAGAGAAGAAAGCTGGGAAGGGCTCAGCAGCTGAGTTGAAAGTTTCTGAAAGGTCTGGCATCATGGAGCATCATCTCCTTGTATCATTTCTGCCTCTCAAATGTAACCCTGCCCTCAGAGCCCAGGTAAGAGGATAAAACCAAAGCAACCGCTTTCTTAGAAATCAGCGGCCATCTATCTCCATATCCAGTATCTTTTCTCAGTCCACTTTGTCCTTGTTTTCTATGGTACTGTGATACCAGGGATCACCTGGTCCTTTATGAAACTCTCTTTTCTCCATTGAGTTTCCATTTATATAACCCATTTCTAGTTCCCTTGCTTTTTAAAATATTTATTCTTCTCTGACTTTCCTTTCCATTCCTTCAATGTCTGTTTCCCGAGGTGTCCTTGGACCCCTTCTTTGCAGCTTTTGCAGTCTCATTTATTCACAAAGCTTCAACAATCATCCTGTGCCTGATTCCAAAACCCAAATCTCATGCCGAACCCAATCTCTCTCTTTCCAAGACTTGAGTTCTCTATCTCAATTTCCTGCTCAACATTTCTAGATCAGAGTCGTGCTAACATTTAAAAAACACTTATCTGCAAAACCAAACTCTCTGTCTTTGCTCTAAAATCTTCTATTTCCCATTATCATGTTTCTATTTATGGCGCAACCCTCTCCCCCTCGAAATGTTTAAGTCCTTGTTGACTTAGTCTTCCCTTTCATCCCAGACAATTAAAAAATGCATCTCTATTGAACTTCCTAACACACCTCTTTACTTTGCCCTCCATTACAGTTCCAATTCACTTACCCCATTGTTCGCCAGGTCATGCAGAACCTTGTGGGCCCTCGAGAGGAGCTGGGACTTTGTTCTAAGACTCATGGGAAGATCCCGGAGCAGTCTGATCATTGCAGAGACATGATCCAAACACCGTTTTTCCAAGACACTCCCTGATCTAGCTTTAGCATATCTAGTTAATCTCCTCTTCCACTAATGGTCTTCAGACCAACCATGCTCCAGCCCATCTGAACAATGTATACTTTCTAGAACCTACCCTGTTTGTCCTCACTGCTGTGCAGCTGGTCACCTCTTTTCCCTCTCTAGATCGCCCTCTTCATCATTTCTGCCTCTGAAAGTACTGCTTCTCCTTCAAAGCCTAGGGATGCTGACGTGTCCCTAGTAAAGCCTCCTTGACCTCCCCCCCCCCAAGCTGGTGATAATCAATCGGTTCCTTGAATCCCCATAGCAGATTACATATGCGTCCATCATAATACCTGTCTTGCCTTATTTTGTGTTTTAATGATTTGTGTGTGATGTGTCTCCCCTCTTAACGCCATAAATATCTTAGGACAAGAACTATGTATCTCTCATTTTTGTTCCACTACAAATCATAACACGTGCCTTGCACACACTGGACCTCCAGGAAATGCCTGCCAAGGTAATAAATAGACAGCCTTAATTAACATAAATTATTGCTTTGTGTACTGATCCAGTCCTAAATCCACGGTGCTATCATTTCTGTATCACTGATGGTTATCCACTTATTTAAATAACCTTTCTTTGAATATACTTAGAAAAGATGGAAAATTGTGTTATAAGGGAGGAACAAGTATGTAGGTTATTCCCTTCCTTAAACAAAGAGAAGCTCTGTTATGCGTCACGGAAAATTAAAGCACAGTAATAAAATGCGCCAACGAGGCTTGTTGAATAATGATTTAGTGGAAACGTTGCTTTGCCTCCTGTTCATAGGTCCTAACGTTCCTCTCAAGTACTTAAGCTGCACGTTATATTTATTTTGTTTTTAGATTACATTGACAACGATTGGCTATGGAGACAAAACTCCCCTAACTTGGCTGGGAAGATTGCTTTCTGCAGGCTTTGCGCTCCTTGGCATTTCTTTCTTTGCACTTCCTGCCGTGAGTATCTTTGCAAAAATAAAGCAATTTAAAGTAGATCTTAGAGGTTTATTAGCATGAGCTTTCATAAATTGGAATGCCTGGGAACACATCTGTATCGCTTACAAATATGTTGACTTTTCTACGTACATCTAGTTGGGAAATTTATGAAATATGGTCTTCCCTTGGAGATGCTCAACCTGGGAGTTTTATGCCTGCTACGTCTTAATGCCTAAATAATAATTCAGATGGCGTCACCTCTCGGTCAACGTGCTACTAATGCATTTAAAATATGTGTAAAGATTTAAAGATACCTTCTTTTTAAACTGATCTCTCCATTTTGGCTTCTAACGTGTGCTGCTGAAGAGACGGATGTGACAAGTGGCATATTTACCTCTCCAGATCCATTTGAGTGAAAAGCACATGACCTTAAAGGGTTTCTATGTGTCAGATGATTTATTCTTTCTGTCATCGTCATTGACTTTTCCTAATGAACAGCTTCTGCATTTTATCAGAATGAAGAGCACATTTATCTTCTCCCAAGCTTCTGATTATTTTCTCCTTAACAGGTGAAGTTTGCTTTCTGATCATTTTATCCTCTTGTTTCTTCAGAGGCAGTTGGTCAAAATATTACACTTTGCCTCCATCCCCAAACTCTCACTTGCGTTCACTCCACCTCTTGTAGGGGAAGAGAGCCAACAAAAAGGAGCGTGGCGGTCTTGGCAGCAGTCATGCTTAAGGAACAATAGCCTCACTCTTGCTCCAGACAGATGCTGAGTTGCGTCACAGCCTCTGCTGAGCGGAGACCCCAGAGCACCCCTCCAAAGGAAGCCAAGGGACTAGGGATTTTCGGCACCCCAGCCTTTAGCTCACAGGGTTCCTCCTCTGCCCGGGAATGAGCGCAGAGGATGCTCGTGTCGTTCCCATGGCCAGAGCTCAACTCTGGATTGACCAGCTGCTTCTGCCCCAGACCGTACAGGACCACAGAGAAGACGCTGAAAAGACAATGCAAGCGCTTGAATGTTAGCTCTTAGCTTGAGTGTAAAGCCACACGTTACATGGTTTTGTCACGCACTACCAATGTGACTGTGTTCGTTTGCTGGGCTGCTGGAAAGGTTTCACAGACCGGCTGGCTTAAATAGCAGAAATCTGTTACCTCACAGAAGTCCAAAATCGAGGAGGTGGCAGGGTCGGTTCCCTCTGAGGGCCATGGGAGAAGGAACTGTTCCAGACTTCTTTCCTTGGCTCATGGATGGCAGTCTTCTCCCTGTATCTTCACATGGTCTGTACCTGTCTGTGTCCACATTTCCTCTCATAAAGACACCAAGCATATTATATTAGGGCCCATCCTAATGACCTCCTTGTAACTTGATACTTCTGTAAAGACCTTATCCCCAAGTAAGGTCACATTCTAAGGTACTCCACCGTATGGCTTTCAGAAGGATACAGTTCAGCCAATAACAGTAACCTTGAGTATGTTTCCTCATCTGTAAGATAGAGGAAGAATTATGGCACCCAGAGAAATGTTGTGAAGACCAATGTGGTAATATAAGTCAAATGCTTGTCATGAAGAAAACTTTCATGAAGTATTTTTTCCATTTTCTGTATGAATCCAGATATATTGTTTCCTCTTATGAGGTGACAAAATCAAAGAGAGTCAAAACATCTCACTTATCCAGAATCAACTTATCTGGCAAGCTAAACAATCCAGAACAGAGCAGAGAGTCTTTCAATAATCAAATTCCCTACATGAAAATACTTTTAGAAATAATAAAATACATTCTTGGGCTTTTTTTTTTTTTTTTAACCAGAATAGCTGCTGCTTTTGTGTTTATGCTTATCCTGAGACCACATAGAAAACAACCTCTGTGATCCAGTGAAAAGCTACGAACAGGGATGGAGGCAACCTCTGGGCTGTTAAAATCAACAGCAGTGCGTGTGCTGCCCTCATGGGAGAACCTCTTGAGACCTAATTCATAACCTGTTCTTAATTTAGAGAAAATTCTGGTAAGCTGAGCTACATAGTTTCACAATTCTCTGAAGATTATAAACAACAAAGATAGAGAGGTAGGCTGATGGAACAAACATTGTAACAGGAAGAGATGGTGGAAGACTAACAAGAAAGGAGGGGGAAAGTCTGTAAGGGGCAAGCAGACGCAAGTGTTCGAAATGTGGAAGGACCTGGGGCCAGTTAGTGTTAGGGTCGACCCCCCTCGGGAAGCTGGCTGCATCCAGCACGGCCAAATACCAGTCCCCATAACGAGACTCTGGACTACCGCAGGAAGGTTAAACTGTGTCATTCTTTTAGGGTAAAGGTCAGAGACAAAGTAGTCATGCTTGGAAACGTTTCCCAATAAAGTGATTACAATTTTCATATATGCAAATTAAATTGATATGTGTTGGAAATGTGAAAAACTTGCTTGCACAGAACAGAACATTCCCTGACAGTGCCAAGAGAAGTTGGCTTTACTGCAATGTTTTATTGCAACCTCACATTAGGTGCCGAGTTCTTATTTATGGAGTGAAAGACTCAGTAGTCCATATATACCCTTAAAAAAGAAAAAACAGGGTGGCTGGAAATGCCATTATGTCTTATGTACCTGCCTGCAACAGCGTTGTGTGATTAAGATTTAGGAGAGCACATCTTGCTAGGAGAGTTAGAGGTGAGTCGTAAGCCATCCCTGCTGGGGGTTCCTCCCACCCAGGAAACCCAAGGACCAAGACAGAGAAGAGCCTTGCCCCCATCTTTCTTCAAAGCAGAAGGACTCTCCCGAACATCACAAAGGCCCCCAGGCCCCCCTTCCCAAACTCCATGGGGAGGTCACTTGAGGCCCGCAGCAAGGCCCAGCAAGGCCCAGCAAGGCCCAGCAAGGCGGAGGCACTCTGCTCTTCAGCGTCTCTCGGGCACAGGCCTCTCTCCTCTTTCGATGCTCCCTTCCTTCTTGCGAAGAGCATCGTTCAGTCGAGCCTGTGTGCCTGTGTGAGATGCACAGTGGGCTCCTTCAATCCAGAAAGTAAAAAGGGATGAATATTTAAAATATTTACCGAACCATATTTTCTCTGTACTTACTGTTTATGTAGCACTTCTCAACATAGCACTAAAACGTAAAACCTAAAAATTTAAGTCCCATGATCTTAGATAATGAATTAAAACAGAACTCAGTTTCTAAGAATTTTCATCATACCGATGTTGATATTTGAAGGGACCGCACAAGGATTATGTACGTATATATCATATAGAGCTCTCATAAGTTAAATATATAAAACATAATGGACTTTATTTTAGCAGACTTCTAGCTAGGTTCACTGAGCTGTGTACTTAAAGAGGTGGAAGAAAATTGGAATGGAGCCATAATGAGACAATGAGCAGAGCTGGTTTAATAACTTTTGTAATGTACAGTCTGGCACAAGAGATACGTAGTAAACATTTGCCAACTACTAATATATGTTTCTAAGCAATGCCAGTGTGATTTTTAGCACATTTTAGTTTGTTGGGCAAATGCTGAGTTCGTGCTATGTAGGATCTGTCTTTATTTTCCAAAGGGATCTGACTCTAAACCTCATTTCACATAAGTGCCCCGGAATGGTAGCTCTTGCTGTTAAATTCTTGTCTACAGAATCTGAATGCTGCTCATGAGTGGCTTACATGTAATGTACACACACACGATACATACAACAAATATGTCATAGAGACTCTGATGCTTTCTATTCTCTTACGTGTTTATACTTCATGAGAAATACCATTAAAAGGAAAATAAATCTTTCCTAAATGATTTCAAATAGCAGGAAAAAATTTAGGAGTTATAAATGACTAGAGCTCGAAGGTCGTTTTTATAACCTCTAGATGGAGGGAAATGTTGCTTAAATCGACAAACAAGATCATACAGACCAGGTTTTTATGTTTGCACAACGTTTGGTTGATGCACCCCCAACCTAGTGAAGATCTTAGACAGCATGAGACAATCACAGAAAAAGACAGATGGGAAACAGAACCCATGACGTAATTGCTAATATCATGGTACAGTCATTCATCCTAATTAATAATGGAGTCGACTACTGCCCATTAATAGCAAACAGTATTATCGTATAACTGTATTTTATACATAATTGCATTACCGATTATCTGGTCATTGTCACAGATATGCTCAGAATTGTGACATCTAAGATAAGGAAGAAGGTTAAAGGTGACCTAGAGGGACGCCTGGGTGGCTCAGTTGTTAAGCATCTGCCTTTGGCTCAGCCCCATGTCAGGCTCCCTGCTCAGTGGGGAGCCTGCTTCTCTCTCCCTCTCCCACTTCCCTGCTGTGTCTCTCTAGCTGTCTTTCTGTCAAATAAAAAAATAATAATAAAATAAAATAAAATAAAGGTGACCTATAGCCCAAAAATGTCTTTCCCAAGTTGTCATTCAGCTGAGACTTCACATCTCCTATCGATGAGAACCGCACCTGCCCCAGTAGCCTAGACCATCTTTGAGCTACTTTAAAAATATAAAGAAAAGAAAAACAACCATTCCCTACCTACAACAAATACTGACTCAATGCTTATAAGACATCCATCTCTAGCCTAAGGGTTAGACTCCTTGAAGTTTAATAAAAAGGTAATAATTTATAGCTAGCAAGTAAAATCAATGACTTGAAAGCAGGGGAGCTCCACGTCCCATGCCAATAAAGTGGAGACTTATGGACAAAGCCCAGAGACCGAATTTAGCAAGCTCCAAAAGCCAACCCAAGGCTGAAACAAAGCATCTTGATTCCATGGATGTAAGACCAAAGCAAACTGAAAAGAAGGAGGCATTTCAAAGAGCCAGGGTTTTGGCAGATCAAAATGATAAGCAAAAGGAAGAAAACTAGCCCAAAGTGCTAACATAAACAAGAGAGACAACTCTTCTTACTAACCCCAAAATCTAAATAGGTGAGCTAAAACCAAAAAGGAATGCTGAAAGTGTGAGATTAAAACTCAGGGAAGCAGGAACGTGCTTTGCAATAACCCATGCTCTTGTCTTTATTATGTAAACAGGCAAAATGGAAAACTTGTTGTCTGAGTGGCTGGAGAGCTGCCTCCCCCCACCCCTTTCACTTTACTTTGGTAGGTGTAGAATTATAGCATCATGGAGAATTAAGCTGGGACAGATTTTAAATATACCCCCCCCCCATTTCAAGAATGGAAAATATAACATTTCATAGTATCATCAAAGTGCTAGAAAAACTCCCGTGTCCACAATAGCGAGACATTAACTGTCCCGGATTTTAAACCCACCTCTGTCCAAAACCAGAATTCCTATCCTTTAAATTCCACCATGCACCCTAATTCCAAATGGATACGACCATTTACTCTAACTTAAGCATAAAGAAGTGTCACAGAGAAGGCCACACAAAAAACATTTTTCAAAATTGCAATTGTTATTTGTAATTGGGGTGCCTCTTACCACACTATTAGAAATCATAAATGGCACTGCCTCCTTGATTTACTAAAGAACAAAGTTGTTGCATTTCTTGACAGTCTTGCCTCAGAACATGCCATTGCCAATGGTGTTATAACAGCAGTAAATAGTATTTGTTTTAATAAGTAATATGTTTACGAACAGGTTGCACAGTGTTTATCTTTTCTCAGGCTCATTTTAGAGGTTTTTTTTTTTAATATTTGTCTTACTTAATAGACCTTTTGAAAAAAAATTTTAAGTACTATTTTTGTATTCTGTTCCAGGGCATTCTTGGCTCAGGTTTTGCATTAAAAGTACAAGAACAGCACCGCCAGAAACACTTCGAGAAAAGAAGGAACCCAGCTGCCAACCTCATTCAGGTAAATGTCAGTGTAATAGGTTGATGGCAGCACCTGTCTCTGTGAGTGCTTGCTGGGTCATTTTCCAGTCTGTGCTTCACTGCTTGGTAGAGCTACTGATTTGTTTTGTTCGTAAAAATGAAATTGGAACTTAATGTACAGTCTTGGATTTGGGTAGACGTTCCCCCCTCCCCCCAAAGAGAAGAATATATATTTTCAGCAAATGGCCCGTGCGTTGCTCGGATTTATGAATCGTGCCAGCGAGGACATGCGGAGGTTAGCAGTCGTGTCAGTCCTGGAATGACCTCATGTATCTTACGGATGACTTGATGAAACATAATTGATCATTAAGTGATGGAGCAGAACACGGCATTGTTCCCTGCATTGCGATTACTTTCTCCGGGCAGATGTATGCCACTGTTCTGAAGCACAGCGCGTTTGTTTAGGATGTCAAGGTTTACTGCCCATGGGATTGCTTTTAATGCCACCTAGAGCAATAACTTGAAATAGTTCGTCCCATTTTAAGGGCTGGTGGGATTATGGAATATGTCAACGTTGGAGAATATGAAATAATAAGCATATTATTTGAAACCGCCTCATAATATAAGGCTGTTTAATGTTTCATTTTCTTTTCAATAACTCTGGGTTTGCTTCAGCATTAGAAAGGAATGCTTCTCCTATTGCCATCCATATCTTTTGAGAATAGAGCCATCCTAAAACGGGTTGCTTAAGAATCACAAAATATATTCTTCTCTAAATCCATGCCGTGAAGCTGGTATTTAATTATGGAGACAATGATTATACAATCTGAAATTTCTTTCCTTCCTGCCAAGCAGTGGGAGACACAGAACTTCTAAACTATAGGGATTTGGAGTGGCGATCCGAGATGTTAGGAGATTTGTTAGGATGATGTAGTGACAAGCGCACTGTTTTAACTTAGATTGTAGGTGTAAGTGGGCGCGTTGGTGAGGGGTAACCACTGCACAACCCTACCATTAGCCTTTGTCTGTGGCTGTAATATGCAGGACCTCCAACAGAAACGGAGCAGGGGAAAGGAGGGGAGCTGGCCCAGTTATATCATGAAGGACATCTAGTGACTGAATAAGTATTAGTTTTCACATCAAACTACCCTGCAAGTATTGACAGACCATCGGGCAGGACTTCTAATGCCAGCCATCTCTGTCTTGTAATGTTTGGGTTTTAAAAGAGCATTAGAGAGAAATGTTGTTGTCTTTTTTTTTTTTAAAGATTTTATTTATTTATTCGACAGAGATAGAGACAGCCAGCAAGAGAGGGAACACAAGCAGGGGGAGTGGGAGAGGGAGAAGCAGGCTCATAGCGGAGGAGCCCGATGTGGGGCTCGATCCCACAACGCCGGGATCATGCCGTGAGCCGAAGGCAGGCGCTTAACCGCTGTGCCATCCAGGCACCCCAGAAATGTTGTTGTCTTAAAGAAAAGATTCCTAAGTAGTAGAAGTTGAAGATCTAAATCCCCATAATGGAAAGAGGTGTCACACGCTTTAGTGTGCACCCAGAACTCCTGAGGCCCAGAGCTGGTGGCCTTTCCTCCTTTGGTGCTTCTTAACCGCTTATGAAATGTTGCTAACACTTTCAAAGAATTTTTCTTCTTACTATTTTTATCTTTTAATTATCTTTACTTCTCATCTTTTAATTCTAGAACAGCATTTTCCAACCTGTGAGTGCAGAAGTTATTCTATGGGTTCCTTACATCCATCCGGGCACCAAGCCCTGTCTATATATGGAACCATCATATATCTTACCCATATCAGGACTCCTTGCTCTCATGAGAATGGAGATGTTGTTATCATAAATAAAGTTCAAATGCATTTAAAATCCTTACTAAGTTATTTATTAGCTTTTCTACTTATATTTTCTCAATCAACACAAAATATAACCACTTCTAGGTACAGATCTTTGATACTTCTGGATATTAAAAGGGGACTATATATCAAAAAACATTTTAGAGTATCAGCTGTTTTGTTAGAAAGTGAGCCCTTTGAGGCATTTCTCATGCATGTGTCCTCGTGGTGAAAAAGAACTCTGCTGCCCAGTACAGTTGCCAATAGCCACATGTGGCTACTTAAATTTATAAATTCAATTACTCAGTGACATTAGCCATATCTCAAGAGGTCAGTAGCAATATGATGGATACTGGCTACCATATTGTACAAGACAGATGTACAGAATATTGGAGGAGCTTCCCTGATCTAACTTATCAACTACTAAATTGTGCAAAAACAATTTCCAATTGAACTTGAAAACAGATTGCTACTCTTGTAGAAAATCATTGGACCAGAGGTATTTTTATGTCCACAGCTAAAGCCAGACAAAGCCTTCCTCTCAGGTAACCCATAAAAGGTGAGAGGCTGACTGAACAGTTTTGCTTAGAGATCTAGAATTTCATTTTATGGAATTGCATAGCCAAGGAAACCATCAACAAAATGGAAAAGCAGCCTACTTGAATGGGAGAAGATATTTACAAATGATATATCCAATAAGGAGGTAATATCCAAAATATATACCGAACTTATACAACTCAACACCAGAAAAAACTAACAGTCGTATTAAAAAATCAGCAGAGGACCTGACTAGAAGACATACAGATGACCAACAGACACATGAAAAGATGCTCAGCTTCGCTTATCATCATTGGAATGCAAACCAAACCCACAATGAGAAATCCCCTCACACCTGTCAGAATGGCTAAAACCAGAAAGACAAGAAATAACAAGTGTTGGCGAGAATGTGGAGAAAAAGGAAGCCTTGTGTCCTGTTGATGAGGTTGTAAACTGGTGCAGCCGCTGTGGAAGACAGTATGAAGGATCCTCAAAAAGTTAAAAGTAGAAATAGCATATGATCCAGTAATTCCGCTACTGGGTATTTACCCAAAGAAAACGAAAACACTAATTTGAAAAGATACATGCACCCTTATGCTTATTACAGCATTATTTACAATAGCCAAGATATGAAAGCAACCCAAGTATCCATCAATAGATGAATGGATAAAGAAGATGTGGTGTACTTATACAATGGACTATTACTCACCCATAAAAAAGAGTGAGATCTTGCCATTTGTGACAACAAGGATAGACCTAGAGGGTATTATGCTAACTGAAATAAGGCAGACAAAGACAATACCATATGATTTCACTTATATGTAGAATCTAAAAAATAAAACAAATGAACAAACAAACAAAAAACAGAAACAGACCCATAAATACAGAGAACAAACTGATGGTTGCCGGAGAGGAGGAGGGTAAGAGATTGGGTAAAATGGGTGAAGGGGAGTGGGAGGTACAGTCTTCCAGTTACGGAATGAGTAAGTCAGGGGGATGAAAGGTAGTGTGGGGAATAGTCAATGGTATTATAATAACATCGTATGGTGACAGATGGTAGCTACACTTGTGGTGAGCACAGCATAATGTATAGAGTTGTTAAATCACTATGTTGTACACCTGAAACCAATGTAACAGTGTGTGTCAACTATGCTTCAATAAAAAATTATAATTAAACTCCTGCAGATGTAGGTAATATTTGTGAAATCATTAATATTTCTTTTACTTAAAACTCCAGCTCATGTGTTATGCTGAAAAAAAAAAACAGTATAAAATGAAAGGCTTAAAATGTTCAAGAATACCTTTAAAATCTAATCATAGTTTCATTAATCAAAGCAGAGTCTACAAATTTAGAAGGCAACTGTTCTCCCCCATCCAAATGCAATTGATTTTTTACTAGACATAGGAATAACAACATAATTATTAAATGTTTTCATTGTTCTTCCTTGCCGTAATCCTTAGCCAGAGTTCAGAGCTTTAAGCTTTGATTATATATGGCAGAAATTTATTTGTAAGGGTGCAGTAGATTGAAAAGCAACCCTCACTTGCTGATCCATTTGTTTTCTCACCCAATAAACCTGCCTTGATTTGCTGAACACACAAAGCATCAAGACCAAGAGTAATGTCATTTGTTGTAAGCCAGAGCCACTATCTTTCTCAAAGGGCACAGAAGGAGACTAGTTATTGTGCTGATCATTTCACATACATACAAATATCAAATCATTATGCTGTACACCTGAAACTAATGTTATATGTCAATTATACTTCAATTAAAAATTAACATAAATAAAAAATAAAAAGGCTAGGATGCCCAAATTGCTTTGTCATTTGGTTGGTAAGACAATTAAATTAACCAGCCTTTCTGGGTTTTAAAGAAAAGTTGAAAACCCCAGCAGCTTTCAGCAAATTTAGCTGGGTCAATATCTTTGCATGATTTATTTAAATTAACTTTTCGTTTGAAGTGGAGTGGTCTGGGAAAAGAAAGCAGCTTGAATACCTGCCCAAATGTCAGAACTTTTATTAATAATGCCCAAGACTTGCAAAGTATTTTTCAGTTTGCAGGGTGTTTCTAATACGTGATGTCACTTGATCTCCAGACCAAGCCTAGGAAGAGCTAGGACTCAGTCCCTGGTGTCTGAATCCTAATGCATTTCTCCTTTCAAATAGCAGCAGTTGCATCCTCATTTATGTATCTCTGAAGTCTTGGGGCTAGCATTTAAAGATACTTCAAAAAATGCCATGTTAGAGGGTTTATTTTGAGAAAGATTGGACCAGCTCAGGGTGGAGCCAAGATGCTTGCTGGAAACAGAAACAGGGGAATTAAGTGAAAGTTCGTGAAGTGGACGCCGACCAACAGGTTTATTCTCCTGAAGGGAAGAGATTAGAAGATACTGCTGTGTGGCCCAAAAGAAAAAAAAAAAAATTATATCTTGAGACTTCAGCTTCCACCAGAGTCTTCACCCAGTTATCCTGAAGTAAGGCCACCAGTCAATATGCTCAAGCCTTATTCAGAGCTTATATAATCTTTTTTAGTGCTTTATTCATAAATAAGAACAGCCTGAGAAAAAGTTTCCTAGATGTGCAAAACATGATGGCGGGGGAAAAAAAGAAAATGGAACAGAGCTAAAGCTGTAAAAGCCTCCCAGAAATTAGAAGAAAAAGACAGAGATAGAAAATAAGACACACACACCCCCCAACCGGGAAAGAAAGAAAAAAAAAAGGAAAGTTGGATGACGCTACCAGGAGATCAAATATCCAAATAATGCCTCAAAAAGAGTACAGGGAAATTAAGGGAGGATTTTAGTGAAGAAATTTTATAGCACGATTCTCCAGAACTGAGTGGTCCCAGTAAAAGGGCCACCAAGTGCCCGGCATGGCAATCAAAAGAACACTTGCAAATAAGAGACCGTACATGCCTTCTGGGAAGGATGTATCCAAAGGGTCAAGAATTAAGATGGCATTAGCTTTCTCATTAGTAACCGTAAATTTAAAGACAACGTAACAATGCTTTCAAAACTTGGGACGCCTGGGTGGCTCAGTCTGTTAAGCATCTGCCTTCAGCTCACATCCTGGGATCAAGTCCTGCATCGGGCTCCTTGCTTAGCAAGGAGACTGCTTCTCCGTCTGCCTTCTGCTTCCCCCTGCTTGTGCTCTCTCTCTCTCTCTGACAAATAAATAAATAAAATCTTTTTTAAAAAATACTTTCAAAATTTTTGGAGGAAAATTATTTCCAACCTAAAATTCTACACTCAGCCAAACTATTCACTGAGTGTGAGAGTAGCATAAAGACATTTTTAGACATGGAAGATATCAAAACTTTACCTACCATTTACCTTTATTTAAGAAGTTACTTGGCATATATATATATCTCATATCTTCTTTGTCCATTCATCCCGTTAATAGGACACTTAGATTATTTACACATTTTGGGTGTGATGGATAGTGTGGCAGTGAACACGGGAGTGCAGATAGCTCTTTGATATCCTGTTTCATTTCCTTTGGCTATAAACCCAGAAATGGGGTTGCTGGATCATAACGGTAGTTCTACTTCTTATTTTTTGAGGAACCACTATCCTGTTTTCCATAGTGGTATATGTATACAATGGAATATTATTTCAACCATGAGAAGCATGGAAATCCTTCAGTTGGTGACAACATGGATGGACTTTGAAGGCATTATGCTAAGTGAAATAGCCAGACAGAAAAAGACAGATACTGCATGGTCTCACTTATATATGGAATCTAAATTTTTTAAAAGTCAAACTCCTAGAAACAGAGAAAAAAGTGGTTGCCAGGGGCTGGAGGGTAGGGGAAATAGAGTAAAAGGGTAAAAACTTTCAGTTATAAGATGAATAAGGTCTGAGGATCTAATGTACAACATGGTGACTATAGTTGATAACACTGTATTATATCATTGAAACCTGCTAACAGAGTAGAACTTAACTGTTTTCACCCAAAGAAGAAGAAGAAGGAGAAGGAGAAGGAGAAGAAGCAGCAGCAGCAGCAGAAGCAGCTACTTGGATAGAATTATTCTTCTAAAACAAGAAGATAAACCAAGAAAGAGACACGGGATCCAGGAAAGAAGAGATCCCACTCAAGAAAGAGCAGAGGGAATCTTTGGGATGATAGGAAGGGAAGTCCCAGGAGAAGCTCTAGCAGGCCCCAAGAGCAGAGTAAGCAGGAGCCTGGAGAGCTCCAGAAAAAAGATCTCCAAGGAAAAAAAAAAAAATGAACTGACAGATTCCATGATTGATTCCATGACAGATTCCAGATATTCACAAGAGGCACATAAAAGCAAACTGAGAAATTGAGGAAGGGCAATAATTACTAAGACAAAACAAAACTCTATATATAGGAAAGGAAAAGTACTCCCGGTACACCACATTGCTGAACTAGGAACAGCAGTTACAAGGTCATAATAGTGCAAATGCTAGATAGCAACTTAACTAAAAATTGCTGTTTGGATAAGAGGAAAGAAAGCGATGTGTGAGTGAGCTGCCATTTATTTTTCCTGGTGGGAAGCTAATTGGTAATGCCTAAAATTGAAATATCAAGAAATATAAATATGAGAACAAGCCTTAAAAGTAAGAATTCTTAAAAAATAGAAGCAACACAGCTGTAAGAGCTGAAGGGGCTTTACCTCTAAGGAACAAAAGTTAATGAGAAGCAAGGTGGGGAAAGGGCTTGCTGGTATTCACCCTAAACCTTTTTGTTCTCTGACTTCTTAAATCCTGTGCCTTGAAAATAATCAGTTCCATGTTAATTATACCTTTGGAAGGTGACCTGAAACTAAAATTTCCAGAAAGGGTCAAATGTGCCATAGCTGTAATACCCCAGACAATACAAACTAAATACTCCCTTTAAAAACTTAATTATACTGGTATTGTACTTACAGTTATAGACCAAAGTTTGAATTTGTTTGGCTGCCTAAAAGCACCAGGGTCAGCTGATAAATGGTAAATTTGGCTTTCATTTTGCTTCTTGTTGCCCTTACCTTTGGAATATCTATGCCATGTCAATTAAATCCCTCCGGGACATTATTTTTCTCTTGCCAACCACGATGTGATTTTGGCTTTAAATGTAGGAATACCAGCTACTTGGTCATATGGTCGTGGCCTTGAGGTTCAGGTACTTGAAGCAATCTGTTGAGAGAACAAGCTAAGGACGGGGACAAAGTTATTAAGATTGTAAGACTAATGAAGTCACACTTTCCGCTTCCATCTTTACTGTTACCTAATATCAGCTCCGATACAGATGCCGCTTGCCCCTTCTGTATCTCCCATTTACAAGACATTTTTAGAAGAAGAGTAATGAAGGGAATAAGAGCTTAGCTACTGAGATCAATTTGATAGAAAAAGAGCAAGAAATCAGGTCTCATTTTTAAGAAAATCTTCAATTTTCTGAAAGAGGCCTCTTTCATCCCTAGTTCTTTGTAATATTGGCAGGTAATGTCTTGGTCCCATTTTTTGTTGTATTGTTTGGGATTTTTTTTCACTGGTATCTAATAACGCACGGACTTGCTGGGTGCTTATAGTTCTACACATCTGAGTTCACATCTATATGATGCCTTCTATGAAAACTGCTTAATTAAAGCAGCCGTCTATGCCATCAGAGCATTGGAGGTTCCCTGGGCCTCACTACATAAGACCTGCAATAATAAATCCGCGTGTTTTCATTGATTCCTCTAGGTCACTCTGTAAATTGTGTTTAAACATTATTTGCAAAAACTAACATTTCAAGATGATATAATTGTTTTACTCTCTTTAAGATGCCAAGATGCTTAGCATACGTTTTCACAGATTTGTAGGATAAATCAACAGTGAGCCATGTAAGCAAAGCTCCAGGCAAGGAACCCTGTTCAATTATTTAAACCTCCCTTAATAATATATTTCTTAAAATACCCTCAGGTCTTACTATATATTTTTCCAGTTTTTTATATCACTTCTTGAACATTTTACTGAAGTATGATGAGCATACAGAATACAGCACGTATCTAAAGAGAACTGAGCACTGCTGTGTAACCAGCACCCAGATAAAGACACAGAACATGACCGGTATCTCCTACGTATCCTTTCTCAATCACTGTCCCCCGAGGGTAAGCACTGCGCTGCCTTCGAACAGCATAGATGAAATGGTATCACATAGCGTGTCCTCTTTTGGGTCTTGTCTCTTTCACTCAACATGATTCATATAAAGTTCATCCATTGTTGAGCAGAGTTCTAGTGTGCTATTACTGCGGACTATTCCACTGTGTTAATGTACCACAACTTACCTATTTATTCTTCTGTGAGTAGGCGTTTGAGCATTTCCAGCTTCAGTTTAAGAGCAGTGCAGCTTTGAACATTATAGTACATATCTTTTGATGAACATAAATAAACACATCTATTGAGTATGTATGTATGTATGTAGGAAAGTGTTCCTATATGTATACATTCAGTATACATTCAATATACATATTGGGTCTGTATGTATATAGGTATATTCATATATGTATATTGGGTATGTATACATTCAGCTTTAAAAGATACTGCCAACAGTTTCCCAAAGTTGTTGGGTCAACTTTTAACTCTTTTGTTCAGGGCATATTTATTTAATGATATTCTCAAGAAAAGGTATATTATTAGATCACTGTTTTTTTCATTTTACGTTTCAAAATCATGAGTGATGGTTATTCAGTAGGGATATGACCCATTTAAACAAATCTGCCACATAAAGTAGAATGCTTTGATTTATGAATTATAATAAAAAAATTTTCTCTCAGGATATTGGAGTAAACACTTGGTCATTAGAAATGTTTGCAGACTTATTACAAAGGAAAAAAATTCACTAACATCTATATAGATAGTAAGTTCTGGCAATCTCTCAAATGGACAAGTTGGAAGGAAACTTTACCAGCAACAGCCATCAAGTAGGAGGCAAAGGACAACAGAGGGATTCTAAGACCAAGAACCAGGCAATCTGAGATAATGTCTCAACTCTACGAACCTTGTGTAAACCTCTTAATTTATCTGAGTCCTTATTTTTCTCTCCTACAAAATGAGAGTCTGAATCCACACTCTGAGTGTGAGGATGACATGAAGATACATTGTATTACATATGTCAGGTATAATTATATCAAGTAGAGAGAGCTCAGATGTTTTACATCAAAAAGCCATAACATATTCTTAGACCATGACATTAAATTTTTAACTTTCCAATTAGATTCCTAGACAGTACATTTTCCTTGTCTTGTTTTAGCCCTGCTTTTTGTTATCACTGTTTCCATTTTTAGCATTTGAAGTATTACACAGTTCAGTGTCAGGGAATTACGCAAGCACATGTACATTAATGACCCTGGCAACCATTAGTTTACTGGCTGGTTTACTATTAGTTTACTAGTTACATTGTGGGTTGTCAGTAGTCACTGTCTGATCAAATAGTGACTAAAGATGTGCAGTGGGTTCCCGGAATGCATGTTCTTGCCAGAGTGTTTACCTCGGATACTGTCCTCTTTTTTCCTAGCCAACTCACAGATTGCTTTATGTTATACTTTTTGGTACTTTTGTTGTCTGGTGTGAGTTGTTTTGAAAACCAATTCCACTTATGTGGCAGAATAGGTTTAATAGCCAGTTGGAAATGCCAAAGTAGTCTTCTTCAGCCCCTGGGCATTGATCGGGGCCGAGTATGTCAAGGAAAAGATTCTTAATATATATTAACTTAATAATCTCCCTTTTCATTTTATTCTATTTTCTCCTCTCTTTTGTTTTTCTTTTTTATGTCCCCACATATGCCACATGCAGTGCGTTTGGCGTAGTTATGCAGCTGATGAGAAATCTGTTTCCATTGCAACCTGGAAGCCACACTTGAAGGCCTTGCACACCTGCAGCCCTACCAAGTAGGTATCAGTGTGACAGCTGGTGCTGTCTTCAAGCCTCTTCACGTTCGCAAAACAAACCACACACACACACACACGCACACACGCGCGCACACACACACGCACACACGCACGCGCGCGCACACACACACACACACACGCATGCATGCACGTGTTGATTTTTGGCTTGTCTTATTCTCTGTTGCTGTTTGAGAGATTCAGACCTGTTCAGTAGCAAGTCAGGCACAAAACTAAATGGACTCAGTATCGTTCCTCACCATTCACAGACTGAGCCTAAAGATTAAAGGAATTCAAACTTTTATAGAGATTTTATTTCTACTATTTCATGCTTATTTTCTAATAAATCATCTCACAAAGCCCACCAAAATTCTAAAAGTAACCACCACAGTTCTTGAAAAACAATGATTGTTTAAACTGCATCCCTCACCTGACCCCAAGTGGGGAGCACTTTGAGAGCAATGTATCTTTGCACAAAGTCCCTCAAAGTCATTTCTCATCTGGATCCTCTTAGGCGATGGTCCTGGAGCTTTCACTTGCTGATCAAGCTAATATCAGTAGCAAAAGAAGAGCTGGAGTCCTAATGGGATTACAGTGTACAGTGAAGCAATGGGACTAATCAGATTAAAATTTGAAATTAGCATGCAAAATTTGAAAGTAATATGGTTTCCATTCACATTTCATTGGCCCAAACAAATCACTTCGCCAGGCCTCAACTCAGAGAGAATGGGCGAGTGCAGTCCTCCCATGTGCCTGGAAAGAGAAGAGAACCAGAAAAATTATGAATAGCCCTGATGGTTACCGCAATGATCTTTAATTTAAAAAAAAAAAATCCTTAGTTCTGGAATCCCGGACTCCAGTTCAACTAGCAGAACATACTAAATCAAAATTACCATCTAACTGAAGAAACCCTCATTGAAACGACCAAAGCATGGAAGCCAAGGGAAAGGCTTTCTGTGCGTCACCCAGCTCCTCGGGTTGTTCAGAAGTTACCAAAGTGCTTATTTACTTAGTACTTTAGAGCACCTACTGTTTCCCTTCGTAGTCCAACAAAACCTTAATCCTAGTGGTTTCATGGGATTCAAGGCATCCAGCCACTGTGATTCAATCAGAGAAACCTCTTTCTTACTTGATGTGGAAGGGAAATCAACTGGGGAAATTTTCATGACTTGTTGCCTGGAATTTCAGTCTCAAAGGAGGTTTGTGCTGATTCAGAGTACGTGCTGTTAGGAAGCCATACATCTGCCCCTAACCATCAGGGTCTGTTACGTTGCTTTCCTGATCTTCCCTGGGCCCCATCCACAAAGGGAAGGACGAGAGGTGAGCAAGATAACTACTAAGCTCTGATAGGACATGTCTCCTAGAAGTTGGGGTCTAAACTTCCTCAGCACCTGTGATACAGATATTCATAGAACCCCAGGTCTTCAAAAGGGACGGACCCTTAGCAAGGATAGAGGCATGGACGCTGTCGAAAGAATGCATGCATGAGAAGTCTCTCTCGGTGTAGATCTTAAAATTGAGTTGACTTTCCTTTATTGAATATGAGACTCTTTCAAAGTTGTGGTAATAAAAACAAAACATCTATTCCTTGGGGGTATGAATTGGAAATGGGAATTGTATAGAAATTGTGTTTCTGGTACTCACGAAGGTTTCTAGGTATATATGTAAGAGGAAGACTGGTAGAAGACACAAAAGAAGATTCTCAAGTGACAGAAGAGAGTGGTCTATTATCACATGATAATTTGGCTTTCCAGTTCCCGAAGTTTTTAGATTAAAGTCATTCTGAAGCCTGGAAAAAATTATTGAAATTCTCCTGGTCCATAAACTGTGATTTTATTCACATAATTTCTCTCTTTTCCTCTGAAATTTTCCATTTTAAATGGGAGGAAGGAAGGGAAGGGAGAGGAGAATTTATGCAAACACCTATATTCATCCTGTTCCACTCTGGCTGTCAGCTATCCGCCTCATTGTCCTTTCCCTGCACCCCCCATTAACCTCTGAGTCTGGGCCCCATTTACCGCATAACAGGTACTTGTCCTGAATGACACAGCCATCCCTGGCAAAGTTCATGGGAACCTGAATCCCCTAACGTCTCTCCCTCCAGCGACATGTTATTGTTGCAGATTGTGTGGTTCTTAGTCTTTATTATTGCTGTTGTTTTTGTTAAACCATTGAGAACATGATAATAATTATGGGCTCTTCCCCACAAAAAAATACTCAATGCAAAAAAAAAAAAAAATCAAAATTTTTCCTACAATTTTAATGTATTCACAGGCCCCCTGAAGCCAAGTTCAGAACCTTTGCTTTAGAAAGCAAACCTCCTTTAATCAAGTTTGTAGATCCGTGAAGAGAATAATTTACAATGACTTAGAGGGATATTTTTACATTTATAATTAACTGGCTTACTGAATGCAGAGTGATGTAATAAGAAATAGACTAAAACTTCTTTTTATTTACATAGTGTATTTTCTATAACGTTCAGAGTTTAAGAACTTCTAAAGAGATGATTCATTCATTCATTTGTGCATTCATTAAATAACTATTCATGGAGCAGCCATTATTTTGCAAGGCACTGTTCCAGGCACAAGAAATGTAGCAGTGAAAGGGGAAAAAAAAAAGGGTAGAATCTCAGGCTTCAGGGAATGTATATTCAAGGGACACTGGGAAGAGAAAATAAATAAATAAATAAATAAATGAATGAATAAATAAATAAATAAATAAATAAATAAAATAAGTAATAGATTAGATGGCAGTAGTGCTAAGGAGAATAGTAAAGTAGAGAAGGAATTTGGGGGACATTAGAGACTGTAATTTTAAATAGGTGGTCAAGGAAGAGATCATATTATCAATAGCATCATCATCAATGACATCACTGTCATTGAAAAACACAAACTCATGCTCTTGTTCCCAGCAGTTTTAGAGATAAAATGAAATGCTTTGACTTCTCAACCTTATTCCAGGGAGTAGGGTGGAAGAGAGGTGTGACAAGTGTGCAGTGGAGACAGGGGCAGGGTGAGGGGGCATGCCATACCCACTCAGTCCTGCCAGGGATATACCTGCAGCTTCCGACTCTCCTTTCTGGTCTGGCTGGTCTCACATAGGCTTTCAAGGTCTTGGCAGTTGCTATTTCAAAGTTTTGTTTTAATAACAGAAGGATTTACAGAGGGAACGTATTTTTCCTGATTTTCTTCTCAGAGAAAATGAAGGCTGTGCAAAGTGTGTAACGCAGGTAAATGTGCTCTTTTAGGGAGTGAGTCTGGTATGTTATGAAGCGGTGGGGAATTATCAAGCTCCAAGGATGCCGTGTGATAGTGTCAGAAGTCAGACGATAGACGTTCTCTAATCCAGGGCCTTCAATTTATTCGTAAGAAAATCAAGACCTCCAAGAAAGTGAGGCGCTTGCCCGAGGGCACACAGCTCATTTGTACAGGGACCCTACACCCTGTTGCACAGACCTGAATTCGCTAAAATGGATTGTTAAAAATACCATCCAACCCTAGTCCCAGGCAGTTGGGATCAATTTCCCATGCACCTAATTTACTCCGAGAGAATTCATACTGTATACGATATGAAAACAAAATCTTCCTCAACTAGTGATTGAAGTACAAGGCCACAGTCACCCATTAATGAGTCCAGATTTAGGAACCCAAAAACCTGTACCCAAAAAGCACAGGGACTACAGCCACAGTGGAACCCAGCACCATTCGAAGAGTCCTTGTTCATGCCCGTTAGATCAGAACCACTTTCTTAACCACGGATAACTTTAGTTAACGTGGAGTCTACAGTTTTGGGTTCCCTGTGGACACTGTTGGTCTTGCTAAGTAATTGTGCCAGCTCAGGTCTGTGCCACAAAGAATATATGTTTAAAAGTTGGGTACATTTATTATAAGGAATACTGCTCCTGTGGATCTTGCTTGAAAAGAATTACTTAAGGTGCTTTATTCCCCATCCTCCATTATCAAGTGCTATAAATGTATTCACTGGTTTATCATCATTTCTCTTCTGCCTGCACGCACCTGAAGGAAAGAACAAGGGGAAACATCAAGCAGGTTTGTGATTTCTCTTCTGCTCCATGTTTGTTTATAAATCTGATGCCTAACCGATGTTTTAAATGTATCTCGTGTGAGTAAAATTGATCAACAAATACCAAGATGATTAAAAGTGACCTTTCACAAAATTGCCTGCAAGGTTACTGTTTCATTGATTTTTTTTTTTTTCCCTCCCTTGGAAGCATCAGTGTCTCCCTAACTCACTGCTTTTTATAATAGGCAGGTCATGGAACATTCTTGGGGGGAAAATAATAATTATGGCCTTTGGTTATTCCGTGCTACCATTTTCTCAGACAGAAGCCTTACCGAAGTATTCCAATTCTGGGAAGCAGTGTAAGATATATTCCCCTTCACCAGGGTGCTTTTAGAGTAAGAAAATGGGTTTTTTGGGCAAAAGGAACACTGTGTACAGGAGGTAAGAACAATCTCTCTGTAACATGCCCAGCTCATTAAGCACTGGTTTACTTGAGTAACATTCAGAAGGGCCTCCTCCCCACCACCACCCCATCCTTTAGGAAGAAGGTAATCCTCCCAGAAACTCCACCAAATAATTTATGGCTATTCTTTCATGCCTTTCAAGGGAATGCTTGATCAGATTAAAGAGCAGAGAGTTAGACCTAGGAAGAATGGGAGGTGAAAGAGAACATTTTATTCTGTGTTAGTGAGTGCCAGAAAGAGTCTGGTTTTGGGAGCAAAGCCCCGAAGGACAGAGCCAATATTAGCACTGATGGTGTGAGGAGTAGTAGAGGCAGAACCAGCAGGAGAATCCCAGGTGCCTGGAAGGGAAGAAGAAAAAAATTTTTCCTATCATCGCTACTTGTGTCAGTAACAAGGAAACAGAGGCATTCCACCTGCGCAGAGTTGGCCATTGGGTGGGGACCAATGGGAGTCCAGGGATTGTTGCTTTAGTTTCGTACTGTTGTACTAATGACATTAATTATATTTATACAGTACTGAAACTAGTTTCGAAAGTTCACTTGGGGTGATGAGGTTCTGGGTCATCCATTTCTGCATTATATTAACACTTAAAAGATTCACAAGCCAGAACATAAATGCATCCGTGATGAGAGAGAGATGTGGCAGGACACACAACACTCCACCGAGGTATGTAAGCCTACACAGGGATGGCATTAAAGACCCTTCTCTTACTTGGTAGACAAAGAGTTAGAGCCAAGGTCACTAGATATTCCTCAGTGATATTTCCAGAAAGTTTTAGTAGCCTGAAGATTTGGTCTTGTCTACTTTAGAGATATTTCTGCCCAAAGAGAGGTTCTGGTCATTAGACTCAGAACATTCTTTGAATAGACTCTAGAAGAGGCAGTCTCTACAATTCTGACCGTTTCGTCCTCTTTTGTCTAGACTCCCTGCAAATCCCTCCGTCCTCCTGTTGTGGCAATTTTACTTGAAAAGAGTTACACAAAATAAATCATAGCCATTATAAGCCATTTAATCTATTTGGTGATATTTGAAAAGCTTTCCTGTTTCAGGAGCTATCCATTTACAAATTATGTCAAAGGGTAATTTGTCTCCAAATCCTAAAGGCAGAGACTGTCTTTGGCACCAACTCCGTAGCTACCTGAGAGTAAGGTCACCTGTCTTGGTTTCATCCTCCAAAACAGAGCTATTGACACCTAAAGGGGAAATCTGAATCATGAGGAGGTGCTGGCAAAAGTGTGACCTTGTATGGCAGTCCTGAGTGAGGGGTCCCCCTGGGCTGACACAATATTGCACTTTTTCCAGATGTTACCAAGGCAGGAAGCAAAGACAAAATTAAAGTGTAATTCTGGAGCTTCTGTTCCTCACTCCAAAAATGAAACTCCGAATCAGCTCTCAAGATTCAAAAAGACTACCGACCAAATTTTTTTAAATTTCATGATGTTCACATACACCTAAGACATCAGAATTTATTCTACATGCTTATGACTAAGGGTGTCAAAAATGACTCACCTGTAGTCTTGAACATATACAGAAACACCGAAGTATGTTACACAGAGATTTCTTGCTTCTCTATGGTCATTGGACATTTGGCAAAACCACCGTGAAACATGTCCTGTATTACCATTTAGCATGCATGCCTTACTTGGTACACTCAGGTCTTCTGTCCCCCAATTATGTATCACAACACCCTGTACAGAGCTGTGACAGAGAATGTGCTCCCTAAACAATTCTTAGATAGAGTAATGAAATGTCCCTGACCTCAGGTAGTTCACGGAGAAAGAGAAAACACCAACAAAAATGGGCAAGAGGAAATATACAAAAAGAGAGACAATGAAAAAGTAAAAACATTTCAATAATCTGAAGGAAACAAGCTGAAGCTCCCATTTTAATATTACCTTAGCTTTCACCATGTTGTGTTCCGTAGGCAATGGAATTCATAGTGCTGCATAATGAATGCAACAAGACTACAATAGCAACAGTACCATCTTAAGGAAAACAGATTTTCCCTTACTCAAGCAAAATATGCACGAAGGAAAATGCATTTATAATGTGGATTGTTTCTTGGAAGAGAGCAGATTTGGGTCCAGACTTTTGTTGATTAATCCTTGACCCGATTTCAAATGGACTGATTAACACCACCCAAGTGCAAAGCCCTTTACTGTGTTTGGGGCCATTGGGTTACTGATGGTGATTCAGATAAGCAGGAGAGAGAAACTTCAGCCAACTCTGTTATCTTCCAGAGATCTCAGAGCCTGGCGTCTCCTAAATCTTTCCTCATGGCTTTTCAGCGTGTTCAGAACTGGGAGTAATTCAAGCATAGATGGGTTTAGCACAGTAGCCAGGAACTGTCTCCCGGTGCCTGGCATTTGCTCCCTGGGAATGACCGGGCCAGACACAGAGAGACTTTTCTTGCTGCAGAATGTAGTGAGGCATCCCACACATCCGTATACCCCCATAGCTAACGAGGGTCCCTGCTTTGGAATTTTCTGGGTAGAGAGATTTTTGTCTTTCTACACTGAGGTTAGGGTATGTTTAAACAAATTTGGCCTAGGGAAAGACATCCAGTTCCGTCACGCTTTTGCATTGTTTGCAACGGGTCCAGAATTTTTCTTTAAAAATACAAACCATCGGTCTCAAGAGGAGCTAAATTTAACAACAGTTGAAATAGTGTCTCTCTGAGACGTTAAAGTAATGTCTTCGGTACAGGGTCAGGTACAAATTACTGTTAGACTCAACTGAGCCTGCTCTGTTCCTCCTCTGCTTACATCGTAAATGCAGCTTCTCTAGTATCGTTTAATGATTCATTTGTTTTCCTCTGTCTTCCCGTTAAAGCAGTTCCAATCTCATATGTGGTGAATATGTTTATTGACTGCATTGTAATTAATCATCCCATTAAGTAATTTGTCCAACTCATCTTTTTAAACTGGATAGTTTTTCTCAGTTGTGGTACAAATGGTCACTTTCAGAAAACAGAATTTACCTATAAACCCATCTAACCAAGTTAAACCGGGATTCTCACCTTGAGATTTTTCTGTCCTCCTCCCTTCCTCCTTGACAAGGAGGTCAGTTAGCCATCTTGTACACACTGCCACAAAAAGGCTCTTACTTCTTCCTGCCTATTCAGGTTGAGCGCTACGAGAATAGATCATGCCAACGGAAGTTCAGAGACTGTCTCTAAACCTCGCTACCTCTGCCTACCCTGTCTCCTTAATCAACAGTTGTTGCCTGTGTGCGTGCTTCATAGTTAAGCTGCCTTGACCACAGTCTCTAGGCGTTAAATGGAACCCTGTCAGACTTATTAGACTATCTAAAGCTGCTTTAACAGGGTCTTGTGAGACTCTTACAAAGACGCATGTCTTAAAAGTTAAAGCATAAATTATATTCTTTTATTACGTTACCATCTTCTGCGGTGATCCACTGAGTGCTTTGTCCAAATGGCTCCTGCGTGGTTGGCTCTATTAGGTTCTGAGATGTGTGGTTCTCAGGAGAGAACTCGAGGATGCTGACGGAAAAGACTGTGCGTTCTTGTATTTCTTGGGTGTTTGTTTTCCATTATTTACATTTTCTTTCTTCTGTGTGCAGTAAATGATCTGCATGTGTTGTTAAACTAAGTAAGACGAGACTTTTTTTTTTTCAGCATAATCAACTTGTGTCCTTATGGGCAAAATGTTAGATTGTTTCAAAAACAATCTTTTGAAAATGGGCTCTCCTTCTGTTCGTATTTATTGATAGAGGGAAAGGATTTAGTCTTTGAAAACACATCAAAAGACTTAAAATAAGAAACTCTTTTTTTAAGAAGCTAGTGACCTAGACTCTTTTCTTCTGACTTTTTTGAGAATGTATTCGGACAATTAGTTATCGATATTAACTTTAACTGCAGGTATTTTATACAAATCAAGAACCTTTTTTAACATTTCAGAGCAATTAATGTTACCAACTTCATTGATTCCTATCAATATTTATTTTCTAAAATACTGCAATATTTTATTCCTCGTTTATACTGTGTTGCATTGCTATTTATTACAAGGGTTGCTATATTTTAAAATATTTGTGTTCTTATTTTCCTATGAATCCGATGCTAACACACAGGCTACCATCATTTTAATGCCTGTTTCACATCCAGTTATTTCAACCTCACCATTAAGTGCACTGATTATATTCCAAGCAGCACAATTAAACTCCGTATTAGTACTTACTGCTTAAATAGTCTGTATACTTGTATCTGAAAAACAATAAAGCCAAATGGCTTTGTTGTTCTAAAAAGAAAAATCCCTAAGCACTTCGAGGTGGTGAAATGCTTAGTAATGTGCTGCTCTATTTCCCTCACTCCTAGTAAGTTCTGTAGTAATAAGCAGAAGCTCTTCCGAATGTACACCTCACGGAAGCAGAGGTACCCAGCATCCCGGCTATTGACATGAATTTGAGAATGCCAACTAACCTCAGGTGCATGACCAGGTTACACCGCCATCCTACCTGAGCCCTGCTCAGAGACTCACTCTTCCTAAGGACTTCTTGAATGAGGTTTTCAACCCGCTTGTAATTTTCCTTGTTGCCTGTTGCCTGCTTTGATACTCTACCCCAGGGCCAAATAGGCAGGGTCCCGCACAGCCCTGGCAGTCGGCCCCTTGGCGCCTCCTTGTGGTGGGACAGCTGCTGAGCTGCTGCACGCACTGGATTGTTACGGCTCAGTCGCCATATTGTGCCTGAGGCGAGAATTTGTAGAATGCTTATCCTCTGAAGGGCTAAAACCCTGATTAAGTATAACAAGGACTACAGCATTCAAAGTCCAAGAGGATTACCGTGGGGTTACGGTAATGCCACACAGTTCCCTGGCAGGGAACATCCAGTTGTAGCCTGCATGCTGAGCCATTTGTGTAACTTGTACGTCTGGTTTCTCCAGGGGAAGAATTCCCTTGCACAATTCCCCATAGTTGTGCAGGCGCCCCCTAGTAGAGTCCTCAGCTGGGGAGGTGACTGCTTACTCAAAGATGCCACAGTCAGTGACCACCATGTCCTTTGGGTTACTTTCTCCAGAAAGGGGGCTTCTTGTTGGTCTCCTAGGAATAATCTTTGACAATCTTCCTAAAAACACGTACATAAATCTTCCTCAAAAACCATGTTTATAGAGGCACCTGGCTGGCAGAGCCTGTGACTCTCCGTCTCAGGGTCATGGGTTCAAGCCCCATGTCGGGCATGGAGCCTACTTTAAAAAAAAAAAAAAATGTGTTTATAGATGTGACAAAAAAAAAGTAGGAAAATAATGAAAACTTGAATGGACCAGTGAAGAGTCTCTATTTTTAATCAATGTGCATTTTCAATAACAGCCATCTAATCAGTTTAATAGTCATGTAATCAAGATGCTCTGTTGATTTCCAAAGGGGAAAAGAAGTAGAAAAACTAATAGGAGCGAGCTTTTTTGTAAGACCAGGTCTTTGCTTGGAGAACAAAATTTTGCCTGGTTAAAAAGTTCTGGGTTAAGATTTTATTCTTGACCTTCATACATTTATGTCAAAAGAGAGAGTTAAAATGTTCATCTTTTTTTTTCTAATTTCATATGTAATTTGTTGGATTTGCTTTAAAATGACTTTTGATAATTCTTTTAATATTAGACATTGGCAAATATCCATGCAGTTAAAAAGGACAAAAAGGGACATGGTACCTAGAACTCATTTATATCAACTTTAAGTGCTTTAAATAGTACTAAGATTCAGAGAAAAATATTATCTCCACTTCCATGAATAATCAGAGATGTTATCAAAATGTTTCATAGAGGCTACTTTTAAAAATATTTTCATAGGAGCAATTGTTTTTAAATATTTCATTATTGTAAATTAGCCATGGAGGGTTTGACGCTGATAGTTATTTCAGATTTTTTTACTTTTTCAGTAATTGAAATTTTTAAAAAGGAAAAACTAAATTTCATATTAAATGGTTTTATGAAGTTTTCATCAGTTTCCTCTTCATTTAGTTGGTATAAGAAAGAGATACGTCTTTAAAGCTTGAGACAATGATATTAACGAAACTCAACCTTCTGTAGTAATTAGCATCTCTGGGTTCCGGAAGAGGTAATCAACCAGATAAAGTACAGGGAGAACACTTGTAGTGATAGCTATGTAAACTTCAGCCACTCGTTAATCTAAATAAAGGTGCAGAGCTGAGCGTATGTTCCCAAACCCGATCACCATAAATTGAAATGATGGAACAAATGTGCTGAAACTGAAGAGAGATGTGAAATTTTTACAATTAAAAAAAAAAAAAAAAACGAAGCTTGAGAAGAGGTGACATTTTGGGCCCTATCCTTTTGAAGATCTGTTTAAATGATTGGAAGGTTTGGGATGACATGGAGAGCCTAGCCTCGGCATAAAAAGATGCAGTTTTATATGTTATCGTTGCTGTTGTTTGATGTGATCTACCATTTAATCATGCATTTGTCAAGTGCAGAGAAAGCCTTGGACTGACGGGATTGTTTTAAAGAACTCTTGAACCCACCTGACCCCATCACAAAACTGCCCAGCCTGTTCTTTGCATGTGCCTTCAGCTAGTCATGCTGGACATAGCTACGTCTGCATTTCAGAGGGGAGCTGTCAGTTGCATGGTCGACTTGTTTATTGTTACCAGGACTTTCTGATCACCATAGTTCATTATTTGATTTGTTTTCACGTAAACACATAAAATGTGGTGTTTTTTTAGAATATCATTTGTTAAGCAACTAGGCATGGAAAAATAAATGTTACTGTTTCTTGTTAGCTACAAAACACATAACCACTAAACACATTTGCTGTTGGCATGCTGCAGCTGGGGACAGTGGACATTGCGGTAAGTGGAAAAAACAAGGGCTCCACTTCGTCTCAGATAATCCGTGTCCATGAGAACACTGCCTCCTTCATGCCCCCACAAAGACTGCAGCATGACTGCAGGTCTCAGCCTCTCAGAGTAGCTGCCCCAAGTTACTGCCCTCAGACCCTTCACCCTTTGTTTCTTCAGACCCCGAAGAGTCCTGGGCCTCTCACTAGATACCGGTGTCATTTTCTGATGAATAACACAGGGCTTTATACATGAAACCAGAACACAAACCAAATGGGGACTCAGCACCTCTTACAGTTCACTTGGGTCCCACAAAAATCCCTTAGCCGTGTTGCTATTTTCATCTTTATGTTAGAGATGAGGACTCCAAACCCCAAGTCTCTTTGATTCCAACTTGCCCTTCCCACCACATCACACCACATCTTTTGATGAGGAAAGCATGGAGATGCACTTTGGGTTTTGTTGTTGTTGTTAATGTTTCCTTTATCAACCCACAGCATTTCAGTCCTCGCTGGCATCTGAGAACTGAATGTCTGAACAAATATAATTTACCAGTAGCTGCCACAGCAAATCAATAACCTGTTTAATAGCAGGAAATTGTGTTAGTGAACATAACATCTCATTCTGTTAATCAGTCATCACATTCATTATATGTTGGGGCTGTTCTACGTTGTGTGGTTTTTGTCTCCAAGAATGAATGCAAGCATAAAAGGAATGGGTGTTAAATGTTGTATGTTTAATATTATGTATGCAGTACTACCAACTGCTATGAGATTGCATGAATTTATGGATATCATAATCTTGCCTGGGATATGAAATGCATGCAGAATGTGGATATATAGGTATATGTAACTGTCATCCCTGTAGAAATGCTTAGAAATTACAGAGATACGCTCCCAAATAAAAAAAAATTACTTTCTTTCAATCTCAAAAGTTGAGGTTAAAGCTAAAATCTATTTCTAAAGCAAACACCGAACCAGTTCTTGATTATTTCCAGTTTAATTGTGTACAAACTACCCTACCCGATGTCAGTCCTTTCTGTGATGAATCCAGGAAGGGTGTGTCTACCTGTACAGTGAGAGTGAGTTCAAACGAATGCAAACAGATTAAATAAAGCTCCAGTTTAAAATAAGGGAAGAATATATTGCTATGCTCCTACTCGCTGAAACCATTTTGTCTATTGAAATATAATATACAGTTTCATCAAAGTATTTACCCAAGTGGAGTGGAAGAAATTGCTTGAAATGGAATAATCATGCCTCTGTTGTCCACAGTCAGAAGCTAAGTTTTAAGGAGCGAGTACGCATGGCTAGCCCAAGGGGCCAGAGTATTAAGAGCAGACAAGCCTCAGTAGGTGACAGGAGGTCCCCGAGCACCGACATCACCGCCGAGGGCAGCCCCACCAAAGTGCAGAAGAGCTGGAGTTTCAATGACCGAACCCGCTTCCGGCCCTCGCTGCGCCTCAAAAGTTCTCAGCCAAAACCAGTGATAGACGGTAAGCCCTGTTTTTCCATAACTGTGTTTAATTTGATAGGCTATCGTGAGCAAGATTATGAAGTAATTAATTCTCCATGGTACCACTTGAAGATAGAAGAAAACAACCCCAAGGAAGGAATTGTTTGTTTGTTTTATTGGAAATTTATTCATTGCCTTGGGCAAATGTACAGAACGTAAGTTTACTTTTGGGAGCAACTTTGGCAGCTAAATCTACATTTCAAAGAAGTCAAACAAAATGTTGTTCCTTCTTTACTCTTATCTACAACACATTATTTCTCGGACAAAGTCTCTATCAAGATCAACATGACTGTCCTTCTCACGTATAGGTCATGTCTGACGAGCAAAGGCCCATGGCCAAAGATGACCAGGTGCTCTGTGAATGTCTTTAAAACACAGTAAGAAGGGTAACAGTACCTTTCTGGACAACCATGAAGGTGCTCTTCCCTTTTCTACTATACTCTCTCCACCAGTACATCAGAGACCACCGCTTATCTTCCTTAGCGAGATTCCTGTTGAAAGTTCTTATCTAATGATAAGTGGAATTCAAGTTCTTCTCCCAAGAGGAGCTAACCTACTTTATTTATCATACAATGTGTCAGAAGTTCACTTGCCAACACATTTTATTGAGTGCCATATAATTTTCATGTTTATAAAACAGTTTCTTTTTCGTTTAAGATTAGCTTGGTTTTCCTTTTAAGTATGCCCCCCTGGGATCTCTTATACTGGGCAAAGAACCAAAGTCAAATAGCATCTTTCATGAATATGCATACAAACTGCAAAGGCTATCAGTCCTTCTATTCTCATTCCCTAGTAGAACCTGTATTTTCCCAGGCTCTGAAAGCCTGAGGGATTAAATTAACAACCAGGGGTCATAATCTCAGTGATCTCAGGCTCCCTGCAGTGAAATCCCTGGAACCTCAGCCCACGGGTTCCTCCCAGCTCATTCAGGGATCCCCAGGGATACTACTCCCACTCTCAAGCGAGCAACACGAGTCCCCTCTTCACACCTCTTCATTCTCCACAACGTCATGGATGCCATGCTCTCCAAGTAGACGCCTCGCTGCCTACCCGATGGGCCCCTCCTGGTGGAGCTTGCAGCTCCTGTCTCCGAGGCAGGACGTGCGGATCCTGCCAGGCTTCCCTCCACCTGTCACACTGTTAAGGTAGGAAATGCCCCCTCCACCAGCACTGGACACTCCCCCATCAAGCCTCCGAGTGTCCTGAGTCACTGGAGGCACAGATTTTCAGTGTCCTCTGGTTTCCACAGTCTCCTCCCTAGGAATTTGGCTGAAAGCCCATGAACAGCTGAGTCAAGAGTTACCCGTTACAGGGCTTTATGTTGCACTCAAAATAGACTTTCTGAATATAAATGGATGCATCATTTCTGGAAGGCAATTTGGCAACATGTATCAAAAGCCTGTACATATGCCTAAGCTTGGACACATCCCATCCACCAATTCCATTTCTAGGATATAATCAATATAATGAAATAATATCAGACATTAGAAATGGTGCTAGAAAGCAAAAATTATTGACGTGAAAAGATGATTATAAAAAATAAGTTATTCCATTTTGCTGTGTGTGTGTGTATAAATTCATGTACTTAGAGGGAAAAGTCCGGAAATATTTATAACAATGTATGAACATTTACCTGCAAGTGATGAGGTCATAGTTATACTTTCTTCATTTTATTCATCTGTATTTCCTATTATTTCTACAATGAACATGTAAAGCTTTTGCAAAAGAAAACAAAGGATGATTTTTCTATTTAAAAATTGGGCCTTCTTTTCATACAATACCCTCTCCCCTTCCCCAACTCTAGAGGCCCTTGGTCTAACAGCCCTCTCCTTAGACACACGCACCCCTGCCAAGAGGTGGAAGGACCACCTTGTCTTAGTGCTGGGGACCAGCCTTTGTTGAGTGTAGACGTGGATTGTCTAATGAAGTTTAACGTACTGCAGATAGACCTGTATTGGGCTCTAGGGTCGCCGTAACAAAGTAGCACAGCTGGGGTAGCAAAAACAACAGAAATGTATTTTCTCACAGTTCTGGAGGCTAGAAGTCCGAGAATCTCCTTGTCTTATAGATGGCTGGCTACCTTCTCCCTGTGTCTTCACTTCATCTTCCCTCCATGCACAGCTGTGTCCAGATTTCTTCTTCTTCTTTTTTTTTTAAGATTTTGCTGATTTTTTTTTAAGATTTTATTTATTTATTTGACAGAGAGAGAGAGACAGCCAGCGAGAGAGGGGACACAAGCAGGGGGAGTGGGAGAGGAAAAAGCAGGCTACCAGCAGAAGAGCCTGACGTGGGGCTCGATCCCAGGACTCTGGGATCACACCCTGAGCCAAAGGCAGACACTGAACGACTGAGCCACCCAGGCGCCCCTAAGATTTTACTTATTTGAGAGAGAGAGTGAGCGAGAAAGTGAGAAAGAGAGAGAGAGTGAGAGTGTGCACAAGCCTGGGAAGAGGCAGAGGGAGGGAGAAGCAGACTCCCCTGCTGAGGAGGGAGCCTAACTCGGGCCTCAATCCCAGGACCCCGGGATCATGAGCTGAGCCAAAGGCGGACGCTTAACCGACTGAGCCACTCAGGCACCCCAGATTTCTCCTTCTTATAAGGACAATAGTGATATTGGATTACAGCATACACTAACGAGCTCATTTTAACTAAATTGTATCTTTAAAGACCCTATCTCCAAATAGAGTCACATTTTGAGGTACTGTGGCTTAGGACTTCAACATACGAATTTTGGTGGGACTGTAATTCAGCCCCTAACAGAGCTCCTGCTCACCCATGTCATAGCATCCCTGGGAAAGCCAGGGTGTGCCCACATCTTTAAACCTAACCCTGGATTCACAGGGTGCTAGAAATGCATGCATGACCCACAGTGGAGTCTGTAGTCTTCCAATGGGGGCTTCAAAAACTATTTGACTTTGTGCTGTGAGGTCTTTATGGTTGGCTGAACACATGTAAATAAAAAATCAATAGGATCTGAATTCCGAATATGGAAAATGAATTCTACTGGTATGTTTGGCCAGAGGGAAAGCATTTTTCAAAGACTCTAGTGTCGGCACTATCCATCACAGTATTTTAGTTACTGCAAAGATGTCTCAGAGGTCAGACAGATAGAAACAGAAGTCCCATTTTTAAACAAATAACAAATTGGAAAGGTCTCCTGCCATCCATTTTGTACATCATTTCATACAAGTGCAGTTCTGTTTGGTTAGAAAGGAATTGCTTTTCTCTGGTTGATGCCCATCTCAGTTGTTCTGAGTGCCCCAAGTGACAGGAGGCCTGATTGCTGTTCTGCCAAGGTAGCTTTGTCGGTGCCCACCTGCAGAAGATCACGACGCCTGACTCCTCATTTTATCCAATAGTCCAGAATCTTCACCTCCGATTTAACTCAACGTTAGGGCTTGGGAAAAATGGAAATTTCTTTTTAGAGGGAAAAAAACAACTGAAGTAGCTAGCAAATAAATGTAGACTTCAATTATACATTTTTATTTATACTGCCTCTCCCGGTTTTAAGTATGTCTAAAAACCACTTACTACCCATAGAATATAATGTATAACACCACAGCCAACTCCCAATTATTGCAGATCTATTTGCTCATTCACTTCTGGGCCTCTTTTCTTCTACTTCTCTCTTTCCTGTAGATATTTTAGGCATTCCATTGCCCATGAACAGCTCAAAGAGAGTGAAGAGCAGAAAGAATAATGAAAAGTCTAATTGGCCTTTAAGTTAATAACTAAGTTACATTTGGAAAACAATGGACCTGTAACTAAAAGATACTATCATAGAAAAACAAAGGAAATTTAGGGTTAATCCATCAGCTTTAATAATTCCTGCCAAATCTGATACCCTTTACTACAGATGGTATATCTTTATAATTTAATGACTTACAAAAGCTATTAAATACCGCATGTTGGGCTTTTTTGCTATAATTTTTTGTGAAATTTACATATTACACTTAAAAAGGGCAATACTGTCTTCCAATAGTGCACATTCATGTCTACAGAGAAGTGGAAAGTAATAAGCAGATGTTGAAGCTAGAAATTTACAAATGGCAAAAGGAAAAAAGTAGACCGTAAGGGACTGGTGTCGTATTGCCATAGCAAATTACTTTTGACTGATAATGGTATGAATAGTATTTTTAGTTCATAAATCCAATAATAAGAGAGAGAAATTTTCCATTGGTCAACCAATAGTATTTAAGCCACTTCATATAATTTTTAAAAGTAGGTAGGATATGACTTCTTTGGATTCCACATTTAAGTGCAATCATGCACTTTTTTCTTTCTGTGTCTGGCTTATTTCACTTAGCATAATGTTTTCCAGGTTTATCCATTTTGTTGCAAATGGGATGTTGTTCTTTTTTAAGGATGAATAATATTCCATTATATAATTATACCACAATTTCATTTCCTCTGTATATGTATATCAGGTTATCATGTTGTACACTTGAAACATATGCAATTTTTATTTTTTTATTTTTTTGTAGAATTTATTTATTTATTTGAGAGACGAGAGTGAGCATGAGTGGGGGGCAGGGCTGAGGGAGAGGGAGAAGCAGGCTCCCCCCTGAGCAGGGAGCCCAGTGCGGGGCTTGATCCCAAGACCCCAGGATCATGACCTGAGCCGAAAGCAGATGCTTAACTGAGCCACCCAGATGCCCCACAATTTTTATTTTTATAATAAAATTTTTAAAAATTAGGTAGGATAGAAATGATATTTTTCTCTCAACATATAAAATAATAACGATAAAAGTAACATTTATTGGATCCTTCTCTGTGGCAGGCAATGTTCTCAGTGCTTTATTCTCTTATTTCATTCAATTTTTCCAGTACCCCTATGAGGTAGGTTCATTATTATCCCCATTTTATGGATGAGGAAACTGAGGCTTGACGCTGAATAACTTACCCAAGACTAACAGATATAAGTAAGGGAGTCACAGTATGCACCCCGGCAACCTAATTTCACAGCCTTGCTTTCAGAAACATTCATAGAAGTGCTCCCAGATGTCCTATCAGTCCCCCTTTAGGCCTCTTTCATTTCTTCTTTTTCCCTGCCACCCTCCCCCCACCCGCTTGCACTCCTCCATTTTCAGTTGGTCAAATCTCCTTCCCATAGAATCCATTTGACCTTGCCACCATCCCATCCTGTCTTTCTCCCAACCCCGCTGCCAAACCTCTGAACTGTATCATCTTCAAAGACGCCGGAGGTGGAAGATTAGGCAAATTGAGGAAATGGCCTTTAGATGACCCTCTCTGTTTTGATGGCGTATCTGGGGAGAGCCTCAGGATAATAGCCATGCTGATCTGAGTCTGTTTACCCATGGAGGGAGGCAAATGGTGAGGTCATGTGAGGTCGGTTTCAGATGCAAAAGGGAGTGTCAGGAGATGGACAGCTTTCAACAACAGACAAGCAAATGGAAAGGGGCAGGCTGCAAGTTAGAGGAATACCAAGCAGCCAAAATCTACAGCAATGAAACGACAGTAGACACGGATTTCCGGTGGCCAGTTTGCAGTCAAGGAGGGCTAGGCTTGCTGGCCCCTGCTGTCCTTGGGAATGCCTTTCAGAACCGCACTTCAAAGAATACGATAATCTTGACAGAGAAGGGTCCCACATACCCATATAAGCTGCATGTTTTAACATGTTTGATATTGCTTCTGCTTCGAGGAAACGTATCGATTCTGCTGAACAATCCTCAGGGCTCACGCTGGTTGCTATGAGAGGCACATACTCACCAGATCCTTATGAAAAAGACTGGCATGACCCTGGGTGCGGGAGACACATGGGGTTCACCTGACCAGAGCCCGGGTGGGCTGAAGATATGGAACAATTTGCAACGGTTGGGGGCAGGGGTCCCTGGTGACCTATTCCCTTGTTCCAGGCACTGCTGGTCTCTCTTCTCTCTCCACTTCTCATCCACGCTCCTTTCTTCCCTCAGCCAGTGTGCCTGTTAGGATGCGTTTGGCTACAGGACACAAAAGAAGCAGATTCAAATGCCTTCAACAATAAGTGTATCTTACCACCTAAAAAGAAATTCAGGGGCGCCTGGGTGGCACAGCGGTTAAGCGTCTGCCTTCAGCTCAGGGCGTGATCCCGGCATTCTGGGATCGAGCCTCACATCAGGCTCCTCTGCTATGAGCCTGCTTCTTCCTCTCCCACTCCCCCTGCTTGTGTTCCCTCTCTCGCTGGCTGTCTCTATCTCTGTCAAATAAATAAATAAAATCTTTAAAAATAATAATAATAATAATAATAATAATAATAATAATAATAATAAAAAGAAATTCAGAGGTAGAACAACTCCTGGCAACAAACGTCGAGATCCTGACTTGACTTCTCCGTGCTTCTCTTGGATCTTCTTTGACTCGGCCCATCTGTGTGCCCACCTCCTCCTGGGAGCAAGATGGCTGCAGCAGCCCCAAGCATCTTATGAGGCACAACCCTTTGAGAGGCAGAAAGGGGACCATCTTGCGTTGCTATCTCTTGTTAAAATGTGGAAAACTGTCCATTCCCATCTTAGTTCGTGGAAGTGGGTCTCATGCCCGAAATGAACCTTGGCCAGGAGAATGAGCGCTGGCAGTCAGGGGTCAGGAGCCAGCACCTGGATCCGGGGCCAGTCTCCCCTGACGCCCGTGGATCAAGCAGGGGAAAGGGAGATTGTAACTGGATAGATTTGAGGATTTATGCTCAGGAATTGGCTGTTGGGATAGCAACCTCCAGCCGTGTCTGATACAGCCAAGCAATCTTTTCTCCTTTGTGAGGGTGAAGAGAAAGAATGCCCTTAAGCATGTTTTCTCCCAAACATTCTGTCTACATGTCATTTCTGTTCTCCTAAGTGTCTACGCTTTTTAAACATACAAGCCAGATTTAGAAATCTTTTTTTTTCTCCTTTCTTTTATCACATAATTTCCATGAGGCAGTGAGCACAGACTGGCCTAACTTCTTAAATTTCCAAAGAAGGACAAAATGGGTAAAGGAGAATCTAGGGAAAACTAAATGAATCCCCATTCAGATCATTTAATCCCTCCCCGCACACAATCAGCCAGTACATTTCCGATCACGCCCTCCACCGAGGGAAACGGGGGGCAGTTGCCTTCCTCACCACGTCCTCGAGTTCCTTCCTTGGAGACTCCTTCTTCCCTTTGGGCTCATAATAACTAACGGGGTCTCACCTAAAGAGAGCAAAAGAGCAGAAATCAAAGCATGAGGTGACAGAAGCCTCGACTCCTCAAAGTCAGCAAGGTCCGTCCATCCCCTTCCTCTCTCCTTTAACCTCTGTCTTCCAGGTCCCAGGCCCACCAGTCTCCTAAAACTGGCTGGAGATTAGCAGTATAAGATCGACAAGAATACTGACAAAAAGGAAGCATTTTAGTGCAGTGGTTTGCACAATACCCTGAACTAGCAGACTTTTGTATCGACAATGGGATATTTTTTTCCAAGCAGTATAGATCACAAGCTATGGAGATTTCATATTTGACTAATTCATACACACGGACCTTTCATCTTCTACTAATCCTCTTTTACACTTATTTTCCAATGGCATCTTCTCTCGTGTTTTTCTCAGTCTCCCCAGTTGACATTTTCTGTGTTTCCACAAAATGCCAAGCATTGCATGGCACTTAACATTTTTCCTGATTTTTCCATATTGATGGCCCAGCTTCAGCCAGACTTTGATTATAATTTTCCACAAAATATGATGCTTCGTGGCACTTTCTGAAATTACCTGATAATGACTTTGCGTTGTGTTGACAAAAGCAATTATTGTCAAGGGCGGGGGGGGGGGGGGTGTTCTGTTGGGGCTTCAGCTTAACCTGTTTGTCCATATCCCTGACAGGGTATCCCTGCCTGAGAAGCATGCCCACTTCTGGGAGCTCTAGCTGTAACAAAACCTGAGGGCTTTCTTTCACGATAGAACGTAGCTCATTGTATGCCCACCTTCACTGTTAGCATATCCTTCTATGCAAACGCCTACCGAGGGTATTCAGTAGGCTTCTGAAACACACTTTTGGTCCTTCTTCACTAAGGAGTTGGTGAAAACCATTACCTGGAGAAAGTTTCTCAATTCTGGTCCATAGGTTTCTTTTTCCTTCAGTTGTCCAAGTTCATTATCCATTCAGTCCGTTATTCTTCATTCAGAGACACATCCTAGTCCTCTCCTGTGTGTCCTGTACTGTTGTTCCTGTCCCCCTAAGATCTGCTTCTTTATTCCGGCGTTCATATTACTATGGGGGGCGGTGATGGAGGGCAAGGGGAGATCTCTCAACCTCTGGTTATAGACACTAAGTGACTAAGTCCAGGCACCCCTCAGAGATATTGCAGGTTGGGTTCCAGACCACCCCTGTAAAGCAAATCTCACCATAAAGAGAGTCAAAGGAAATTTTTGGTTTCCCAGTGCATATAAAAGTTATACTTACACTCTGTTGTAAGTGCATACTTTACTGATGTAATCCCAGTGCATATAAAAGTTATACTTACACTCTACTGTGTTGGAAAGTATTATGTCTAAAAAAATAGTATGCATTATCTTAATTAAAAAATACTTCATTGCTAAAAAATGTGAACCATCATCTGTTCTTTCAGAGAATTATGATCTTGCTGGTGGAGGATCTTGCTCAATGTTGATGGCCGCTGACTGGTCAGGGTGGTGGTTACTGACAGTGGGGGTGGCTGTGGCAGATACTTAAATAAGACAACAATGAAGTTGGCCGCATCAATTGACTCTAACTTTTACAGATGATTTTTCTGTAGCATGAGATTCTGTTTGATGGCATTTTACCCAAGCAGAACTTTTTTCAAAATTGCAGTCAATCCTCTCAAACCCTGCTGCTGCTCTTATCAACTATGTTTATGCCGTGTTCTAAATCCTGGTTGTCATTTCAACAGTCTTCCCAACATCTCCACTAGGAGTAGATTCCTTCTCAAGAAACCACTCTCTTTGCCTGTCCATAAGAAGCAATTGGTCGTCTGTTCAGGCTTGCTCATTAGACTGCAGCAATTCAGTCACATCCTCAGGCTCCACGTCCTCCGTGGAAGTCCTGAACCTTCGATCAGAAAAGAAAGAGAGAAAGAGAGAGAGAGAGAGAGAAAGAGAAGAAAGAAAGAAAGAAAGAAAAAGAAAGAAAGAAAGAAAGAAAAACCTTCAAAGTGCAATAAAGCAAGTATGCCTATATTTATCATATTTCTGGTAAGGGTTGCTTTTTCCAATACTTTTTGTGAAACGCCTTTTCCTGGTTTTTAATTCCTGAAGAAATGTGTTTCTATTTTGAATGGACTGGAGTTTCCCCTGGCTTTCTATTCTAATCCAAGTACTCTTTGTATTATAGAATGGAATTTCTGTCCAGATTTCTCTAGGTTCTGCCCCAGTGTTTGTTGTCACCCTATAGCGATAGGGAAAATCATATCTGGTTCCTATTGGCGAGGAAAATAGCTTCCTGCTTAAGATGTAGGCTTTGAATGAATCCCAACTCCTTCCTTCCAGCAGAAACTAAGCTGCCAAATGACCTGTGAGTACAGCTTTAAACCATGTTTTTTTGGACTTCCACAGATCCGGGTCTTACTGAGAAACCCAGGGTTGTAAACCAGAGTTCTAAATTTTGTTTCACCAGCACATCCAAGGGTGCGCATGTGTACATTGGTGCTTTAAAGTAAATTGGAATGCTGTATTAGTTATCTACTGATACGTAACAATTTGCCCCAAACGTGGCAATTAAAAACAAGAGACCCATAATCTTACAGTTTCTGCGGTCAGAAATCCAGCAGCAGCTTGGATGGGTGACTCTGGCTCAGTCTCTCATGGGGTTGCAGTCAAGCTTTTGCTCGCCACAAAAGTCATCTTAAGGCTCAACCGGGAGAGAATCTGTTTCCAGGCTCAATCAACCATTTGCTGGCGGGCCTCATTTCCTCACATCACCCACTCCATAGGCTGCCTGAATGTCCTCATGACGTGCATCTGACTTCCCCCAAAGCTAGTAATTCAACAGAGAGTACATGCTCAAGAGAGGGAGAGGGTACCGCAGACAGAAGCTGCAGCCTTTTATGACCTAACCTCAGAAGTCACATACCGTCACTTCCTCCATATGCTAGCGGTCATACAGACTAACCCTGGTGCAGTGCAGAAGGAGACGATGCAAAGGGAGGGAGGGTCATTGGCAACTCTCTTAGTGGCCGGCTACCATAAATGTCTTTACATTGGATATGTCTTTTGAGTCACAGAACCCACCACTCCCTCTCGTCTTTCTAGGAATTCCAACCACCACCTCCCCATCTCTTTTAAATGTTTCTGTTACCTTCCTGCCTCTAAAGGCATTTGGGTTTGTGACCTCTAACATTTCATGTCCAGTGTCCTATATATTATATTTCATACACACACACACTCTCACACGCGCCCCCAACCATGTCCTGACCCTCGACCTTGATCACATTATAACTAGACTATTACATTCCATTCTTAGTGCAACCTTTCCAAAAGTGATATTAACAAAATATTGAGCATTCAATGAGTGTGACAAACAAATAAAAGAAGATGAGGGAGCAGGAAACCAGCTAGTCAGTAGCAACACCACAGCGTTCTGTCTGTTGAGCACATGTTCTTTTAGGATGTGCGGCACATCATAAGCTGCTACAAGAGGCTGAAGAGATGTTCTTGGGCACTTCCCAGGGCAGAACCAGAACCAAGTGTGCAATACCAGTGTTTCCCTCAGTCTCATGGCAGGCTAGCAATTAAGACCTCACACTGATGGAGTGGAGTCCGTCACTGGAAACCTTCAAACAGAACTTGGATGATCAACATTCAAGGATTTCTAGGCTCTTCAGAAGATCGACCCCAAAGAAATTTTCTTGCAAACCCGGGTTTCTAGCGCTGCCGTTCTGGCTCTTCCCTTAACCATTACCGTTCATCCTCCCTGGCAATTCCAAACTGAGACGTGGAAGACAGGGAGGGTGGTTGGGAAGTAGATTGGCTAAGGGGCGCGCCAGGGACTCATTTTCTCTCCTGACCCTGGTCTCCTCTTTCTGTGATGCAACGTGCTTCCCATGGCTTCTTCCCTCTCACCAGTCCCACTCCTCGACTCCCTTCTCACTGTCAGCTGCTGAGAAGTGTGTTGGGTGTGCCCCACCTATCCTTAGAAGGTGTCTGTGTGTGCTCCACCGTGGAGCATTCTCAGAATTCGGTTATGCATGGGGCGCCTGGGTGGCACAGCGGTTAAGCGTCTGCCTTCGGCTCAGGGCGTGATCCCGGCGTTCCAGGATCGAGCCCCACATCAGGCTCCTCTGCTGAGAGCCTGCTTCTTCCTCTCCTACTCCCCCTGCTTGTGTTCCCCCTCTCGCTGGCTGTCTCTATCTCTGTCGAATAAATAAATAAAATCTTAAAAAAAAAAAAAGAATTCGGTTATGCCTGCAACTGGCAGATTTCAGTTCAAGTCAACAGGTATCTGGGGGGGGGGGGGGGCCTGCTCAGGGCTAGCACTTTCCTGGACACCAAAGGGGCAAAATGACTAGACATGGTGAGTGCCACCTCAAAGAACTTGCCATCTGCCTGAAATTTCACTGCCCAGCCCCCCCCTTACAGTATTGACTGGCACCTGGGGGGCACAAAAGGCATCCTCTTCACTTTTCAGACTTCACACTCTTCAGAAATAACCTGTGGGTGACCTCTGAATTTCGCATGAAAGAAGCGCAAAGTTAGCCATTACACAAATCACAGGATTTAGCCCATATTTCAGAGAAGCACTTTCCAGCTGCATGGTGATTTTTCATTCGTATATCTCAAATTATTTCCTTCAAAGGCACACTTAGTTGTCTGCTCCACAAAGAGAAACCAATATGACACAATTTTAAAATTATATTTAATCGCTGTCATGGGGTGCTCCAGTTGGTAAAGAAGAAAATAAAAGGTTAGAGGAAGGCCAGGGTCCTTTCTTTGCAATGGGCAGCTAATACAGGAACGAGATGAGCTAGCCAGGCTTCCTTTCTGCTGTCTGCACTGTGAAACTCACTACATTGTTCCAAATTCCTTTTATTTTCAATGTCTAATTTTCCCCAGCTTTTCTTCTCTTGCCATCTTTTTCCTCTGTTGCCATGTACAATGCATAACAACAGTTCCTGGACTCCGAAAATACAGAAACCTCACAAGAATATTGCCTGGGGAAAATTAATCTCTGTACCTCCAGTTGCAAAGATTCATTTGCACATGAAACCCTTAATTCCCTGCTGGTGATAAATTTGCATTTTTCATTAATCTAATGCAGTAGCAACCGGTGTACCACATCATTCTGTTGGGGTCGGTGACTAATTTTTCCCAAATTGTTTTGAACCTGTGTTCCCATGATTTTGTGTTTTGGCTGAAAAATGTCATGACCTCATGTCTTTTCACATTTGTATCAGTTATCTGTTATAGCAAAACTATTCCTTCCCCCCAGATTTAGTGGCTCAAAACAGCAACCGTTTATTTAGGCCGCAGTTCTGTAGGGCAGTACTTCCGTTCTTGGCTGGACTCACTGGTACATCTGTGATCAGCTACTGGGTTGCCTGGGGGGCTGACTGGCCCGAGGAGGCCTCAGCTGGGCTGACTCATCTCTGCTCCATGTGGTCTCTCAACCTGCAGCAGGTTGGGCTGGTTCAGAGTGGGGGTGAGCTCCTGAGAGCAAGACCAACCTGCAAGGCCTATCGAGGGTCAGGCTAAACTCTCCCGGAGTAACATCCCCTGAGAAATCACAAGGACCAGACCAAATGCAAGGGGTAGAGAAAGAGGCTCCACCTCTTAAGGGGAGGAGCTACATGTATCATGGGTAGTGTGGCAATCTATTGCCCTAGTCATTGGTAGCTTATTCACTTTTAGTCTTTGCCATATGCTGTCGGTTCTATAAACCAATGTGTGAGTGTATGATTCAATTTGTATTCTTCCCTGTACTTTGCTTCACGCCTAGAGCCTAAGAAGGAGAGGGAAGGAAAACCGCATTGTTAGCACCTAATATAGGCCAGGCATCGACTAGGCATTTTCTGTTGGTTCCTTCCATACCCACACAGCCATTTTGCAGATCAGGAAATCAAGACCTAGAAAATGTAAATAACTTGCCTGTGTAGGGTCAGTCTAAATGCCGAAGTTGGGATTTGAAATTGTGTTTAGATATCACTCCATAGTTCTTCGTATGTTCTTCCATGCTGCTCAGCACGTTTTCTTTCACATGGGTCACATCATCAATAAATGAATGAATGAAACAAGGTATGAATCAGCTGTAAGTCTAGTGTTAGTCAAATGATTTACTGTCCTCCGTTTCAATTAATGTGGAAAATCTTCTCAAGCCATGCCCCTTTGTCACTGTATACACTGCATATACTCTCCCCATCCCTTCAAGTGTCAGTTAAGGTAACGCACCAGTAATTCCCTTTTTTTTTAAAGCAACACTTGAACGTTGCTGTCTCTTGCCAACCTAGTCCAAGTAGTATCCGAGAGGTTTACACCTTGGCATTTCCTAACAATGTCACTGCTAACCTAATAAGAATTGAAAGTTGAGAAAAAAAATTACCAGATCTATTTTGAATTCCCCAACAGATTGGATTAATGAATAATGCAAATGTGTAGTTCCGTAGTTTGTCGGCCCATTGTCAACCATGACTGCCTTGATTGAGGTCAGGTGTCTCTGAATATGATTCAACAAAGACAGATCTCATCCTTTTGGAGATAGGATTAAATACATTCTTTTAAGTCACTTTGTCATTGATTCAGAATGTTTCTCCCTACAGTAAAGTCCTGTCTGTCTAAGTCTCAGTCTCTTGTAATTTGACCTAGTTCAGTTATTTTCCTGTATGGGAAGGCTGTCTGAGATGATGCTGTCAGGCACAGCCCATTGCCTATCCTGGTTATCTGTGTGTGGTTGACCTTTGCTTTGCTATTATCACTTGGCTTTGCTAGGATTTTCTGAACATTTGTTCCAATAAAGGCAGTCCTGCTAGACTAGGATTTACCTTGCTTTGAGTACAAACACTTAGATGATTTACTAATGGAAATACAAAAGTCTACAGAAGTAGATTTGTGTGTGTATGAATTTTAAAAAAAATAACTATTTTCACAAAGTTGGGAGTTTTACATCCTTGTTTTCAATTGGAAAAACTCACAGTGCTTTGAGTATGATGAGTCCTCGAGGAATTTTTTTATGAAAATTGAATTAATCTAACAGTGGTTAGAAAAACCACTTTTGGAATAAAAACCAGTTTTGGAATGAGACGGAATTTGTTTCAAATCCTAGTTTCCCCACTAGGTTGAATGAGATGAGGCAAGTGACTTAACCTCACCATGCTTTACCCTCCCCTTTACCCTCTTTCTCTTTGTCAAGTAGCAAAAATAAGAACTACCTAATAGAGTGTGTGTGTAATAATGGGGTACAATATGTGTAAAATCCTTGTATGGTGCCCACCACAGAGTAGGCACTCAGTAAATTGAGTGGGATGTTATTATTTCATTAATACCAATTTCTTTTTTTTTTTAAGATTTTTTATTTATTTATTTGACAGAGAGAGAGACAGCCAGTGAGAGAGGGAACACAAGCAGGGGGAGTGGGAGAGGAAGAAGCAGGCTCGCAGCATAGCAGGGAGCCCAATGCAGGGCTCGATCCCAGGACCCTGGGATCATGACCTGAGCCGAAGGCAGACGCTTAACAACTGAGCCACCCAGGTGCCCCCATTAATACCAATTTCTGCATTAATTTTAATGTTGAAGTCCTAGGCTTGATTGATTTGCATGTTTCCATCTTCCCTTCATCCAATGCTTGGTGGCAATTCCTGTTGATGGTAAATGGAAGTTTTAAAGTTATACATTCATACAAACTTTTTTTTAAAAAGAATTTATTTATTTATTTATTTGACACAGAGAGAGAGAGCACAAGCAGTGGGGAGCGGCAGCGGGAGAGGGAGAAGCAGGATCCCAGATGAGCAGGGAGCCTGGCACAGGACTCGATCCCAGGACCTTGGGATCATGACCTGAGCCGAAGGCAGACACTTAACTACTGAGCCACCTAGGTGCCCCCGTTTGTACAAACTTTATTCCTTTATTCCTCAGACTGAATTTTAGGAGTCCTCCTGCTAAATAATTTATATAATCACAGAAAGACGAAGTTATCTTTAGTATACCTCATGCTATTCATTACTATTTATCCAGGGGTCATTGCCTTTATTAGAGATGACAGAAATAGTTCATTTGTTCGGAAAGAGAGGCATTGGCTCACTATGTGACAATACAGTGTGTGGCACATAATAGTTGCTTAGAAAATATTTATTAGTGAGTGAATGATAGTGAACAGATAATGAACAAATAAATGATTTCATATTTAGTTATTCAAGAGTCAACTCATTAAACCTCATTGATAAAAATTGCTTTGGGATTATAAAAAGCCACCATACAAATGAGATGCATTACCGAAGCCTAGAGTGCGATATTATTAAAAGTGTTTATTGCTGAATCCCTAAGTGCTGAGGTATTCAATAAAGGGGGTATTGAGTGATTTTTAAGAAGATAATGAAATTCCTGGGTTGCTTTATAGTTGCAATAATTTTGAAAGAACATATACTCCAGTGTTCCCATTTTGAATAAAGACAGTCAAAATAGCAACATATTCAATTAAAAAGAAGAAAAACACTTTTATATTTTTCTTTTTTACCTTCTGGGCAGTTACTAAGCCACTATTATGGTGCGATCAGCAATTTTAGCAGTAGAGACCATATTAATTGTTTTTGAAAACTCTCTGGTGCTTCATATCATCACTCAAAACAGAAAGATTCCTTTTAATGAAGTGTCAGGAACTATTCCATGAGATTTTGCCAGCATTTCTGTTAGCCAGTAAGTAAGGTCAATAGACAATCCTTAATAGAGAATCTTAGAGCATTTCGTATCATAATTAACATGATTTAAGATGCTGATAATGCGTGCATTATCTACTCAATCAGTTTAAGTGGGGTCTTTGATCGTAAAGAGAAAATGCTCGGGTGCAGTAGCATCTTACATAATAGATCCCTCATTAGTGTGAATCAGTAATCCTAGATGTTGCTAATTAACAGACCTCTAAACACACAAAATAAAAACCAAATCGCCAAATCACCAGAGTACTGGTGAGTGTAGTTGGTAAGCACGGTCACATTAGTATTTCGATTGAATCCCCCAGCGGTCGAGTTTCCTACAGTTGGCAGGCCCCGTGCGGCGCGTTTTACCTGCCTTGGAATAATCAGCTATGCACTAAGAGTTGGTACTGAAAGTTGAGATAAATAATATTTTAGGAAGTTAATGAGAATGTGGTTTTGTAAAGAGTAAGAAGATGGTGTTCTATTTCTGAGGTGATGGTAGTAAGGTACAGAACTTTAAAGAGAAAGAAACAAGAGGACCTCTCATTTTGCCAGCCTTTAGGTATTTGAGCTGGCCCCGAACGTGCCGGTGCTCTCCCCTTAGACCCTAGCACTCACAGGAGGTGGGTTGCCGACGGCGTGCGTTACCGTGTGCTGCTTCCTAAGGACACACGTGAAAAGGAAGCAGGTAAGGAACCTCAGGGGAAGAAGGAGTTTTTTATCTTCATGTTAAGGAGCAGTGGGTGATTTTTTTTTTTAAACATCTGAAATAGAATGGATGAAGACGTTAAAAAAAGAAATACTGAACAAGAGTAAAAAATGAGGATGTGCACCAGGCAGGAGAGACTACTTTCAATCCATGGCAGAGTGCCATGAAATCAGATTAATGAGTTACGATTAGCACTTCTCTCATGAAATGAAACAAGGTGAGATGGGAAGGAATGGGGTTAGATGGGCTGGAGAGGGTAGGACAGAACAGGAATTACAATGTGTCACGGGGAGTGTTGCTTCAACAGTCTTTTCATATTTTTTTGAAAGAATTTCTGTGTTGCCATAGTAATACATATGCCTACTTTTAACAGTGAAATAATAAAGATTAACACAAAAGGAATCATGGACTTAATGTAAAGCATGAAACTATGCAACTTTTTTTTTTAAATATAAAAGAAGATCTGTAGGATTTGGAACTAAGCAAAAAGTTCTTACATTTGACACCAAAAACATTATTCGTGAAAGGAAAATTGATAAAGTGAACTTCATCAAAATCGAAAACTTTTGCTCTGAGAACTACATTGTTAAGAGGATGAAAGACAAGCTGCAGAATGAGAGGAAATATTTGCAAACCACATGTCTAGAAAAGACTAGTGTCTGGAATATATAAAGAACTCTCAAAACGCAATAGTTAAAGAAAATAGTTGAATTAGAAAATGCATTAGAAGGTTGGTGAAAGACATCAACAGACATTTCACCAAAGAGGGTATACAGATGGCAAATAAACTCATGAGAAGATATTTAATATCATTAGGCATTAGGGAAACACCCACTGAAACCATAGGAGATATCACCACACACCGATCAGAACAACTACAGTAAAAACCAGTAACAGCACCAATCGCTGGGAAGGATTCGGGATGCTGGTTCGCTCATACCTGGCTGATGGGAATGTACAGCCTGCAGTCGCTCTGTAAAACAATTTGGTTTTTCTTATGAAACTAAACATGCAGCTACTGTATGACCAAGCAACTGCACGCCTGGGCATCTTCCCACAAAACTGAAAACTTATGTTCATATAAAACCTCCAATGAATGTTTGTTGCAGCTTTAATGATAATAACCCAAAACTGAAAACAACCCAGATGTCCTTCAACAAACTGTACAATACTATTCGGAAATGAAGGTGAACAAACTATTGGTATGCACAGCAACTTGGGTGAATCTGGAAGGAATTGTGCAGAGTAAAACAAAACAAATATCCCAAAAGATCACAGACTATATGATTTGCATAACATTCTTGAAGTGATCAAATTAATGGAGATCAGTTGAGTGGTTGCCAGGGGTCATGGCTACAGAATGGGGCGGAGGGGGGGGTGTAAAAGGACAATGTGAGGACTCTGCGGTGATGGAAAGGTTCCCTGTCTTGACTGTGTCAATGTTAATATCACAATTGCGCTATTGCACTGTAGCTTTGCAAGATATTAACATTGGGCGAATCTGAAAAAAGGGTACACGGGAACTCTATTATTTCCTACAACTGCATGTAAATCTACAATTACAAATTTAGATTTATGATTACAACTTATAAAATTGGAAGTCCAATAATCTCAGCCCTTCATGAAAGAATATGATGACTCCTTGCTCAGCGTTTCCACTCTACCCCCACGCCTCCATTCCAGAAGCAATTCTTTCTTTCTTTTTTTTTTTTTTTTTTTTTTGGCTGTTTCTTCTGAGGCTTCTTCTGTTTTTTTCCATATGTTTGATAGTAGGTGTGTATAACTAACTTCTGATTAATCAGTTTTGAACATTCTCTGTTCACTTCCAATTCTAGTAAATGAAGATTTAGCTCTTTTCTTTACTCTTTCTCTTCTGCAGATCCTCCCGTCCTTCCAGTCTAGGTTTTGTAATTTTTTTATATTTATTTTTTTGTTTTCATTTTATTTTTTTATTTTCCGGTTTTCTAATTTTTGGTAAGCCAAAATTCAGTGTCTACGTGATGTGTATGTGTGGTATTACTGTCCTACAGTTGTTTCTTACTTTGTGCTTCCCCGTAGTAAATAGATGCCCTTTTATAATTCTTCTCACATCTTCCAGTAATGTGTCAATAAGATTTTCCACAGGATCGATTTCATGAGGTAACTGATCAATTCTGTTGTGACTTCTCTTGGAGAATGCATCCTGGAGACCTCCCTCCTCCTTTTTGCTAGGTTGACTGTTCTCAAGCCTGCTGCACAGCCATTATCTTTTGAATTTCTTTTGATTTTTTTTCTAGATCGAATTCCCCGTTTACGGGGGTCTCACGTTCATGTCTTCCTTGATTTACTCTCATTTCAGATAGTAAAACTCTAATACTTTTTCAGGTAAAAATAGGGTATGAGGACGGAAGGCATGACGCTGACAGCTGTCAGCGTGCCTGTCCCTTGTCCTACCTAGACGGATGACCGTCTTCCCCCGGATCACTGTGATCACGCGGGAGTTTTCCTTCCCATCATCCTGTGACCCCTGCTGTGTCTCCTGTGCAGGGTCCTCCTCTCTGTCGGTTTACTTTCCTGTTTTGATGAGGTACATCAAACAGGACATTCTTGAGAAAGAATGCAGGGAAAGCAAAAAACAATATTTTGATTTTGCATGTCTGATAATGGCTTTTTTTCCATTCCCATGCTATTTGATAGTTTGCTTGGTATAGAATTTTAGGCTGGAAGTAATGTCCCTTCAGGATTTTGAAAACGTTGCACCCCTGTGTGCTTCTTTTCAGCATTGTTAAGCCAAAGCCATTCTGATTTTTGTATGTGACCAATGGTGTATTGTTTATCTTCACTATGTAGAATCCATTTTTTGTCCCCAGTGTTCTGAATTTTCATAACGATGTTTTTTTTGGTATGGATATATTTTTAGCCACTATAGTAGATTCTCAAGGGGTCATTTCAAACTGATGATTCATGATCTTCTGTTCTAGAATATTCTATTGTTCATTTTTAATTATCTTCTTCCTTCATTTTCTCTGTATCTCTTATGGAAATCCATAAGCTGTGCCTGTGGACTGGCCTTCTGATTTTCTTCTTTCCTCTCTCATTTTCCACCTCTTTACCTTTTTGCTCTACTTTCTAGGAGTTTGGGGCAACTCTGGGAGTTCATGGTCCAGCCTCTTACTGAGATTTTTATTTCTGCTGTCACTGCTAGGGTTCTTTGTTGCTTTGGTGTTTACTGTGTCCCTTTATTCTAACTTCCTACTTTTGTTTCATAGATAGTCTCTTACCTCATGTCTGTAAAGATACTAATGACCATGTTTTGAAATTTTTTTTTCTTAGTTTGTTTCCTTCTAGCTGGTTTTTGTCTTCGTCTTTGAGAGATTTTCTTCAGGGATTTTCATGCATTTCGTGCATGTCTTTTCATAACAAAGTGTGGAAGATGACGAAGGTGACTGGAATTTCTTTTTTTTTTTTTTAAGATTTTTATTTATTTATTCGACAGAGATAGAGACAGCCAGCAAGAGAGGGAACACAAGCAGGGGGAGTGGGAGAGGAAGAAGCAGGCTCCCAGCGGAGAAGCCTGATGTGGGGCTCGATCCCATAATGCCGGGATCACGCCCTGAGCCGAAGGCAGACGCTTAACCGCTGTGCCACCCAGGCGCCCCGTGACTGGAACTTCTAAGCATATGGTTGGGGCTGATCACCTTTGATCTTCAGCATGGGTTGACCTGGGTTTGCCATTTCTTGGGAAATGTCTAGTGTCAGTACCTTTAGCTCTTTTCTCGGGCTGATCACATTCTGCAGGGAATACCTATCCAAACTGCCATCTGGAGGATAAAGGTCCTGCTGCCATTGTTATGATGGTGACAGGATGCCAGTTGGTTTTCAAACTTCAGGCTGTATATGGTCACTTGATAGCTAGGTTTGGGGTATAATACCCCTTCTTCAACCATGCCTGATGACCCTTTGTCCAAAGGCTTCCAGTCAGTCTCCTGCTGGAAAAGGAGAAGAGCATATGCCTGAGGGTATGGGGCAGATTGCACACAACCTTCCTTATCTTAGTTATTCCCAGAGATGCCTAGTGCTGCCAATTCCTGAGCCTTTTGAGTTTTCTGAAGTGTAAATTTTGTTATTTCTCAGCTTTTCCCAGTGTTGGCATAGGGTTTTCTCTCTGGTATCAGCTAGTCAGTTACCTAACTTGTCCATCTGCTTTCCCACTTCCAAAATTATGTTGTTGCTGCCTCCTCTTCTGTTCCTTTTATGGGCTTATGTCTTTTTAAAAATAATCTCATCACTATAGCTTTAGTGGGTTTTTGAGGGATCAAGATTAAACTTGTATGTTCAATCTACCATCTTAACCTTGAAGGGAATTTCTGTCTTAATTGTGTGTGTGTGTGTGTGTGCATGTGTGTGTGTAGGCATGTACATGCACGTGCTCGATCACAGCATTCAGTGTATTTCTTTTTTTTTTTTTAAGATTTAACTTATTTATTTGTCAGAGAGAGAGAAAGCACAAGCAGGGACAGCAGCAGGCAGAGGGAAAAGCAGGGTCCCCACCGAGCAAGGAGCTTGATGCAGGACTCGATGCCAGGACTCTGGGATTATGACCTGAGTGGAAGGCAGATGCTCAACCGACTGAGCCACCCAGGTGTCCCTGGGCCACCCAGGTGTATTGCCGACTGTGGTTAGAAATCAAAAAAATTTGGAAACCACTGCTAGGCAATGCCAACAACAGAGTGGTCAAGTCCAGTCAAAGGTTAACTGTATTTTCTCTTTATTATGAAAATCTTCCACGGAGCTAAGGGAGTTTTAAAGGCATGTAGGGCCATGTTTTCAGAGTGCGATATTCACAAGCTACTCTAGGTATAACCCTCTTTGGGGGAGAGGGGAGGTAAGCTGCACTTTCTCTGGTAGTGTATTTGAATGTACCTCTTCATTTCTGTTATGGGTACTGGAACTATTCTGGGTCTCAAATTTTCTGTTTCATGTCAAGAACGTCATAACACCAAAATAAAATAAAATAAAGTAAAATAAAATAAAATAAAATACACAGAAAGCACAGCTAAATTATGTAATCTTCAACTGTGCTAGCAAGATTTGCTATATAAATTACATCTACTCTGGTAAAAAAAAAATACACAGGAAAATGCAATTGCTTGTTCAAAGTATTAAAGTTATATCTTTAACTAGAACATTGCCTTAAAAATTGAAGAGGATATTTTATTTTAAAATCAATGTATGCTGCAGATGTGTATACTTGGACTTTTTTTCCAATAAAAAGAAATTTTGGGGTTTTCAGAATTTTTTTCAAATACTGTAGCATTTTAATTCAACAGCCTAGAAAAAAATAATGGGAATATATTCACAGATGCATGAAAAATTTTCTTGTGACATTATTTTTTATTTCTGTGGGAATTCAGTGAGATGGTTTCTGAATCCTTAATAAAAACTCATTTTTAAGTTATTTACTCCAAATCTCCTAAAAATCAGAATTGAGTAAACACTGGTCACATGACTGAAATTTCATAATTTGTCCCTACAATATTAGCAATATAAGCTACTAGGATAAAGGTCATATTTGGAGAAGCACAAAGGAGTGAATATCCAAAAGTGACATATGACGGTACACTATGTCTCACTGTAATATAATTACATTTCCGCTAATGTTACATTGTTCCTGAAGAGAAAAATAAGTCTGGATTGCCTTCTTTATTATATTAGTATGGATGATTTAGATAGCTAGACAGAGATCCCTCTTATTGTACTGATGTTAATTTTTTTCTATTATTTATTAATTATAAACTTACAGACCCGAGAATTTAAAGTGGACCTACAGGTTGCATTTCACCTAAAAATGAAAGTGCAGCATGTGATACTCACTCAACAGATATTCACCGAGTTCTGCTATAGAAGTTATTCCTTCTCTTACTTGAAACTTATTTTGCCTCTTAAATATTTTCATGGACCCCTGGGAGAAAATCCTATTTTATTTTATTTTTTAAATTAAAGTATAGTTGGGGTGTCTGGGTGGCACAGTTGGTTCAGCGTCCAACTCAGTGTCAGCTCAGGTCATGATCTCGGGGTCCTGAGATTGAGCCCCGCATCGGGCTCTGTGCTCAGCATGGAATCTGCTTCAGATTCTCTGTCTCCTCTCCTTCTGTCCCTCCCTGCTCATGCTTTCTCTCAAATAAATAAATCAATCTTTAAAAAAAGAGAAAGTATAGTCAACATGCAATGTTACATTAGTTTCAGGTGTACAATGTAGTGATTCCTGTTGGTATTTTGATAGGGATTGCGTTAAATCTGTGCATTGCTTTGGGTAGTACAGTCATTTCAACAATATTTGTTCTTCCAATCCATGAGCATTGAGTGTCTTTCCATTTGTTTGTGTCATCTTCAGTTTCTTTTATCAATTTTATAGTCTTCAGAGTAGAGATCTTTCACCTCCTTGGTTGATTCCTAAGTATTTTATTATGTTTGGTGCACCTTTTTTTTTTTTTTTTTTTTTGTCTGAATGCCATGCCTAGGACTTCCAGTACTATGTTGAATAAAAGTGGTAAGAGTGGATACCCTCGTCTTGTTCCTCATCTTTAAAAAAAAAAAAAGAATCTCAGCTTTTCACCATCAAGTATGATGTTAGCTGTGAGTTTTTCATGCCTAAAAAAACTCTATTTTAAAATCCTGTAAAAATTAAACATTATGAGGAAGTACTGGATTTTTTTTTTACAGTAAGTTACACTTTGTAATCAGTAAGATCAATAGCTAGAGTAGAAGAGGAACCTCTCTTACCCTGATGGTTCTCTTATTAAATATTAGTACATCACTCCTCTAGGTATTTGAGATACATCAGAGAACAAGATCCTGGTCTTTGTAGATTTTACATTCTACTAGGGAAATAATAAACACCAACAAGTAAATTGTTTGTATATTAGAGTGTGAGTGCTGTGGAAAAAGGAGAGAAGGGTAAGGAGACACAGATTGGTGGAGGAGGGAGGTAAGTAACCGTACATAGGGGGGTCCGGCTAGTTCTAAAGAACTGAAACTGAGCAGAGACCATAGCAGCTAAAGAGCCTCCAGGCTTTCCAGAGAGGATTCCTCCAAGATCGCCCTAAGGAGAGGTGCTTGGCTTCCTTAAGGAGCAACTAGGAGGGCTGGGACAGAGAAGGGAAGCCTGGAGGGAAAATAGCCAAGGGAAAAATGATGGGAAATAAGGACAGACAGGAAGTGGGGGAGGGACAGACATACGGGGCCTTCTAGTCCTGGTAAAGACGTGGGTTTTTACTCTGGAAAAAAACGGGGAGCCATTGGAGACTTGCACACAGAGAGACATGTTCTCAGTTTTCAAAGGCTCGCTCTGCCCTAAACAGTCCTGTGTCTCAGGCGCGTGCTTTAACCTTGCTGAGCTACAGTTCCTCCATCTGTAAAATGAGCATAACACTTCCAAACTGGCAGTATTCTATTCTAAGTTCCAGTTTGTATTTGTAAACCACCTCACATCCAAGGACTGAATGAATTATAGCTATCATTAATAAGATGAAGGGCCGGGGCGCCTGGGTGGTGCAGCGGTTAAGTGTCTGCCTTCGGCTCAGAACATGATCCCGGCGTTATGGGATCGAGCCCCACATCAGGCTTCTCCGCTGGGCGCCTGCTTCTTCCTCTCCCACTCCCCCTGCTGTGTTCCCTCTCTCGCTGGCTGTCTCTCTCTCTGTCAAATAAATAAATAAAATCTTAAAAAAAAAAAAAAAAGATAAAGGGCCCATGCCTCCAGGCCACAAAGTGCTCGAGACAAAAGCCCTGAATTCATCTCTCTCTAAACACAAAGTTGAGCGACTAGGGCCATCATGACCTCTCAGCTGACAACTTCTTCAGTGAAGACACTTGTCTCTCAACTTAGGGAGATGATTCACCCAGTAAACAAGAACACAGTGAAGTGCTGTTTACCCAACCACAAAGTTTGAAAATCCTAAATCCAGGCATTATTGGACAGGGACCACTGTCCGGGGGCCTGAGGGAAATGCTTTCCGAAGCAAACATTCATTGAGTGTCTTCTCTGCACCACGGAGTGTTTTAGGGGCAGGAGGCTCGTGGATGAGAAGATACATGAGAGACAGATACATAAATGAAAAGACATGGTCCCTGCCCTCAGAGTGTACTGTCTAGCTTGTAAACAACCAAGTATAATACTATGTGATAACAGTCATAGAGGGGCGCCTGGGTGGCTCAGCGGGTTGAGCGTCTGCCTTCAGCTCAGGTCATGATCCCAGGGTCCTGGGATGGAGCCCTGCAGCGGCTTCCTGCTCAGTGAGGAGTCCGCTTCTCTCCCTCTCTCTGCCTCTCCCCCCACCCTGCTCGTGCTCTCTCTCTCTCTCTCTCTCAAATAAATAAAAATAAAATCTTTTAAAAAAAATAACAGTCATAGGGATACATGTTCACAGTAGAGGAAGACAGGGCTGAGTCAGTGTCGGGGATCAGTCTGCGTTTGATGGAGGTGGTAAACTCCTGAAGGGCTTGTAATTGCAAAGCTGGATCTGAGACTCTAAGCTTTGTCGTGCTTCCCTCTATAGCTCATCCTCTTTGCTTTGGGTAACTCAAAATAACAGTAATTGCTAAACTTCAAAATAAAATTCAAGTTTTCAAAATGGCACAAAATTTGTATGCGTGCTGAAATGTAAATGGTTTGTTCTGAATATTCTGATGTTCTCCCCATAGGGAAGAGGGCACCTTGCTTTTGTGGTGCCCTACACGTAATATAATCCATCAACTGCAAATTTAACACCCAGAGATTTCCAAAAAAAAAAAAAGAGAGAGAGAGGAGAGTGGATGGGGGTGTATAGTGCCTCGAGAAACCGTTGGTAGTCTGATGCAGCTGGACTATGGGATGGAAAGGCTGTCATGGGGTGAGGTTGAACGAGGACCCCTGAGCTATCTGAATAAAGTTCCCTCACAGGGCAACCAGAGCTGTCCTACTTGCCATCTGGGTTGAGAGATTGACTTTGACATTAAAATTCAGATAATGCAGAGGAAGAGCGTGGAAGGGAATGGGCCAACATTTAGTAGGCTTTCCCTCAGTGTTAAAACTATAAACAAATTATTCTCATTCTTCATGATTTAATTTAAAATTCGAAGTTTCTATAGTATGTATTACTATTGTAATAAGAGGAAAACTAAGTTTAAAAAAGCACTCGAAAAGAAAAACATCTAGAACAAAACATATTATCTGGAGTCTTTTTCTGGGTTCCTTAACAGTACCTGGAGAACCCAGTTCATCCTGTTGATGGCTTAGCAGCAGCTAACGCAGAACAGAAAGAAGGCTCTAGCCAAGGCCTAGCGGAATGAAGCACACTACCCAGCAGGGCCCAAGCAGTCCTTCTAAACTCTAGTTGGGTTAAGGGAATTGCCTTTGGACTAGCCCATGGCTAAAATGCAATCTCTAATTTTAGGATGATATTTAAGGTGTTGGGAAATGATCACGGGGAAAGGTAATTGAAATACAACCAGCCACAGAAGGAAGGAACCCTTGGAAAACAAATTCTAATTCACAACAGTTATCATCACCATTAATAGTGGCCATTTTAATGTGTGTTCCCCATAGCATAATAGAATAGAATCATAATATGCTTTGTTTAAATTCCCAAAATAAAAATGGATTGTGAACTTCTAGCCCTCACACTTTCACTGTAAGAATTACATTGTAATAATGGTTTCCTTTAAGTTCTGGAACTTGGGAAGATTTTTTTTCCTTCACTCTCATTGTTTTTCTATTTTTCAAGTACTCTATTTCAAAAAGCATATAATATTTTTGTCATAGAAAAACATCTTTAAATGCCTTATGGAATTTTAAAAGTAATACAAATCATTTATAATTTCATACCCAATACAGCTATTTTTTATTTTTATATATCCTGTTCTAGCTGGTTTTCTTTTTGTATATCATTGTACGCGGTTATAATCAACATGAATATTTCATTTCATATTTTAATTTTACTGAACATTTAAAAACACATACTTCCATATTATTATATGCTGCTCATAATTATCTTTTTTGTAGCTGTGTAGTGTACCATCATGGTCAAATACTGTAATTTACTATAATTTAGTTTCCTCCTTTGGGACATTGAAATTTCTACAAATATTTCTCTATAATGGGCAGTAATGCAGTTCATATTATTGCATTAAGCTACCTTTATTTCCATTTTGAAATTAGTTTCCAAAGAAAATTTCTCTGATGTAAAATTGTAAGATTGCTGGTTATAAAATTTTATCCAATTTACATCGTCCCTAGCAATGTCGGAGTATACCAGATACACCTCAATTTTGTTAGTATTAGCTATTATTCTTTTGCTAATTAAATTGGTATAAGTCCATACTTTCACATAACTTTAATTTATATATTTTTCATTTCTAGTTAGGTTGAATAGTTTCCTGCCATTTTTTTTTTAAGATTTTATTTGTTTACTTGACAGAGAGAGAGAGACAGCCAGTGAGAGAGAGAACACAAGCAGGGGAGTGGGAGAGGAAGAAGCAGGCTCCCAGTGGACAAGCCTGATGTGGGGCCCGATCCTAGGACTCTGGGATCACGCCCTGAGCCGAAGGCAGATGCTTAAAGACTGAGCCACCCAGGCGCCCCATCCTGCCATTTTTTGATACTAATGGTCTCTTCTGACAGACTTATTTATACATTTATATTTTGGATTGTGATCCATTCAAATAAGCTCCTTACTCATTATAAATATTAAGCCTTTTTATATCTTTCCACTTTCTTCCCAATCAAGCATTTTTCTTTACATTGTAATTTTGTTATTTTAGGTACTAGCAGTGTCTGTATTCATGATCAAACTGTCAGCTGTCTCCTCTATAATTTCTTCTTTGACCCAAACATCAGGACGTTTTCCTTCCTCTACAGACAGAACAAATGTTTTCTGCTACGTTTTGACAATTTGATTTTATTTTGATCTTTGAACATGTAAGCTCCTTGTGCGTAAAAACAGTAGTGACTCCTTTCAAAGAGAACAGTGCCAAGGCCTGTAAAGAGTGGGCTTTCAGGGACGCCTGGGTGGCTCAGTCAGTTAAGCGACCAGCTCTTGGATTTGGCTCCAGTCATGGTCTCAGGGTTGTGAGATGGAGCCCCGCTTGGGGCTTGATGTTCAGCAGGGAGTCTGCTTGAGATTCTCTGCCTCTCCCTCTACCCCTCTCCCTTGCATGCTCGCTCTGTTTTTCTCTCTCAAACAAACTCTTTTAAAGGGGGGGGGCTTCAGATGGCTGAGGAATAGAAGCAAGAACTGGGATTCTGAAAGCTGAGTAAAAAGATGAAATCTTCCTTCCATATCACCAGTTTGTCAAGGGGTATTTTTAAATTCTTTTTCTGTTTTCTTTTTTTCTTTCTTTTTTTTTTTTAAGATGCAATCATTTCCTCTTGTCTTGTGAAGCACCTGCATTGTCTCAGATTGTTCCAGTGCACTAGTGCTGTTGGGGGAGACATGGAGAATTAGTCCAAATCCAATGGCGGATTAGTCAAACACACTCTTCAGCTCTGGCTGAGAGAAACCATGGAATGCCATTTTTTGGCCTGGGTCTCAGCCCTCAGTTTCCTCATGTTACTGGTCCTGAAGGTGTTCTTTGTATTGAGTTGTTGTTTTTTTTTTTTTAACACTCCCCAGCTGATTCTAACATGCAGGCAAGGCAGAAAACCATTGTAATCATTTCATCAAGAAATGTAAAAAGAAATCTGATCCATAAGAGGAGATGATCAAGAGAAAGAACTAGAAACCACTTCTTTTCTCATAACTACCTGCATCTTGATGGCAGAATTTCGTAGTGGGAACAGAAAAACATTCTTTGGACATAGCAGAAGTTTCCAGAATGTTCTTTACTTCCTCTCTCTTCATCCTCTGAGGTTCACATGGTCTTTTCCAAACAGTGAAATAGGTTTTCCAAGGAGAATGAAGTATTTGAAAGCAAATTTTGAATCCTGCTAATTAATAGGAAACTAGAGAGGGTTAGGAGAGATAAAGGGTTGTATTTTAAACTTCTTTTTTCTCCAGGCACAGACCTCACACTGGAGAAAGCTCACCACACCTGGCAGGATTGTCCACAGGGAGCAGGACTTGGGGGAGCACCTCACTCTATGGCATCTTGTTTTTCGTGATTATCTTTTGTGCAGACTGATGCTCCCATGAGCTTTTTTTTTTTAAAGATTTTATTTATTTATTTGACACAGAGACAGCCAGTGAGAGAGACAGCCAGTGAGAGAGAGACAAGCAGGGGGAGTGGGAGAGGAAGAAGCAGGCTCCCAGCAGAGGAGCGTGATGTGGGGCTCGATCCCAGAACACCGGGATCACGCCCTGAGCCGAAGGCAGACGCTTAACGACTGCGCCACCCAGGCGCCCCATCCCATAAGCTTATATACCCATAACCCACACCTCCCAAAATTCCAGGGCAAAGAGCCAGGTGTGGTTGGAGAGCAGAGAGCCACCCTTGGCTGAAAATGTAGCCCCACCCAAGTGTCTTAAAATTCACTAATGGTTTAAAGCCTCTAGGAATCATGTGAAAGACATTTAACGTGTTATTAACCTCACTGGAAAGAAAATGGACATCCTAAGATAGTTATGAAGGAGAAAGACAGCATTTTCCCCCATTTTTTGTGGCTTTGAAATAAGGAAAAAAATTTCCTAAATCAGCCCTTGCTTCAATATATGCCAGCAAAAATATATTTCCTATTCATTTGTTCTGACCAAACCTACAAAAAATATTTTTAAGGACTGAGAATTTATGCCTTGAACAATCAAGTCATTAATGTATAATAATATTCCACAATAAGGTGCATTTGGAATATAATGCAGTTGGGGACTGACTCCCGTCTTCTGTCCAGCCTGTTCCTAAACAGAACGGCTAGGCTGACGCTCTTATTGGGGCATAGGACAGGGGCGAGGCGGAGCTGCATGAGGCTGGAAGGAAACTGTCTCGTAATCATTTGGAATGTTCCCAGTTTCATTGACAGACCGTGTGAACTTTATGGTTCCACTGTCTTTACGTTTGTGCTTATTGTGACAGTACACACCTGCTGATAAAGTTTTCCATTAACTTCATAATTAAAGGACCCCGTATTTTATGCTATTTAGTTGTTTTGGACACACATCATTGTGTTATGTCGGTTACATGGTATTTTCAAGTAGATAAATCATTGCTACAGGCATTGCAGGATCTGCCTTTCCTGTAGCCTCTCCAGTGTTCCCCAGTTTTCTGAGATAAAAAAAAAAAAATGGGACCATACTAGAAATGCCTCTCACTAGAGTTCAGATGAGGGAAAGCAGTCACTAGCCTCTTGTCTGAAGGGCAGCGTAGAATACTTTTGTGAATGGGGCACCTGGGTGGCATAGTCAGTTAAGTATCTGGCTCTTGACTTTGGCTCAGGTCATGATCTCAGGGTCGTGAGATCGAGCCCCGTGTCGGGCATGCGCTCAGTGTGGAGTCTGCTTCAGATTCTCTCTCCCTCTGCCTTTCTTCCCCTTTGTGCTCTCTCTCTCCCTAAAATAAACAAATAAATCTTTTTAAAAAGTACTTTTGTGAACTCTGTACCAGGAATCCTGGTAAGTGTGTTATTTGTTATTTCCTTTAGGGAGCTAACATCTGGGTATCTCAGAGGGTTCCATAATGGCACCTGGTGATCATCCAGCCTATACGTGAGCCCCCTGCATCTCTCATCCCACACATACCCTTCTCACAACTCCAGGGTATGTGTATATCCAGGTCTCCTTTAGGGTACGCACTGGCTTAGCACATGGCTATGGTAACCACACTCCTCCGAATACGATTCTCAGTGTTTGGGGTCACTTCACCTGAGACCATAAGAGCCGGGTGCACACAGCCACATGGATGCAAATGTAATGCAAGAGAAGGGAATCCAAATGGCAACAAGAGAGAAGACAGAAAAGTCTGGAAGGAGGCAGAAGGGAGGCTCAGAGTCAGGCAGTATTTAATAGGGCAGCTCCAAAGCCCAACAGCCTAGATTTAAATTCTGGTTCTGTCACTTACCCTTCCTTTGTCCTTGAGCAAGTTTCTTAGCTTTCTGTGCCTCACTTTCATAATCTGTAAAATAGGGGATAATAATATATACCTCTTGTGGGGCTTGAAGCAATTAAAGTTCTTGGCATGTCGTTAGATTTCCCTAAAAAGCACTTATTATTATTATCGTCGTCATTATTGTCCTTGAGTGAAGATTTGGAAACAATGAAGAAAAGTTTTCTCAATTGTGTTCGTTCCCTAGGGGTGCCGTAACCAATGACCACACACGGGGTGGCTTGAAACAACAGAAGTTTACTCTCTCACAGTTCGAGAAAGCAGGGTGTCTGAAATGAGGGCATCACCAGGGTTGGTTCCTTCCGGAGTCTCCGAGGGAGAAAGCATCCCACACCTCTCTCAGCTTCCAGTGGTTGCCCAAAATTCTTGGTGTTCTTGCCTTGTAGACCCATCAGTCCAGTCTCTGCTTCCATCTTCACTTTCTTCCTGTACCTTCTCCTTTTCTGTCTCGTAAGGATACTTCCGTTGGATTGAGACCCACCCTAATCCAGTATGGTCTCATCTTGAACCTTACCTTAATTACATCTGCAAAGACCCTTATTCCAAATAAGATCATATCCTGATGTTCCAAGTGGACATGAATTTGAGGGCAATACGATTCAGCCTACTATACCTACTGAAAGCAGGTTAGGATCAAATCAGGGGAAGAAATTGCCAACTTCTCCTGGAAGAGTGTCATCCAAACTTGGGCATGTTGTGCACTAGAAGGGCTGTGTTGCGTAGGTGGTCAATCCAGCGAAATGGGCCAGCTCCCCTCAAGCGCGTCACTGAGTCCGAACCAAGTGTCAGACAGAGTCAACATGTGTACTCTCATTTAGATGGTGGCAGACTTCTCTGGAGAGAAGTTGAACATACCCAGCAGGGATAGGCTGCCCCAACGAGGCAGCATGCGCGGCCAGCTCTTTCCCCTGCTCTCTCCCGACACGTTGCATGCCGCTGCTGAACCCACTGTGGAACCCCGAATGCATTCTGACACTGGGTGACACAATGTAAGAGCCTCGGGGAACTGGGTTTTAGTAACATGCTCTGCAACTCACTCGCTCCCCTGACCACCTGTGTGGCCTCAGGTAAGATACTTCCCTTCTCCGAGTCTCAGTTTGGGCTTCTAAAAACCAGGCATGATATCACCACTAACTTGTAAGAGTGGCTATAAGTAAGAAAACTAACATTGGCAGAAGCTTCCCTTAAATGCCTGGCATAAATTTCAATGAGTGGTTGCTGTTATTTTCATTATTGTGAGGTGGCAGCTCTGTCTCTCCCTCTTACTAGGCTGGAGGGTAAGAAGGCCAAAAGGACCACGAAGCGGAGCTGTGAAGACCCATCTACATCCTTCCCCATCCCACTCCTCCCGCTCTTGGCACACGGGAGACTGGGCAGCCACACAGCAAATAGCTTCACTAAATGACGCCCCCGCTGCAGCCCAAATATAAGCACTGCTTCAATGAACGGACTTCTAATAGCCTTTCAGGATTTTGAACCCACCCAAGACAACTCATGGCAAATTCTCGTCTTTTCATGACTTAGCAAATGAACACTGGGCTGAGCAAAGGCAGCCGAAAGCAGTGTTAATGCTTTGGTATATCTCAACATTTAAAGAGGCTTAAATAGTATTTGGAGGCCACGTACCTCATCTCTCAGGAGTGTGCTTTCATTACTTTATTTACTTACTACCAGGGTAATATATATTAGTTATAGGAATTTTAGAAAATACAGCCAAGCAAAAAGAATAAAATCATTGTTAATCCCAGATAGATATATTTTTTAAAAACAATCAGTTGTGATGTTTCTCAGTCATTGGCCTTCGACATCATTTTAACAGCTTCGTAATAGTCCGTTATATAAACATACCAATATTTATTTAACCCATCCCCCATTCCAGAAATTTTAACTTGTTTTCAATATCTTGTTGCCAAAAACCAAGCTGCAATGATATGAGTTGATTTCTTACTAATTTTATAAATCTTTATTAATTTCTTATCTATTATCACCCTTCTCCTTTTGCAAGCTTTGCAATTAACCCGAAAATTAATTTGCTTGGTTTATTAGGAACCGATTTTATTGTCCAATCTGAAAATCTTCTCACTTTGGGCTATACTATCTTACGCAAGCTCTCTTCTGAGCTGCCTCTGTCCAGTAACTAATAAGTAGCCAGTGTTCTTGGACATGGCTGCTTCCACACTTGTTTGGGGCATGGGGCTAATGGGGTCAATGTCATGGGCTTCAAGTTCTATGTTTACAGGCCAGTTAAGTATCCAAAGACTATTTGCCTAACTCGAAACAGCTGTTATTTAAATGCTGGCAGTTAGTTTCAAAAGAACTGGGCAACAGAGCATGGGTAGATCAACGAAATCCATCACCACGACTGGAAAGACAGTGTCAACACTGGAAAACAGCTCAGAAAGGTATCCGTGTCGAATCACATAAAATTAATAAGGTTGTAGGAAAAAAAAAGAAGGAATCCTATTGGAGAAAACAATTGGCTGACCTTACCTCTCTTGACTTAACAAGCTTCGTCTCTGAGTCCCCCCCGTTCCTGTGTGAGTCCAGTTCGGCAAACATGTTGTCAGTTGCTGGTGGTGGTGTTCTGTAACTGACCATTTTTTCTTGCAGCTGACACGGCGCTCGGCACTGATGATGTATACGATGAGAAGGGATGCCAGTGTGATGTATCAGTGGAAGACCTCACCCCACCGCTTAAAACTGTCATTCGAGCTATCAGGTTGGTGGAAAACCTTTGACAAAATGAGCCAGAGACCTACCTCTGATTATTTGAATTTATATTGTGAAGTTCTTTTTCCTGCAGGTAAACCTCCTGAAATAATTCATTTCTCTGCTCCTATTCATTCACATGCCTATTCAATGCTGAAAGATATTTTCTTAGTACAAAACTCTACTGTGTTCGGCACAAAGTGTGTTATAAAAGGAGGATTCGAAATGCCAGGCCATGCCAGAGAGATTCAGTGAGAACTGGCTTCTCATGAGAATTTGTGGGCTTTCAGGACATTTTGTGTATAGACACAATTGGATTTTTAAAATTATTTTTATGACTTGATGCTCTGATCCGTGTTCTGTATCTTACATCAAAGAAAAATCCCACCAAGTTATTTCAAAACAGGTTGAATTCTAAAAGGGGGACGCCTAAAGCCCTCTGCAATGACTTGCTCCTCTCTGGCAGAATGTAACGTTAAACGCTGCTCTTTTGTTTTTTAAGTTTTTATTTAAATTCCAGTTAAGTTACCATACAGTGTTGTATTAGTTTCAGGTGCGCAATATAGTAATTCAGAACTTGCATACAACACCCTGTGCTCATCACAAGTGCCCTCCTTAATCCCATCACCTAATTAACCCATCCCCCGCCCACCTCCCCTCTGGTAATCAACAGTTCGTTCTCTATAGTTGAGGGTCTATTTCTTGGTTTGTCTTTCTGTCTTTTTCCCCTATGATTGTTTTGTTTCTTAAATTCTACATAGTAACGGAATCATGTGGCATTTGTCTTTCTCTGACTGACTTCTTTCACTTAGCATAATTCTCTCTAGCTCCATCCACGTCGCTGAAAATGGCAAGATTTCATTCTTTTTATGGCTAATATTCCATTGTGTATATGTACCACATCTTGATTTTTTTCTCAGATCTCGGGTTAGGGTTAGGATTAGGCTTAAGGTATGTGCCTCGTATCCTGCATTTCAGAGACCTCTCCGGAGGGTTTCAAGTTAGGGATTAGGGGTTAGCGTTGAGGAGCAGGCTTAGGGTTAGGGTTAGGATCTGGGTTAGGGTTAGGTGAGGTGTCCAGCATCCTGCAGTGCAGAGATCTCTCCAGACAGTACAACCCCATACTTCCGCTGGGGTGAGAGTACAGTTGGCAGTCATCCACGAGATGAGAAAAGGAAGGGACTTGGGGCTCTAAATACTCTTTAGACATTCAGTTTAAAAGCTGATGTTAATCTGCTTCCTTTCCAATGGCAGAATCTAAACGAGTACCCAAAGCAACTCACCTTTCTATTTCCAGGATCCACTCCCTCCAAAACTTAGGATCTGGACTAAATAAACTGCTGCAAGCTCCGCCTGCCTAGTTTAATCCCTTTGGGAGAATTTTAATCTGTCCATGAACCCTGAGTGACTTTGTTGCAAAGAAATACCTCTGATCTTTTTGGCTCTCTGTGCCTCTTACCAAAAAGCCAGAAGAAAACTTAAAATATCCAACCCAACTTAGCTGTCCAGATATGTAGTCTAATTTCAGAGATCAGCATGACTGATATTTACGTCTATATTTAGTTGGTCATTTTGTATCATTAGACATTGCTTTACTTGATGTTTGGGAATCACTGGGAAAGCAGAAATGAGTTATAAAGATTTTGATAAATGTTTGTTAAGGCAAAGAAAATCATGGTTGATGAAAATGTGTACCCAAGAAGATACTTAAACCTTGTCTGTAACGGCACCCTAAAAAGAAGTGAAGTAAAACCCAGTTACTTCTCAATGGAACCCTTGAGCAACAAACCCTATGGGTGGAGGACCATACCTTCCTATGTGCCCTGGACCATCCTAGATTATGCCTCTTGTCTCATCATAATTGTTCATTGTCGATACTCCCTGTCTTTCTCAAAGTATCCCAGTTTGGACAATTATATGATTACCCTACCCCTGGGGAGCCTTAGGTAATGTTTAAGCCCAGAAAACCCAAGGATATGTAGTAAAATGATGCCTGAAGCCTTCAGTTAAAAGGGACAGAAAGGGTCTAGAACTGCATTGTCTAATATGGTGACCAGTGGCCACATGAGGCTAGGTAAATTTGAATTAATTTAAATTAAATTTAACTTAAAATTCAGTTCATCAGTGACACTACCCACATTTAAAATGCCCAATAGCCGCAAGTGGCTACGAGACTGGGCACAGAAGACATAGTGCATTTGCATCATTGCGGAAAGTTCTATTGGACATTGCTGGTCAAGAAGTCACCTTGAAATTCTTTACATTCATTCATTATATGCCTCAAAGACCCTAGAGTGAAGGTGGGGCAATTCATCCACAGATTAGTCTGACTTGGAACAAGTACCATAAAATCTTATCTAATGGGAACAGATTAGGTTTCCTAAAAGTCATAGTTAACCCAATTTGCTCATTTCCCAAGACCATCCAAAGCGTTCTGCTTTTGCCTCACAACCTATGAAAAGAATTGTGAGCCACAAGAAAGAAAACGAAATAGGTTTATTCTGCTAGCTAAGCACTCTAGCTGCAGCTGAAGATTTACTTTTATACCATCCTCTCAAAACCTGCCTGATTTTTGTAAAGTCCTTTGCAGAATTCCCTTGCTTTTCAGAATTCTTTCTTGGTTCTTATTTTTAACAGGACTTTATTATTTACGTGTATCTCCTTTTTGTGAATTTCTGAAGCTTTCAGCTGGCTCCTCGTGACACTTGAGGGGAATGTTTTTCTTCCCCATATCCTGATTCTGAGTTCCCCTTAAAATTCGTGGATTCTCTACAAACTCAGTAGCTACGCTCAATAGTTAATAACTTCATTGGAAATCTTTGACTCGTGATACTACTTAATTTCTAAAAATACATGATTAAAAGACCCACCAGTACAATTGGCAGTTCTGAAAAGGAGTTTGCTGATGTAAATTCCTAAATCTTATGTAAAAGTGTCCTTTTCTTGAGTTCAGTAAAATAAGTAAGCTGCATTGCAGTTGATGGGAATGTCTTTGACCAGAACATACCATTTCTTACAGCTCACCTACAGTGGTATTTTACATATATAATATATATTATATATATATAAATATATATAGTACCGATTGTAAGTGCGAACCATCTGTTATTCACCCTCTAAAATACCAACCTTGTTTTGGTATTTTCCTTGTTATTTTTTGGTCGTTTGATTATTTAATATGAAGAGTTGAATCTGCCTTTTGTCCTCCAGTAGCTCTTACAATAATGATAGTTTTTCCTAAGAGCCAAATTAAAATTAAGATGTGTAACAGAAAATACGTATTCTACTGCAAAGATGACAACATGGAAAACAAAACCACTGCATCCCCAAAGAGCAAAATAGAAGTTCTTGCTTTGGTTACTAATATTTACTAAGCATCTGCCATTTTCTAATTTCTGGTTATTTTGGGGAGTGAAGACTCTCTGAGACGACTAAAGCCACTCTCAGTACTTGTCTGGATTGTATTACCCACATGCACTTTGAGACTTTTTTTTTTTCAGTGACTGGCATCACTTTTTATAGTAACGAACAATGGCTATTCTTAGACATTTCCAAAATATGCCTTAAAAATTAGAAGAATACTTCGTTTTGTATAATTCCTCCAGGATTACCACAGATTATTCTCAAAATGTTATTTAGTGGGAGTGCACAAAGTTGCTGGAAATGTGTTTTAAACTCATTACTGGGAGTGTAGATTGTACTTATTTTTCACAAGTGTTCTGTATCTTGTTAATGATTTAATACAAACAATGTTAATTTTCTTTTCATTCATTCATAGAAAAGAGTTTCTAAATAGAAAGATGAGGGGAGCCTGGGTGGCTTGGTGGGTTAAGTGTCTGCCTTCCACTCAGGTCATGATCCCAGGGTCCTGGGATTGAGCCGACTCTGCAGGAAGCCTTCTTCTCCCTCTGCCCCTCCCCCTCCCTTCCTCCTGTCTGCACGTGCTCTCTCAAATAAATAATTAAAATCTTTTATGAATAAATAAAGAGAAAGATGTCATTAGCAGGGAAGTAAACAGATTGACAAGCAAATTGACAAACTCTTGAACATTCTACACACTCACTTTTCTTCATATCATGGTGTGTTCATTCGCTAGGGCCTCCACCACAGAATACCACAGACTGGGTGGGTTCAACAACAAAACTTTACTTTCTCACAGTTCTGGAGGCTGGAAGCCCAAGATCAAGGTGTCGGCAGGGTTGTTTCCCCCGAGGCCTCTCTCTCTAGCTTGCAGATAGCCACCTTCTCACTGAGTCCTTACGTGGTCTTTCCGCTGTGCACCCACAGGGTCCAAATCTCCTCTTCTTACAGTGACATCAGTCAGGTTGGATTAGACCCTACCGTGGGTCTTATTTCAACTTAATCACTTCTTTTAAAGCCCTGTCTCCAAATACAGTTATATTCTGAGGTACTAGGGGCTAGCGCTTTAACATGTGAAATAACAATTCAGATAACACATGGCAAGATACTAGTTCTCCTATCACTATTTAACAGATACTTTCTCAGGAACAATATCAAAATTTTCAGATTAAAAATAAACCCATAAATTACCTTAGATATGTTCTCTCACAATATAAAACATCTGGATATTTGGGAATATCTAAAGAGGTTGACTGTTACCTTTGAACCTTGTACTTGGCATTGTGTAAACACTACATAAGTGAGAATCTTGCACAATATTTCTCACAAAAATTAATATATGCTCATTAATTCAAAATAAGTAATATAAATAAATACATAATAGATAAATCATAAGTGTTTAAAGTTATATCCAATACAAGTCTATAGTTATAAAAGTTTCAGAATAATAATTTTTATAATAAGTTTTTATTTGAGTATAGTTGACACACAATGCTGCATTTTTAGGTGTACAATATAGTGATTCAACTTCTCTATACGTTGTGCTGTGCTCACCCCAACTGTAGCTACTGTCTGTCCCCATACAAAGCTATCACAGTCTCATCGACTCTGTTCCCCATGCTGTGCATTTTATTCATGTGACTTCTTCATTCCATAACTGCAAGCCTGTCCCTCCCCTTTCTCTTTGCTCTTTTAGCCGGCCTCCCACTCCACTTCCCTCTGGCAACCATCAATTTGTGCTCTGTATTTATAGGTCTGATTCTGCTTTTTGTTTGTTTACTCGTTTGTTTTGCTTTTTAGATTCCATATATGAGTGAAATCATACGGCATTTGCCTTTCTCAGTCTGACTTATTTCACTTAACACTATACCCTCTAGACTCATTAATATTGTCACAAATAGCAAGATATTGTCCCTTTTATGGCTGCATTATATAGATAGATATAGATATAGACATAGATATAGATACAGATATAGATATAGACATCTCACATCTTTTTTATCCATCTGTCTATGGATGGACACTCGGGTTGCTTCCATATCTTGTCTATTGTGAATAATGCTGCACTAAACACAGAGGTGCATCTAGCTCTTCAAATTAGTGTTTCGTTTTCTTCGGGTAAATACCCAGTAGTAAAATTACTGGATCATATGTTATTTCTATTTGTAATTCTTTGAGAAACGTCCATACCGTCTTCCACCGAAGCTGCACCAATTTACATTCCCACCAACAGTGCACGAGGGCTCCTTTTTGTCCACATCCTCACAACACTTGTTATTTCTTATCTCTTTGTTATTTTAGCTCTCCGAATAATAATTTGTAAAAATAAAAAGAAGTGTTTGTGTTTGTTTTCCTGTACTGAACTGGCTAAATTCTTAGATATACATACCAAGGCATCGTAGAAGTGTTGTGTGAAGGATTTATTACGCAATTGGAGAATGAGCTCTGTCTGTTAAAATGATGCAATGCAAAGCTCACCTGCCTCTTACCTGCACTTTTTCATAGAATTACTCTATCTGAGATCAAGGCCATTCTTAACGAGATCCTCAACAACAACTGTTCTCTCGTCAGCTTGTTTTATACAACTAGTTCTGTCAGGTGTCAAGAAACAAATCAGAATACCATACAACCTACTCTTCTTGTAAAGACAACCGAAACAACCCAATGGAGATTACTCATTATTCTGAACAGAAATGACCGAGAAGCTGTTGATTGTATCATGTTCTTAACTTCTCTTAACATCTCGATGCAATGATCACCATGCCTGCTATGTTTCCTTGTACACTACCTTGTATTTCCCAACCCAAGCCAGCCTTCTAGAAAATCAAATGAATAAATAAAGTCTGGGATAAAAATTCAAAGAATTCTTTAGTTGAAGCTGCAGCCAACTTTGCCCTGGCACCATTAGCTAATTCGACCCCCAGCCTCCACCCTCCTGAGAGCTGCTCAGAGAAGAGATCCAAGAAATGGCAGCCTCTGTGCAACCTTGGGCAACCCATGTCAACTCTCTGTGCCCTGTTTCCTTACTGGTGAAGTGAGGAAGGTAATAGTATTGACCTTGTACGGCTGTGGTGAGGATTAATTGAATTAACACTTGCAGAGCACTTCGAGCAGTGCTGGGCACATGGTAAGCACTATGTCAATGCTAGCCATTATAACCTCCGGGTCTCTGGGCTCCTTACTGCCTTCCCAGCATGCTGCCTACTGTGCCCTTCCTCTGCTCAGGCCAGACCTTCTCCTTTCTGAGCTCCACTGACTCCCACGGTATGTCACCGGAGAGGAGTGCTTCTTTCTCTCTTCTGAGAGGTGTTCCCAACTTCCAAAAGTTTGCGGCCTTGCCTGCCTGCACCCCCTTCCTCAGGAAGCACTTGCTGTTACCCCTTGAAGTTATGTCCTCACCACCTGCACCGAGGAATCACTCAGAGCAGCACCACTCAGGGCTGGAAGAGCAATATCTCCACCCAACCACAAGCCCATGTTCCGGGTAGATTTCTCCCCCTTCCTCCTCAGGGTGAGCTTGCCGCCTTCCCAGGCACCCTCCCAAGAAGAGGACTGTGAAAGGGAGAAGCTACCTCTCCTCTCCCCTCCCACCCCCGACCCCCCCTACACACACAGAAGCCTGGCTATAAACTCTTCGGTTCCTCCCAAAGGATCAGTTCATGCACTCTGAAAAAAAAGAGAGAGAGAGAGAGAGTGATCAGGACAGAGCTTCTACTCCGCACCAGACACCAGAATAGACATTAACAAGAAAGGTGGATCCCTGCTGGGAATCTTGAAGGGCTGCCAAAAAAGTACAGAGTCGATTATAATATAGAGCAGCAGATGGGGACAATAACAGAAGTCCGGGCTGTTGGGGCAGATCGAGTGTCAGCACTTACGTGGGAGTTGGCATTCAGGAAGGCTTTTTGGAAGAAGGGGCGTCCTAGCAGGTATCTGGTGGCTTTGTAGGTACAGCCAGGTTATTGAAAGGGATGTGAGTTTAGGCAGAGGGAAGCGCAGTTGCGAAGAACCAGATCTGAGGACGGTATCGCAAAGCATCTGGGCTGGTAGGGGGTGGAGAACGTGGGGAGGAGAGGTCAGACTCGGGAGGAGCAGGAACCATTATAACGAGCAAGAAGGTGTGGAGGCTACAGAAGGAAGGAAATTTATCAGCCTGGTGCTTTATTCTAATACTTAGGACAATGACTAACTGCAAGGAATGGATTGGAAAGAGGGGACCATTGTTGTGACCATACCTGGCTCTGCCCGGGGCCAGCCAGTGGTGATGAAAAGTCCTGAATGATAGATTTCGGAACTCTTCAGACACGAGAAAATGATAAGATTTGGATATTTGCTGGTTAGAGAAGACAGAGTGAAAGAGCAGGAAGAATCAGGATGGTACATGGTTGGGGGCTGGGGGCTGGCCACGCAGAGGCTGGCTTGTGGGAAGAGGGGGAGTTGTTGCAACTGTAGAGTTTGCGGGGTCACAGTGGGCCCCAGCAGGCCCTGCTTCAGAAGCCCAGGAGAAAAATCTGGAATGGAGACTAACTTGGTCGTCGTCGGTACAGACATAGATGCTTTGCAGAAGCATCACCCCGAGGGGAGTGTGGGCGTGAAGACAGAAGACGGTCACCCCAGAATGGAAGGCTCACGAACCTGTAGGGAGCTGCAAAAGGCAGAAGACTGTGGTGGAGACTAACGCTGCAGAAAACAGCGGGCGCGGAGAAGGAGGGGCCGGCAGACAGCGCGCTGAGCCACGGGAGCTCCACTGTGTTCAGTGCTGCTCAGAGGTCAAGAAGACAACGCGTGAGAAGATCCTTTGGCATCGGCAACCAGGAAGTCACAGGTGACTTTGGAGAAAAATTCAATAGAGGCAAAAGGGTTTGAAGCCAGATGGTAAACAGAACATTTTTCTAAATTATCTATCAGAACCTTTTGCTCTAGTAAGAACATAGATAAAATGTCAAGAATTTCTTTGCAACTAGCAAAGACTCATCAACTCTTCTAAAATTGCTCAGATCTGATCAGCAAAGAGAAGAACCATGATGACTTGTCAGAGTTTCTCAGGCGGATATGCAAATCAGGCCTTGCTGTCACCCTGGGTTGGGTGACAAGGTTTTCCAGTTTCCTTGCCCTTGTGTTCTTCCTATGCTGAAGGGCACGTGCGGGGACCATTGCCTGGACTGTCCCCTAAAATGCATTCTCGACTCCGAATCCTTCTTAAATCTCGCTCCATACTTGAAACAAGAATACTCCACAAATAGAGAAGCAGAGGCACATGTTTGCCGTTGTGGGTTTTTGTTAAACCTACAAGCTGTTTAATCATCGCCCGTTCTTAATTTTGCTGATAGCGTCTCTGCTATTTTAACAGAGGTGATGAGTCTTTGTTTGCAAGTCACTGTTAAGACATTCTTGACAGCCAAGTCTATGGCACGTTACAGTAAAGGACGCTGCTAGAAGAACATTTTATGGATCATTTAACACATATTTTTAAAATCAGCTAATATATTCCCTGGAATATTCTTTTTGCTTGTTTCTGTTTTGAAGATAATTGCTTGTGGCCACATTTTGCTCTGAGGCCGCATTAAACTAGTGTTTTCACGGAAGACACACTTACTTCGCAGTATCTAATTTCTCACCTTTTATTTTGTTAAAATTTAAACTGAAACTCCTATTCAATGCTATGACTAAAAATATTCAAGAGCAATCAGTGGGTATGGGCACTTATGTGTTTACTTCTTCATTTCATGCTTTAAGGTTTATACAGAATTGTATACTCCTGGGAAAACAAAATTCCCAAATTTAGTTACTGGATCAATGGTCAGAAAATCCTAAGAGGAGAGTTAACCGTTTGCAGACTTGCTTGAATCCAGAAGTTCTTGCTTGAGTTCTACTATTCTTATCCCCTTTAAAAAAAAAAAAAGAAAAAAGTGTAGGAGAACCTACCAAATCCTGACCAAAAAACACAATAACAACACACACTGGAAGAACAACATCCATGTGCCCACCGTGTGGCCACAGAACTGGTCCTGCTCCCTAAGTCAGCCAGGTGGGGCTTACTGCAGCAAGGCATTAATGGGCTGTGTGCAAGGGCTGCTAATTTACAGTCTCCAGTGAGAATTGAAAGCCAGAAAATGAGATTGGCCAGTGCATCCAGGAACTCCCGGGGCTCCTTAGTCACTGGCTAGTAGCCCAGCGTAAGAGGCAAGAAAGGTAAAGTGGACATGTAATTCTATCACTAGCTTTGAAGGGTTTTCAGAGTCTCAGTACTGTAGACACAGATGCAAATCTGCATTACTGAGTCATGTTTACATATTAACAGAGAAGTAATAAATCATCCAAACAAGTAACACATATGCCTTTAATGTTGACCCCAGATATGAAGTTCCACAGTCCGGTTGTCTGTTTACTCCGTGATCAGCACCATCCCCTGACTATCTCTGAAAGGCAAAAAGAGGGCTGCCTTGGGGACGTTTTGGTAATCCAAGGGCCCTGGATCACTTCAAGAATGAGCCCTAGGACCCTTGCTCTTAAGGCAGAGAGATGCTGTGTTCCTTGCAGAGAGTCAGAAGTCAGGGGGTAGAATTAGCCACCCTGGGAAGGAGGGGGTTAGGGAACGCATGTCAGTAGAGTAAATCAACCCAACTGGCCAGCGTAAGGTAAGAAAAGAGGTCAGAGGGAGAAACATCCACACCAAAACACAATCTGGGCACTTAAGGGACCATTTCTGCAGCCTGGACAAATTTGGTGATATAATCCCCAGAGGTGGGGGTGCAGAGGGTAAAGGACTGTCTTCTCCAGAAATTGTTTCCTATCACTTACAGCAATCTGGGTTAAATGCTTCTCTTCCGCACTCCCGCTGGCCTGAGCTGCCCACCCCCTCCACTCACACACCGTCTGCCCCACCAGACGGGAAGGACTCAACAGCACTTATTTCTTCATCGCTGTATCCCTGGCATTGGGCACAGAGCCTGGCATGTGCTGGGCACTCAGTAAACGTGTGATAGGTGAGCGAAAGAATCCAGGAGTGAATTCTTGAGTCCCAGGCATCAGACGCGCCTGTGGCATCGCTTAGGGAAGCGGCCACACAGAGCTCATCCTAAGAGCTCCTGGCTCTGGACAAATGAGGCTCTTGGATCCTGTCGGAGCTCCTGGCCCCAGTGACTGCTGCCTTCCACAAGGACTGGAGAGAGGAAGAAACTGGAGACAAGTAATCACTAGAGGCTCCTTCACTTCTGCCAGCTCCTTTTCAGGGGAGCCAGTGCTCCCCAGCGCCGAGCACAGAGCCCAGCACAGCAGCATGGTAGGCTCTCGATGGGTCCTTACTGAAAGAAAATGAATCCGTCACCCAGCACGCCCTTTCCCTTCCGAGGGAGTCCTTTCAAAATCAAACGGAACTTACTAACTACTCCTTGCACGAAGCTTCCCGCATCACTCAGGGAAGGGGATCGGGAGACATTCAGGTTCTGCCTGGAGGCCTGCCACCAAAGCACACTGACACTCTGCCCTGTGGGCATGACATGTGTGACAAAGAAGACTTAGCCAAGCCCACCATCACTTCTTTGCATAGAGGCAGGGAGCATGGAGATCACTCTGCCCCTCCCCATCCCCACCTCCGCTTCAGAAGCTCTCAACCTGGGCTACGCCGGTGCAGTGACCTGAAGAGTTTTACAAAATCTCGGGGACCCCAGCCCGGATCCGTGAAAACCGAGGTGGGACCGAGGCATCGGCATTTTGTGCAGCTCCCGGGAGCAGCCACGCTTGGGAAGTACTGCTGTCCTTCCAGTCAATCAAGCTGCCTCTGCAGTTCACAGGCGGCTGAGCCCTCTCCGCCCGGCCCGCGCTTTGGCTGCCGGCCGGGCTCGTCCATCTGTTCGGTGGCGGCCACAGTCGCTGCCGCTCGTCTTCTAATCGCTCTTATCTCTGCATATTCATATGCAATGTCGTTACCCTGATTTAGACGGCTGGAACCAGACTTTTGCAAGATTTTATAACTCATGGCAGCACAACAAATGCACCTACATTTCCTTATAAGTGCACATGTGCTTGTGTGTATATATAGATAGATTCTGCCCAGAGTTTAACTTTGCTTTAGTTATTTCTTCGTGCTCAGAAAATTGTCTGAACAGACTTCCTTCAGCGTCAGCGGGAGGGGCCCGTGGACTAGGTGTGTGATGAATCTTTTCCCCCCTCTAGCGGTACTACGGGGCATATCCACTTTGTGCAAGAGGTTTCCTTCTCCGGGCTCGTAGCTAGCCTCTTGGTTGCCCCACAGCATCCGGGGAAACGAACTTTCAGAGTTTTTGCTCTTTGCTGCTGTGTTAGTTCCAGTGGTGCCGTTTTCGCTCATGAAAAGAAGCAGCCAGTGAGAGCAGAACCTACTCCTCAGCCTTTTCTTGGTCCTCCAAAGGACCTTCGACAGACCAGTGAGACAGGCCATTGGCTAGGCAGCCTTTTTGAGAACCTATGTGCCAGGCACATGTGAGTGAAAAGATCTTGTATCAGATCAAAGTATCTTTTTTGTTGTTGTTATTCTGTGTTAAAATATAAGATCTGGGGCGCCTGGGTGGCTCAGTCTCAGTTAAGCATCTGCCTTCGGCTCAGGTAGAGATTCCAGGGTCCTGGAATCCAGCTGGGTGTGGGGCTCCCTGCCCAGGGGGGTGGGAGTCTGCTTCTCCCTCTCCCTCTGCCCCTCCCCCCAACTCATGCTCGCTCGCGCTCTCTCTCTTGCTCTCTCTCTCAAATAAGTAAATAAAATCTTATATATATATATATATATATATATATATATAAGAAGTTAATATTAAGACAATAGTACAATATTGTGATTAAGAGCTTAGCACTAGAGCCACACTGGTTCAAATCCGAATTCCACATTTACTAGCTATGTAACTTCCGGCTAATTATTTAACCTCTCTATGCCTCAGTTTCCTTATCTACAGCATGGAAATCATAGTAATATCCCTCTCATAGGGTGATACTATAAAGTACTACTTGGCATTATCATCTTAATTGTTAAATTTTTTTTGTTAAGTCTTTTTTTTATATTTATTTATTTATTTTAGAAAGAGAGAGTGGGGGAGGGCCGGAGGGCGAGGGAGAGGAGGAGAATCTCAAGCAGACTCCCTGCTGAGCACAGAGCCCAGTGCTGTGGAGCTTGATCTCAAGACCCGAAGATCAGGACCTGAGCCAAAACCACAGAGTTGGACGCTTAACCAACTGAGCCATTCAGGCGCCTCAATTGTTAAATGTTTCTTAAAGGTCCTAATTTTACTCTAGAATGACTTGCTTAAACACTCCTTTCTACCAGGCAATATATAGATCATACTAAACTTATTTATAAGCACGTAGAAGGCCACCAAAGTCTTCTGCTTCTTTTCCCCAAGACAGTTCATGAGTTTTTGTTTTTTCCTGGCCTGAAGGCATTTCCTCATCACTCTTATCTACACCATGGGGCAGCAAACTATGGGGGGGGGGGGATGGGAAAGGTCCAACCCAATGCTTGTTTTTGTAAATAAAGTTTTATTAGAACACATCTACACTTACTTGATTACGTATTGTCTGTGGTTGCTCTCATGCCGCAATGCATATAAAGCATAAAATATTTACTCTCTAGCCCTTTACAGAAAGAACTTTCTGCCCCTTGTCTACACTTTGAATAGTTCCGGATTTACGCCCCCTGAAATATGCCTGAAGAACTTCAACTTATTCTAAGGCACTCTTTAAGAAGACCTCTGCAAGAGCCTGCCTTGCCACAAAACAACATAAACGACTTTGAGCAACTAGAGAGTAGCTAATCCCCATTCAGTTCTCCAGCAAGCATTTACTGAACCTCTAATACTTGCCGAGATTGCGCACGAAGCTAGGGTAAAAACCATAGCCCCTGACATTGACAAAGTCCAGTGGGTGGGATACAGTGCCTCAGACTTACCTACATGACAGTGCACTTGAGGGCACAATGCAAGACCATCTACCCCTTTGAAGGTGAGCAGGAAAGATTGCCTAGAGAAGTCGACACTTGGGCTGAATATGAAACAGTTAGCATTTTAGGTAGAGTTCAAAGAATCCTGAGAAATGAGCACTTTGGTATCAAAAAAAAAAAAAATGCAGGAGGGCTGGAGTGCAGGCTGCGTGCAGAGGAATGAATAGAGATGAGCATCTGGAAAGAGAAGGTGGGAGGTCCCCATCCATTACCCTCTTCCCTCAGGTCGCCCACCCAGTCTCCTTGGTAGCACTTCTAGACAAACCTCTCATGCTCATTAAATTCTGCACCAAGTGTTGGGTTATCAAGGAGAGAGGACATAACCCTGCAGTCCAGGACCTCATACAGTCTGTGAAGGTGGTGGATATTTAAGTAAATAATTACAGTGTGATATGCTAAGTACTGAAATAGAGGTTGATATGCAAGTGACTAACTACTTTGGAAGAATCACAGAAATTTCCATAAAAGAAGTGACTTTAGAGCTGAGTCTTAAAGGTATCTTGGATTTCAGGAAGAGGAAATAGCATAGGCAAATCATTGAGGTATGTGATTAATTGAGTGGTGTTTTGTGGACCTGCAAATATTTTTGTTGTTGTTGCTGGAACCTCAAGTTCCAAACACAGAGTGGAAGGGGAGAGGAGAGGGGAGTAGACAGAGGCCAGTCCATAAACAGCCTTATACTATATGCTAAGAAATTTGATGTTTACTTGAGGGGCTGTGGAAAACCAATGAAGGGTCTTAGGAAGGGGGGCAATGTGGTCTCACTTTCACTTTGAAAGATTTATTCTTTCTAAGGCTATACCATTGCAAATAGAAAGGAGAGGACAGCTTTGACGGCTATGAGTACATGCTTGGTCTGTCCTTGGCAAAGGCAAAATGACTGTCATCATCCTTTATATAAATTACTGGTTTCAAAAATACTTTTGTTATTAAACATTCCCTCCATGTTTATAAAACATATTGCCCAATTTAGAATTTTCCTATCTCACCTCAGACCTCTTCAGTGTTTTCATTTTCGACCTACAACAGAGACAGTTAAGAAAATCTATTTGTTGTCCAGGGGCGCCTGGCTGGCTCAGTCAGTGGGGCATGTGACTCCTGGGGGTCTTGGGGTTGTGGGTGCGAGCTCCATGTTGAGTGCAGAGATTACACGAAAAACTATAATAAAATAAAATAGTTTTTTAAAAAGAAAATCTATTTGTTGTCCGTCTTAGGAAACTTAATTCTTAATAGGTAAAATGGTTTTTTTACACTCAGTAATGCCCTGATAAATGCTTAGCAACCAGCAGTCCTAGATGGGAAACTGCTTGTCTTCTGTGGTGTTTGGGTATGGCCACGTGATGGTAGGTATGCAAAGCCGAGTCAATATTAAAGTTCTTAATAGGCTTACCATTGATTCCTATACATTGTATCACTCCTTGGGGGTATTGCTTTCCTTCGGGGCTTTACTCACAGATTTTCCTACTTTCATGTGTAGGAATTAAAAAATGAATTAATAATACCGTTTCAATTATTTGAAAAGGAGGAGTATATGCAGGGATGGGCTGGAGCCAGCTTGTACTGACTCTCAGGAGCTGAATGTTACATTTTTGGGAATTTTGCTGCTTGTTAAATACAGCCATTATTAAAAATTAAATTGTATAAACTCACAGTAAAAGAAGTTAGGTTAAAAACAAAGGCAATCCACATTCAACACTCACTACTTCCTAGTCACTTTACTGCATGTTACTCTCTATAGTCTTGAGTTATACACATCTGTTGTATCTGTATGGTGTAAATACTATCTAATGATATATTGCACATCTCTTCCCAGCTTCTTGCTCAGTGATGTCACACTGATAGCTTGAAATATGAAGGATGGTAGGAGTACTTATACCATGGAAATTGGCAAACAGTACAAATCAAAATTATAAATATTGATCAAAATTATTTTTAAAAATGGATCTGCCTTTAATTTGGCTAGCTCATAAATGGTAAATAATGTAAATAAAGTGAAATTATCTATGGTCTGCTTAAAATATGACCGAGTATGGGCCAGAGTATAAAACCATCTGTTGAATGCCTTCAAATTGTCCTTCCGTCCAAGTACTTGGGAAAGGAAAAAAGAAAAGCACCATGCAGCTGTGAGACAATTTACCATAGGGAATTCGCACGACTCCCTACAGGAAACAGGGGCAGGCCCCCGTGAGGACAAAGCGGGTCCTTCAGTGTGGAGGTGTGTGGGTCCGCCGCTGGGCAGCCACGCCACAGACCACAAATGCCTGAGCCACAGGCAATGGGGACACACTAGCTCGTGCCAGAGCTCGTCGCTCTGCGCCATAGCCAAGAAAAAAACTGCAGAAGATGCCAGCCGATCTCCTCAACATCTGCAGAATCGATGCCATGAGAAACCAGGAGGTGACGTGAAAGAACCAGACGGATCTGGGTGGGATCCTGGCTTTGCCTCCTACTGGTTGCTCGTGTGGGGGCAAGTCACATAGGTTCTTTGAATCTCAGTTTCCCCAAATATGAAAGGGAACTAAGAATGTCTTAAGTACTGTTGAAGATAAGACATCTAGAGTACTTTACATAATGGGGCGCCTGGGTGACTCAGTCGGTTAAGCGTCTGCCTTTGGCTAGGGTCGTGGTCCCAGGGTCCTGGGATCGATCCCCACATCGGGCTCCCTGCTCAGTGGGGGGCCTGCTTCTCCCTCTCCTTCTGTCCCTCCCCCTACTCATGCTGTCTCTCTTGCTCTCTCTTTCTCAAGTATCTTTAAAAAAAAAAAAGGACTTCACATAACCAATGGTAATGTTATTGAAAACCCAAACAACAACAATTAAAAACCACCTAGGGATGTATAAAGATGATTTTTTCCTTTTTCCCCACCCACCCAGGCACCATTAGCTACTCTGAAGATAAGTAAAGAGGGTCTGGGCTGTTAGATTAATTTTTCTTCTGGTTTTATTCTTGTTATTACTTGGATGAGCACATCTTTCTTCTTCTCTTTCCTTCCTTCTCTTATTCAACAAATGTTTCTTTCCACTGTGTATTGGGAACTGTGCTCAGCTCTGAGGACACAGTGTTGAAGAAGAATAGTGATAGGAACAGGGTAGACGTAGCTGGAGTAACAAGAGCTAACACTTATTAAGCACCGCCTGTTGAATCAAAGAGGCCCAGCCCTGCTTTCATGTAGCTGACAATTTAGTGTGGGGAAAGAGGTATTTAAACAATAATCACTCAGGGCCAAAACTTTCACAGGGTAGGTATTTCACTAGTTTTCTCGGGTTTTTTAATATAGAAGACTGAGCCCCAAACAAATTTGATAAACAAATTTGGAACTAAAGCTAAATACTAAGAAGTTAAATTAAAACAGATTTCCTTTACTTTCCTCCGAATAATGCTTCAGTGTTTTTGCAAACAAAAACAGACAGAAAAGTAGACCAAAAAAATTTATCCTGAACAAAGAAGAGATTGGTGGAGAAAATATGGTAGAGAGAGGGAGTAAGAATGTTATGGGTAAATGATTCCGGAATAATTAGGATACAGTTAATTTAAAGTTAATAACACAATTACAGGGGCGCCTGGGTGGCGCAGTCGTTAAGAGTCTGCCTTCGGCTCAGGGCGTGATTCTGGCGTTATGGGATCGAGCCCCACATCAGGTTCCTCTGCTGGGAGCCTGCTTCTTCCTCTCCCACTCCCCCTGCTTGTGTTCCCTCTCTCGCTGGCTGTCTCTCTCTCTGTCGAATGAATAAATAAAAAATCTTAAAAATAATAATAATAATAATAATATAATTACAAGATAGAACTTGGGGCTTCTTAACCAATAAGACAATTTGGATTTCCTGCAATCAGCTATCAGTTAGGATAGGTAATGAGTATTTTCTGTTTAATTCCTACATTTATACCTAATCGTCCCACTTTCCACCAAGGGACACCAAATTGTGATTTCCAGAGCCTAATTGACTGATTCCCAGCCTGGGATCCATGAGTGTGGTAACGGGAGTCTATGAGCCATTTAATAGTTGAAAAAACAGTGGCAGGCTTAATATTTACCTGCGCTAAGACTGCACAGACTCATTAAAATGTTATGCTTCTTTGCTTTCTTCGGGAATAATATCAAGTTATTGCAGTAACTGTTTATCTTAGGCAACTTAGCTATTTACGGCATCATGGGATTTATTGATGAAATGTTGTTTTAAAACGTGAGGTCTGGGGGCGCCTGGGTGGCACAGCAGTTAAGCGTCTGCCTTCGGCTCAGGGCGTGATCCCGGCGTTCTGGGATCGAGCCCCACATCAGGCTCCTCCGCTGGGAGCCTGCTTCTTCCTCTCCCACTCCCCCTGCTTGTGTTCCCTCTCTCGCTGGCTGTCTTTATATCAAATAAATAAATAAAAATCTTAAAAAAAAAAAAGTGAGGTCTAGGGCACCTGGATGGCTCAGTCGGTTAAGCATCTGCCTTTAGCTCAGGTCATGATCTCGGGGTCCTAGAATGGAGCTCTGCACATGGGGGCTCCCTGCTCAGCAGGGAGTCTGCCTCTCCCTCTCCCTCAGCTCCTCCCCCCACTATTGCTCAAGCATGCACACGCGCACTCTCTCTCTCTCAAATAAACAAAATCTTAAAAAAAAAAAAAAAAAGCATGAGGTCCATGGAGGGGGAAGTATCGTAATAAAAGAGATCTCTGGTTCTGAAATCTTAGATATCCAAGCCTAGTGGATGAGTGTGTTACATTTGAAACAAAAGGAACTTGGCTACCTAATGGAGCAGTATTCTGCAAAAGTAACTTATGAATTTTCATAAATTTCTATACAAATGTACATTTCTCTAGAGAGAATAAGAGGGTTTTGTAGACACATCTGCGTCTGAAATTGCATGGTTACATAAAAGACCATTTTAACAATTTTTATATTTTTTAAGGGATGCAGTCACTAAATGTTATTTCTTAAACTTCTGAGGGTCACATAGAAAAGGCAGAATTGCATTTTGACTTCAATTTTAATTCGGGGTTTCAGTGAACAGTAAAAAGGTGTAACACTTAGTATTAAGTCTCTTTTGTGTGTTTTTCTACTCTCAATGTTTACCTCCCATGAGATATTCTTAAATTGCCCACTATAGTCTTGGGCTTTTATGTTGCATTTCTGGAGGAACCTAAAATAATTTGATGCATGACTTTTTTTTTCCCCAGAGTTCTCATGTTTACTAGCAAGCTATTTGGGTAACTTCTTTTAGCAAAGTTATGGAGATTAATATGGAATATGTTGCTCTTACAGGATTATGAAATTCCATGTTGCAAAACGGAAATTTAAGGAAACATTACGCCCATATGATGTAAAAGATGTCATTGAACAATATTCGGCTGGTCATCTAGACATGTTGTGTAGAATTAAAAGTCTCCAAACACGGTAAGCAGTATAAATGTGATTTGTTGTGAAGGAATAGGCATAAAAACTATCTGAGAGTAACTTCTCCATGTAGAGAAAACTCTTGAGTCTCATATTTCTAATTCATTTCTCATGGATAACTGGGCTTTTGCTTTTAATGTAGATTTTTTTACTTCAGGGTATAAATCAGGCATTCGAGCCTCCAACTACAGCGTGCAGTATCTCAGTTTCCTCATTTGTAAAAATCAGGATAATGTTAGTGTTTGCTTCATAGGGCTGTCAAGAGGATTGAATGAGTTCCTCCACGCTAACCAAGCGCTCGGTAACTGGTAATGGTTGTCGCTGATGTCCTTCGAATGATTGCTGCTATTGTTGTTTTGTTATTCTCGGAATCCCAACCATTCTTCAAGGAGAAGCCGGCTTTCTCCTTTGTTTGACTTTACCTGACTCCCTGGCCCACAAAAACAGGCCTTTCCCTTCCCTGACCTCCTACGGCACTGAGAGCTACCACAGAGCACAGAGACACTCACGATCTTGAAATTACTGTGCCGGAGAATCGGACTCAAAAACGAGTGGTTGGCTCTGGTGTTGTTTCCTGGGTGCAAGTTTATTCCCCTTGCTCATGACTAAGACTGAGGCCTTTGCCTTTCTTAGCCTCCCGGACGATGCCAGATACACAGTGTCTCTCTGGTGAGCACCTTATTGAGTGATTAAAAAAAATGAGTTCGATATGTTACTCCAACCACGTTGTGTTATCTTGAAGCCAGAATGTTCAGTCATCTCAGTTTAAGAGTCTCGCTTCACTCTCAGGCACAAATTACCGGTGTTTGTGTTTGAAGAGTTCTTAAAACACAAGGAGAGAGTCTTAAACATTTGTTTATATGCGCACAGCACACTTAGCCCAGCAGGAAGCATGTACTGGGCCCTGGTGATCAATTCTAGAAATCACAGTTCATTCATTCATTCATTCATTCATCCAGCAGACAGTTATTGAGCCCTTAATGTGTGCCTGGTGATCAATTCTAGAAATCACAGTTCATTCGTTCATTCATTCATTCATTCATTCATTCATCCAGCAGACAGTTATTGAGCCCTTAATGTGTGCCAGGCGCTGTGGACGTTCAGAGATTAATAAAACAATGACTTAGTCCTTGTCGAGCTTGCAGTGTAACAGAGTAGATGTCATGACAGGAGGTAGGCACTGCCTGTAAACTGGAATGTTGAGTCCGTACTCATGACAGTTCCGCCCCAACACACACACAGAAGAAGGTAATTCCCATTTCAGTGGAGCAAGTCCCCTTGGCAATGGTTTGAACTCGTCCTGTGGTCGTGTGACAATCCCTGCCTGCGTGGCCATGGTCTTCCAAGTCCTTTACTAGAACTATTATAAAACAAGGGTTGTTATAAAGTTGAACTGCTGCAGGGGCTGTAGAGCTATTAAGTTTCCAGCTCATGCGGTGTCTCTTCTGCAACTGGAATTCCGACAGGCGGAGACAATCACTTTCTATCTGCTTAGCTCCGCGTAGCAGGTGTGCGGTGAATGTTCACCGAAGAATCTGTTCTATTAACATGAAATAATCATAATTACCATTTTGTCCTATTTTCAGCAGCTAAATTGAGGAAATGCCTGGTCGGAGATGGAAACAGACAAATTACTTTGTAGTTTAGGACAATCTCGCCTCCAGAAGATTGCCCATGAGTGACTTCATCACGGACCAGAGTAATGAGAAAATTAATCTCATGTGTAACTCTCACGTTAAGCACATCAAACAGCAACAAGTTTGCTTTTATGTCATCTTACATAAATTAAAGATAATCGTCTTTAATTTTTCTGTTCAAAACACTTCGTTCTGGCCTGGGGCAATCTCCATCTTCAGCTTTTATAATCAGATCTCCTCTTTCTCCAATAGTGTTGACCAAATTCTTGGAAAAGGGCAAATCACGTCGGATAAGAAGAGCCGGGAGAAAATAACAGCAGAGCATGAGACCCCCGATGACCTCAGTATGCTCGGCCGGGTGGTCAAGGTGGAGAAGCAGGTACGGTTCAACTGTAGTGGCTAACTTTTCCATCGGAATTTTTTAAATAAAAAATGTAGGTCATTTGATGTATTTTCGTGATTAATATATTTTTTAAGATTTTACTTATTTATTTGGGGGGGCGGGCAGAGGGAGAAGCAGGCTCCTCTCTGAGCAGGAAGCCTGACTCGGAGCTCAATCCCAGGACCCTGAGATCATGAGCCGAGCCAAAGGCAGATGCTTAACCAACTGAGCCACCCAGGCGCCCCAGTGATTAATATATTTACAAAAAGAAAATCAAGAAAGAGTGAATGAAACTACATTTTTTGTGCATAGACAGTGTTCTCTGAAACACTTGGATTTCCATATAAGGAATGAACAATTTGATCTCATCGATAAATACTTGAACCGGAAGCAACTGCAGATTCTCCACGTACTCATATGTGACTATTTTCCACACTTTCAGGTGCAGTCCATCGAGTCCAAGCTGGACTGCCTACTCGATATATACCAACAGGTCCTCCGGAAAGGCTCTGCCTCCGCCCTCACCTTGGCCTCATTCCAGATCCCACCTTTTGAATGTGAACAGACATCTGACTACCAGAGCCCCGTGGATAGCAAAGACCTCTCCAGTTCCGCACAGAACAGTGGCTGCTTATCCAGATCAGCTAGTGCCAACATCTCTCGAGGCCTGCAGTTCATTCTGACGCCAAATGAGTTCAGCGCTCAGACTTTCTATGCGCTTAGCCCTACTATGCACAGTCAAGCCACACAGGTGCCAATGAGTCAAAGTGACAGCTCCGCAGCGGCGGCCGCCAGCAACATTGCAAACCAAATAAACGTGGCACCTAAGCCAGCAGCCCCAACAACTTTACAGATCCCGCCTCCTCTCCCAGCCATCAAGCATCTGCCCAGGCCAGAGACCCTGCACCCGAACCCCGCAGGCTTACAGGAAAGCATTTCTGATGCCACCACCTGCCTTGTTGCCTCCAAGGAAAATGTTCAGGTTGCACAGTCAAATCTGACCAAGGACCGTTCTCTAAGGAAAAGCTTTGACATGGGGGGAGAGACTCTGTTATCTGTCCGCCCTGTGGTGCCCAAGGACTTGGGCAAATCTCTGTCAGTACAAAACCTGATCAGGTCGACAGAGGAACTGAATATACAGCTTTCTGGGAGTGAGTCAAGTGGCTCCAGAGGCAGCCAAGATTTTTACCCCAAATGGAGGGAATCCAAATTGTTTATAACTGATGAAGAGGTGGGTCCCGAAGAGACTGAGACAGACACGTTTGATGCCATGCCACAGCCTGCCAGGGAAACTGCTTTTGCGTCAGACTCTCTAAGGACTGGAAGATCACGATCATCTCAGAGCATTTGTAAGGCAGGAGAAAGTACAGAAGCCCTCAGCTTGCCTCATGTCAAACTGAAATAAGTTCTCCGGTCTCCTTCTAGCGTAGCAGTTCCTTTAGCCATACATATCATTGCATGAACTATTTTGAAAGCCCTTCTAAAAAGTTGAAATTGCAAGAATCAGGAAGAACATGAAAGGCAGTTTATAAGCCCGTTATCTTTTCATTGCATGAAAATGCATGTTTAGGGATGGCTGAAATTCCAAGGTACATCAACATTAACCCACTCATTTAGTAACGTACCTTGCGTTAAAAATCCTGAGAACCAAACACTGCTAATGCTATGGGGTGTGTGAAAATGTCAAGATTAGGTCACTTAGAAGATTTGACTCTGTGTTTTGAAATTACGGGAGTAAACAACTTCAAATTTCAGGCATTTCTGCTTTGTGATTAAATACAAAATACATTTTCAAAATTAGGCCATAATATATACGTAAACACAATGGCTACCATCAACCGCTGCTAACGAGGTATCAAGTAAAGCAGAACTTGGGAATAATAGAAATGGCTGCTTCTTTCAAGATGTATTTGCCAACCCATTCCTATTCAGTCATTTTATTATTAATGTAATTTGAATGTCAGTCTGTGTGCTTTCGGTGATTCGACGCTGTGGCAAGCAATTTTGCACATCATTTTCATGTTGTTCTTTATGACGAGAATGTTCTTCAATTAGAAAGCGTGCAAATAATGAAATTCAGGGCCAGTGGGGCAAATAGACTATCTGACACAGGTGACTTCACGGGAACATAGTCCCCGATGGCTGAATCAACATTACACGTGGTCGACTTCTACACCCGCGAACGCAGTACTGCTGAGCAGAAGGGCCAGTGCGCTGGGGCCGATGTCCCTGCCGTGGCGCCACCCCCGGCTTGCCAGGACTGCCCAGGGAAGGAGGAAGTGTGAGAAACCATTCCCGCTAAACCGACACTACAGGCAGGATCCCCGGGGAATTAGACATTTGAGTGAGACCGAGATGAGAAAGGCTTGAAAAGAATCCAGACACAACACCAGGAAGGAGGCGAAGTTCACGAAAATAGCTTCACCCTCAGAGGGCAATGAGAGGGAGAAAAACAAACCAAAATAGCAGAACTTGATCTTTTTAGAAAATGAATATTGCTAGGGAATTCAGCTACCTAAACTTCCCTTATTCTTATATATAAACAGAGAATTTTGCAAGGTATTTATTTTTTACTAAGCCCTGAGTGTTTTTGCTATTAACGTAGTACGTTTTGCATATGGAAGGTTATAACTAAACTTCCTTTACTTTTTATACTGTAGCGAACGTTTTCTATGCTCCCCCAAGAATGTTGCCCCAAACCTCTAATTAGGGGCTCCATTTCCTGGTACACACGTTCACAGTTAGAAGCCAGGTGTCCCCCACGGGGTCTGCAAATCAAAACACCTAAATCATACAGCACAGCAGCAAGGACCCAAGGGAAACAAAGCGAGAGATGCATTGACCAGAAAGCCAACCACGCCCACTGCTTGTTGGACCCTGTCTAGCGGTCTGAGAACGTCAGCCAAGGTAACGGGCAACCAGAAGGCAAGGGGGAGCCAGAGAGCACTTCCGTTCGGTTCCACTCCAGCCGCAGAAGGACGTACAGAAGGAAGTTTTTTCCTTGGCAGATAGCGCTCTTCCAAAAACCCCTCAGCAGCCAGGAAGACAAAGCACCATAGCAACTGGCTGTGCAAAGGCAGGAGGAGGCCCTGAAATCCCCCCTCCTTCCCGACTGTCTCCCCCAGCTGGCCGGCTCCAGTCCCCCACTCTCCCCTACCTTGCTCCTCCATTAGCGTCTCAGTTCCCTGCCACTGTTCTGCTCCCGAACTTCGCCAGGTTTCCCCGGTCTCCCAAGTAAACCACCTCGCCGCTCTTCCTCAGATAGGCCTCTCAACCTTTGAAAGTCCTTGTCCCTTTTGATAAACACTGAAATTTTAAAAGCCTCCTCTTCTCAACCCACCTGGATTCTAGCACACTCCCTTGGAGTGTTTCATTCAGCATCTCCTTGGCTGCTGGAGACACGCAGAAGTTAGGGTCTAAATTTTACACTCCAGTCGAAAAAAGATTTTATCAAGCTTTGGAAGCAAAGGTTTTCATTTTTGAAGCACAGTATTCTAGTAAATTATGAAATGCAATTTTTCACCTACTATGTCTCCACTCAACCTGAACTTGTGATACACCCTCCCAAGGAGGTTGTACACACACACACACACACAACACAACACACACACACAACACATACCCATACACACACACACACATCATGCCACTGACCTAAAGCCAGACACCACCTGCCATGCACTCGGCAGACTCTCTCCAATTATTAGTCAACGAAGAGGAGGAAGGCAGCAACTTTCAGGTAGCACTGATTCCTGGACATACCCTGTCCTGGGTCGAACCCCACTGGCAGCAGGAATTCTGAATGTATTGGGGACCCCTCCTTAGGCCTCTAGGCCTCCGGCACAGTACAGTTCAGCCAGCATTGCTGAAGCCTGAAGATTCAGAAACAAGTCCTAAATGCATCACTGAGGTCTTAATTACAGCAAAATGTGATAAACCATGATGTGAAGAACTTTTATACATTGAAGCCATGACCATTTTGTGTCTATATCTTACTCTAGCACAAAAACTCTTGGATGTTCAAAGATAGTTGTATTGTATGAAAACTGTAGGGTTTTGTCTGTTGTGTTACTCTCTACGGAGTTGAGAGGGGTCTCCCACTTACACTTAGCAAAGTCCCATTGGTCAATGCCAAATGGTGTCTTGAAGCACAATTTAGCTGAGCACTGAGCAGCCACATGCTTTCTCAGTTCAAGTTTGTCTGCCTTCTTCAATGTGTAGGGTTGATCAAGCTAACACTTACTAGCAAACATCCCTTATATGAGGTTGACTAAAAATATTGCTGTGTCTGGTCTAAATGTTTGCATTTTGTTCAATTAAATTAATATCTGTAGGTTGCAAGTTTTGTTTTAAGTAAGAGACACTTTATTGAGTTTTTAAGTCTTTATCTCCTATTCAAAGGTGCCTTTCTCACCTCCCATTGACTCAGTGATTCTGAAAGTTCATAATTTGCAGGTGAAACAAGTCTAATAGGAGGAAATCAGGCACAGTGACTAATTCTCATGCCCATTGGCAAAGCAAAACTACAAGAAAGGATGAAACCTGAGCAACTAAATTAATGGATCACTTCATCCAACCAGACTGAGAAAATGTCAGAAACATTAACTTATCTCCCCCGAAGCTGATATTTTTTGCCTTAAATGACATGGTTGTGTTTTTGTAAGAGAAACTTAATATAATTACGTGCATTTTAAGTGAGCAGTTCTAAAAGTCAAGTATGACAATACAGTTGTCTGTTCCTGAGAACAAACCAATCAGGAATATCATACCCATCTCAAGCTATCATTGAAATGTAATCTCCTTTGCTCTCTTTTACTGGGCTCCTTTGTTTTAAAGTAAAACATTAAAAAGATGTCTATAAACAGTGTGACTGTTTTTATCTGGGACTAACTGATTGGTTCTGAACTGACTGGTCCCGGTCAACCGAACTGGCTGTGTACAGATTTGGGGCTGAAATATCAAAGTTATCTTCCTGCAGTGTCAGTGAAGAAATCATTGGTAATTTGGGGAGGGGGAGATTTGCAAATGTTTTTGAGGGTGTATCATAAGAAAAATTAATTCAATATTGATCAAAACTCAGAAAGCAATGCATGTGAGCTTTGGATGAACTATAATAAAAGGGTGTGTAGACAAGTAATAGGAAATCACGGCAGGGGTGGCGGGCAAGTGCCCCAACCTGCAGCCCCTGGCTACTCAGAATTACCATGTTTAGCACCCAGCCAGCTCTGCCTTACCAGGGGAGGACTTCTCCGAAAGGGATCTTTTCCTTCTTCCCTGAGATGGCCCGTTCCTTCTGTTCTCCTAGCAATTTTGTGCTAAGTGTTCGTGATTAATTCCAGTGGAATTATTTTAAAGGGGACTCAGAATGTTAGGACTCTGCAATAGAAAGTAACAAAGCTCTAACAGAGGCACTTGAGACAGGAGGAGGAGGCAATGAGGGAATGTTATCCTGGAGGATAAGGCGAGGGGACTTCCCACCATGGTTCTAATGTGACCAACAGCTATGTGCCTAGAGATAAGTGAAATAAAATTTTGTGTATGGAACATGCCTGCTTGACCAACTTAAAAGTGTAAATCATTTCCAAACATTTTGAATTAGTTTGTAGCACAATCTCTCACCCCCACCATTTAAAAGCAAAATGTACTTATGACGAGTATTCTACCTTAACCGTTGATAAAAATAGGTTCCCATCTCTTGAAGCGGCAACTTTTATTAGCCTGGCTTTAACTGCTTCAAAAATGTGGTGCAAGTAAAAATTGTGATTTTTTAAATTAAATTTCCATTACAATAAGACGTCACCTTCTAGCCTACCTAACTGCAAATTATTGAAGCTTTTACTACATTTCAAAGCAGAAATTCATCAGATACATTGTGTATAAACTATAGATTTATGCACGGCCCTGGAAATTACAGCACCACAAAACTGGTAAATGGCAAAATGTTTTTGTTCAAATAAATAAATAGATAATCCAAAGGTACATTCGTATGACTGACTTCTCTTTACCCGTTCACATGATTCACTTTATGCCTATCATAATTTTGGTGACTGTTTGAAGTCTAGCATGCTCTCCCGGGGCTCTCACACACTGCCTCAACACCTACACTTTTTCAACTCTATGGTTTTTTTCTTATGTGTAGTGATGCTCGTCTCCCCATTACTTGTTTCTTCTTCCTTCTCTTTTCCTTGGCGTGCATTAGCGTGACTGACTTCCTGGATTGCCCATCCTGCAACCCCAAGTAACGAAGTACCTGTGCGTCCCCTTGCTGCGGCTCAGGATGCCACTCGGCCTCATGTGACCCATGAGGACATCACCCCACACACACCCCCAATCAGAAATGCTTTTGAGTATCTCCGAAGCTCCTTGCCTAAGCCCTCTGGGCAATGATCCAGTACCGCTCTCTGTTACCAGAGATCCTACTGCTGGACTTGGTGGTGGAGAGGCCTCTGCCACTCCGTGTTGGGAAGACCAATTCTTCTTCTCTCGGTCCCCAAGCTGCTGATTGTCCCCACAATTGGGTGGGGTCATTCCCATACCGCTTTTTCCCCATATCTGCTGCATCTCGCTCTCACTCTTTCTCCTCATAAACATGAGTAGGTGTCCATGTTAACCAGCAACCTTTGAGAACTTATCTTCCTCTTTATTTTACCCAACATCTCACTTTCCCTTCAGAACCAAACTACTTATAAAATAGGGCATTTCCATTCCCACAGCATCCATCCACTAGCCAACACATGACAATCAGACCCATGCCCATTCAACACCCCAGAAAAACCACTCATGAGTTCACCCATGACCTTCTAGAAAGCTGATTCAATGGCTACATTCATCAGCATCCCCCTTGGCTTTTCTGAGGTAGTCGACACGGCAGCCACTCTCTCTTACAATTGCTTCCTAGTTGTCTCCCACCTTCTCCGAACCAACCGTTATTCACTTTTCCAAGCTCCCTGTTGCTTTTAATCCCTTAGCTGTCGGTGTTTCCACAAATTCCCTCATCAGCTTCTTCCCTTTCCTCCTCTCCCTTCACACTCTGCCCCAGGTTGTCTCATCTCTCACCTCAACTACTGGATGATCCCACCGGTCACGGATCTCCATCCGGATTGCTCTCCTGAGCGTCACCCCAGGTACCCCAGACTGAATTAAAACTACTTGAGAACAGGGACATCTTACCCCCACAGCACCTCCGGCTTCTCACACCATGCCGTGCAGCAGGCACCCAATCATGCTGAGTGAGTGAAAGTGCCTTGGTCTCTCTGACCCTTTACTCAGCTTTCAGCAACTTCTAAACCCTAACTTCAGAGGTCTTTAAAGTCAAGGAGAGATCAACAATTCATCCACACAGTGAATTAAGCAGATTCAATCTGTTACTTCTCCCAAAGTACTTTTCCAAAAGAGCCTGGGAAGAAATTAATAATGCCGAATAATGAGTAATCTATATTTTTACAAAACCGGGAGGAGCAACCCCTCCCTCCTCCCCCCACCCCAGGCTTTGGCATCCTTGGCCTATCCCTTCTCCATTCCTCAATCATAGTTGGCTCGGACTCCATAGTTGACACCCTTGCCCAGACTCTCTCCATTCAGCAGGAAGACTGACTTCTCTAAAACATTACTATAGGCTCCACAGAACAGGGAGTCTAGTCTCCCTTCCCCCACCCCTGAGCACATTCTTACTCCCCACATCTCTTTATATCCTACCAAGGCCAGGCCCATAGCCAGAGCCAACCTACAGATTTTTTGGATCCCAGCCTTTAGAATAATAGCCCATGCTTAGTGACTGCCCAGCATTGTGTCTCTAAATGCTTCCCAGGTATTTTGCCATTTAATCCTCACATTACCACGGGCACTATATCAGGCATGTATTTAGTTGCAAGTATAAGAAAACCCTGGCTGAAACAAGCTTAAGAATATAAGAACATTTTGTTGCAGGATCTCTTTTCCTTCAGTGCCCACGGTTCCAGGCCACACGCTCTGAAGAATGGAGAGGCAGACCAGACGAAGAGTGGTGGGCAGCAAAGCAGTTTATGGAGCTACAGTATAACTGCCACCGGAGTTTCTAAATCTAGGGGTTTTTATGGACTTGTTGGCGGGCTGTTTTAATCTGATTAATCCTCCATGAGCCTGTCATCCAATCAGGTTTTTGTCATCTATCTATCACGTGGGAAAGGGTGGAGGGCTCCTTCCAGGGTGGTGTAAAATCCTTTTAATGGTGGTTTCCTCTTGGCCGGGGGGGTGGGGGGGGGTGGTGACTGTCCCTGTCCCTGTCTTCTTTTCTTCCAACTATCCTTTGTTAATTGTATTATCTAACAATTGAAATCCAAAGGTAGGGTAGCAGAGTACATTTTGCTCAATTACATCATCAAGGTTCCAGCTGTCCTCCCTGTCCACAGGATACTATGGGTGGTTCCTCTCATTGTCCACAGGATGGCTGCCAGAGGCAACTGTTGCCATAAAACCTCCTGGCTCACATCTAACAGGAGAGGGGATCTCTCCACTCAAGTATGGAATATAAATCCTTTCCTGACATTTGATTAGACTAACACGGGTCACATGATCATTCCTGAGCCTGGAGTGGCCTCTAAGTATCTGCCCTTCTGGCCAGTCAGAACTCCCCTTTTGGAACTAGGGAGGAGCGACCCACAAAACCGCAGTTCCATTGGAAGAAAAACAGTGAAATGTAGGCAAAAAAATAAAAATAAATAAAATAATTATATATATATTTCCTATACCTATATAGTTACAGATAGTTAGTATTAGATGAGAAAACTAATGCACTGAGATATTAGTAACCTGCCAAAAATCATTAAGCTATTTAGTGGGAGAGCTGGGGTTTAAATACATGTAGTCTCAATCCAGTATCTGAGATACTAACTTCTACATATTAATATATGAGTTGTGCCCATACAGAAATCTCTGGTGAAATGGATTTAGAGATCAGAATTACAGTCCCAAGAAGGCAGAATGTTAATTTGATAATTCTTAGTATGAAACTTAATTGAGGGAGAAAACAGTCTTTTTGCAATTGTCTTTTAAAAAAAAATAAAAGTTTTCCTTCTTTTTTTTTTTTAAAGATTTTATTTATTTGTTTGAGAGAGAGAGAGAGTACAAGCGGGATGGAGGGGAAAGGCAGAGGGAGAAGCAGACTCCCCACTGAGCAGGGAGCCGGATGCGGGACTAGATCCCAGGACCCTGGGTTCATGACCTGAGCCGAAAGAAGATGTTTAACCAACTGAGCCACCCAGGCGCCCCTCCTCCTACATTTTGAGCCACTAATCTTTCAGTTATCAATTAAGAAGTAAACGTAATTTTCCCTTTGAGAATAGTATGGTTGGTTTTTTTCCAACCAGACTCTTGAGTGTTTTTCTACCATGATCCTGATCTTACCATTTGTTTAAAACCGGCCAAAAACCATGAAATTAACAAATCTTGCTGGTTTTAAAACATAGTCCAAATTCACCAACTTCCTAGCACGTCCACCACCGCGCCGCAGTCCAGGGCACCGTCTTCTCTCACCTGCAAGAGCCTCATCGTGAGACACAGGCTGCTAGAGGCGAAGCCTGAACAGAGAGAGTTTAAGTGAGGACATGTTTAGCTTGCCATGATCTTGGCTAGAGACCCAAATGTGAATTTGGCATTCAGGAAAGTTCTGGAAAGGAGATTTAGGAAGTATTACCATCAATTTATTCATACCTTACGTGACTTCAGGATCTTTTGCTCCCAGAACACCCCGTCACCACCCGCAAACTTCTAGCGATCAGGGACAATGCCTGGGGACCTAAGGTTCGCCGGGCTGCCTGGGTGCCTACTTCACCAGGCAGTTGGAATAGAACCAGTTTCCGTCTCCATCTAGACCCTGCCCCATCCCCCACCCCCCACACACTTTTTCTTCTCTCATTAGTCTGCCTTTTAAGATCCAGGGGAATGCTGGAGAACGTACCTTCTTTTCTAGAAACGCCTGTCTTCATTCCACCCCGGCTGCAGGTGTGTGAAGCAGCTTGTGGAAGGGCTGTCTTTTCTGTTTCATACTCCAGTGCTGGGCAGCATCTCCGGGGGGCAGCACAGGTGGCTGGCTCATCATGGTTCCGCAGATCTCAGTGCCGGACCTGCTCAAAGCCCCTCCTGGGCCAGATAAGCTTATCTGAAGGAAAGAAGACAGCACAGAGGATTTGCACATTGGGTCACAGATTAAAACTTCTATCAATGCCATTTCTCACCAAAGCCAAAACTTCCCCTCACCTCCTAATTGTCCAGGGGGTATCAGTCCTTTATTACTAATAGAGTGAAATCAAAGGGAATCGAGGATAAGCTACCATTTGGTATGGGAAGCCTGGGAAAGCCGCAGAGACGGTCCGGCCCACCCTGGCAAGCTGACTTGCACCTGGCGAACAGCTGGGTGCTGGGGGAGACGGCCAGGTCGTCCTTGGTCAGGGGATGGCTCAGCATCTTGAGGCTGCAGCATCTTGAGGCCTGTGAAGACACTGCCCTGGTGAGGAAGGGCTCACAACTGGGACCCCCCGCGCAGAGACACTGAGGGGTGTTACCCCGACCCAGGCCTTCCCGGCTGCCCCACCCACACACCTCCCCGCTACCTTCCTGTAACTGACAGCAGACCACAAACATGGCTGTGGCTCTGGGCACTCTCTTCAAGGACTCACGGAGCACTTGGATTTCCAGCCACCCCGGCGATCACTGAAAAAACCAAGCTGCCACGCAGCTCCACAGTTCAGCCAAGGGCACCTACCTTGGGCCTGGCGGGCAGAGCGCCAGCTCTCCAAGCTCCAGATCATATCAAACAGCCACCGCCTTGCCTCAGGCGGTCCAACTACGGCGACTCGGATGTGGCCTGCGGCTGTGAACCAGGCTGTGGCCTGCGCCTCGATGCTGTGAAGGTCTGTGTCAAGGTGGCCTGCACCCAGAGGAGGGAGTCATGAACCTCCACCCCTGGGGTGGGGGGCGCTGACAGGGGGTGGTCCGGGACAGATGGGGGGGGGGGAGTAGGGAAGGTGGGAAACCCGGGAGGAGGTATGGGCAATGGCCACCTAGGAAAGATGGGCTCCTCTGGGTCCTCTTCCATGTAAAATACCAGCGGAAGGTCCAAGGTCTCCGATACAGCCCACCGTGGTTTCTCGCTGCAAGCCCTCCTTTCCATGTCCTGAACCACGCCTACCTGAGTCAGAATAGAGGCAAGCTCAAACACCCTGTCAAAAAAGAACTCGGAAGAAGTCAGGGTAGGCCTGGAATCTGTGCTAAATATTGGCATCTGAACAACCCCACATCTTGGACCGCCTTAGGGAGGGGCAGCCTATGCCTACACATCCTTTCGATAGAATCCATTCCAAGTAACTGTCTAATCTGAACTTAACCCCTTCATGCCAAATTGGATTATCTCACCAGTGCTTGCTTCTCTAATGCCCAAGAATCCAAAATTACCTTCATTCTAATTTCAGAAGATTTTGGAGCAGATGTACTGGGCATGAGCCAGGGCAGGGATTGAGGGATGGAAAGTACTGTACCAGGTAGGTTCTAAAATGGCCTCCCTAGATTTGGACAGGCATGTTTTAGCTTGTTCACACCACAAAACCTTATAGACTGGGGTGGTTTAAAAACAAGAAGCACTTATTTCACCAGTTGTGGAGGCTGGGAAGGCCAAGATCATGGCACTGGCAGATTTGGTGTTTGGTGAGAACCTCCTGGTCCATACGTGGCTGCATGTTTGAAGGGGCGCTTAGGCTTTCTGGGCCTCTTCTACAAGGACACTAATCACATTAATGAGGAGGAACCCTCCTAAAGGCCTCACCTCCTAATAGCATCACCTTGGGGGTTAGGAATTCAATATGCGAATTTGGGGGGCACGCAAATGTTCAGACCATAGCAGTTACTATAGACCATAGCCAACCGATGATGACACGTGTGTAGTCAGACAGAGTTGAGCTTCTTTGACGTGCTGCCTCAGGAGAGAGGCAATAATCCAGGAACATAAAGCCTCTTTATAGGGAAGAGTTGTGGGGAGCCTGTTATAGGATTTGGCTGGGTGATTCTAAGGACTGTTTAGAGGAGCTGAGGCCAGTGTTGTAAAAAGGGGGCAATTTGGTGATTATCTTGGCAATTTTTATGTAGGAGGCAGGGAGATTAATGTGGTCTTGATTGAGGAGTGTCATTGTCTCCGTCTGGTTTTAAACATAGTTAGGGAGTAAATGGCCTTAATGGCCTTTCTACATCTTGTGGCGTTACAGTCACTGAGTGGTCTTCACTGGTTAAAGTATTCTGCAAGAGTTGTTTATGCGTGGTGGGAAACATTACAGTTTACCTGCCAACTTCCAGCTGCAAGTTCCTAGGTCTATTCTTTTCACTTTTCAATCTCCCCTTTTGGCCAAAGGACATTGGCCAGCCCTGAGGACATTCATCTGCATGGTTCAGATCCACACCATCATCAGAATCCATTGATCACAGGCTATTTGGAGAACATTGTCCACATTTGCACTGCGGTTAGTCTCACATGAGCCTTTTGTTGCAAGATGAGATATTGAACTATTTAAAATCAGAATGACGGCACAGTTGCATTTAAGACTGGACAGGATACATGGGTCAGCTAGAATACGTAATTACTGGAAACAAAGTGATCATTAGTCCTATTAATAGGTTGTCAAGGAAAGAGCCAAACCCGGGCCGTGAAATCAGGTCCCCAAATCCATCGGAATCTGTTCTAGAGAGCCAGATAGTCCTTCTTTTAACTTAACCACAAACTGTTCTACCCTACCGATGGTGTTGGGGTAGGCGCTGCAAGCAGTGTTTGCTATAAAACAAAGTTCTTACCCAGACAAGAAGAAACCAAAGGCTATTTAACCTTTTAATAACCACCATTTAATGTAAACTTTAGTTTGTGGGGCCTCCAGAGCAGAGGTAGTGTCATTTCTGACTTCTGTGAGGGTCGAAGACAAATTTTGTGCCAGCTTTTCTTGCCGTATTATTCCTGCTATTGGAATTGGAGCACCCAGAGTACAGATGAAGAGGGAGTCAGTTACCTCTCCTGGGAGCTCTCCTCAATCATCCGTGCTTCCCTCGTTTAAGTCTCTGAGCATCTTTCTCAGGAAAAGCAGTTTCCTACAGGAATAGATGTTATAAATATTGCCAATTCTCTAAAAGTTATTCCACGTACACGAGATAGGTTTGTGTAATAAGGTGCACATAAAACATAGTAGCTTACTGTCGCACAAACCGAATGGGGGGTACAGTATCATTGATCCCAATGAAAGCAGGACAATCATTAGTCCCCTGATATGTAAAGATTCCTTGAGTGGAGGCTGGGGAATCACTGACGATAACAGATTAATACAGCAAGGATAGCCTCGATATTTGTGTCTATTCCTGTAAGTTTGCTTCTTGAGTTAGCATAAGTATTTTGTAATAAGCATAAGGATTTTGGGTTCAGTGTCCAGTTTTGATAGAACCGAAGGTTAGAATTTAATACTGTGAGGAAGATTCAAATTCCAGAAGAGACCTGCAGAAGAAAATCTATCTTTTGAAGTGTGAAAGGAACAGTAATTAAATTTTTGCTAGTCAAATCAGGTGGAGAATAACAAATGCAGTAATCAGTTAGATTTAGAACAATAGCTATAGTCTGAAAACACACACACACATACACAGGAGAGTTTTGCCTTTCCTCAAGTGGCAGAGAAATATTAGAGGATTCAGATCAAAATGTAGATATGTGGGGGCGCCTGGGTGGCTTAGTCGGTTAAGCATCCGCCTCTTGCTCTCAGCTCAGGTCTTGATCTCAGGGTCCTGCCTTCAAGCCCTGTGTTGGGCTCCATGCTGGTGTGGTGCCTACTTTAAAAAAAAAAAAAAAAAAAAGGTAGCTTTGTGAAAGAATTATGAAATTTTTGGTTCACCTCTAGGGGGCACCAAAGTACAATGATCAGTAGAGCAAAATGAAAAAAGGAGGGCGGAGATATAAAAAAACGTATTTTGTTTTATTGCCTTATTGCCTTGGGCTGAAGTTCTCCACATCATCATTGGCTTGACCTGAAGTTCTTGGTTTGGTAGTCTTCTTCCAAAGATCAGTTATTCCTGGAGGATACGTAAGAATCCTTTATGATTTCCCAATGAAATCCTTTCAATTGAGGCCATGGGTAATGTGTCCCCTGATTTTTGCAAGTTTAGTCCCTTTCAAAACACTAAATCTCCACTTTCCCAGTCATGCAGAGGCTGTTTGGTGGCTATTTGGGGAAGATTGCTTATACTTACTGATGATAAAGCTGGGCGCAGCAAATGAATCCTTTGTAATACTTAGAATTGCAAGCTTGCAGTTATAAATTATTAGATTATGACTTCCCTGAGGTTCCCTGGTATGGCCTTTTCCTAAAGGACGTTTTGGAGCTGCTATTTAGTAACAACCACAGTGAAACGTATACCCCACATTACCAAAGAAATGGGTTAAATTTCCTTAGATGCAGAATAACAATCAAGCAATTTACCATCAGAACTTCGGCTATCCATCAGGAATATCCTCAATCCATCCTGAAAATAAACAAGAGCCAGCACATACACCATCACTGGGGCCAACTGCTTTGGCCAATGCTTGTTTTAGCATAGTGCTAAGCTCAGGTATTTCCTTGGATTCTGGGTCATCACACTTAAAGTAGCCTTCTTCAAAAGGGATAAAGAAAGGGGGGGTAATCAGAAGGGGGAATGAAACATGAGAGACTATGGACTATGAGAAACAAACTGAGGGCTACAGAGGGGAGGGGGGTGGGGGAATGGGATAGGCCGGTGATGGGTAGTAAGGAGGGCACATATTGCATGGTGCACTGGGTGTTATACGCAAACAATGAATCATCGAGCCTTACATCGAAAACCGGGGATGTACTGTATGGTGACTAACATAATATAATAAAAAATCATTATTAAAAAAAATAAATAAATAAAGTAGCCTTCTTCAGATGGCCAAATACATATTTCTCAGATATATTTGGTCTTCATCTGCAGTTCCTAAAAATGCTTCAGAACCATAAAAGTGAAATGGCTGTCTTGTTATTAATGAAGGTGACTTTTGGACCCCATCCAAAGGCAGGTAGGTACTAGTTGCCAGGAAGACCAACCATGTGAATGAAAGTGTTGGAATTTTCAGTCACACCCCCTCCATCTGGAACCTCTGCGGAAGGAAGAGGGGCTAGAGGTTGACTCAGCCAATGTCAGTGACTTAGCCAGCTATAACTATGTGATGAAGCCTCCATCAAAACCCAACTGGACAGCTTTTTGGTCCTTTTTATTTCCCTGACAGCTTCTGCACTTGGGGCACCAGAAAGTTCCCACATGCTACTGAGCCAGGCCTCAAGTTCCATGAGAACAGAATCTCCTTGGTTAAGGATCTCACCCTATGTATCTCTTCATCTGGCTGTTGATTTGTATTCTTTATCATATCCTTTAATAAACTGGTAAATGTGTTTCCCTGAGTTCTGTGAGCCGCTCTAATAAATTAATCAAACCTAAGGAGGATGTCATTGGAACTTCCAATCAGTAGTGGGCCTATCAGAAGAAGCACAGGTAACAGCCTGGGGCTTGCTACTGGCATCTGAAGGGGGCAGGAGTGGGGGACAGTCTTGTGGGACTGAATCCTTAACCTGTGGGACCTGATTCTATCTCCTGGTAGATATGTCAGAAGCGAGTTGATTGGACATCCTGCTGTGTCCAAGAACTGTGTTGTATGTGGGGGATCCCACCCCCCCCCACACACAGAAATTGGAATTGGGTCCAGGAACTCACCAGTCTGCAGAATTTTCTTTTTTAAAATCAACGTGTTGACAGTTATTGTGTCAATCTATATAACAAGGGTGGTTTTTTTCACTTTAGAAGTACACAATCATTTTATTATAATTAAGCTAGAAAAACTCAACTTTTATTTTGATCCGTCAGTTTTTTATATTCTAATTTGGTAACCAAAAAATTTTCATGTCTGAGTTACTCAAAATTTAAGAAGGTCAAGCAAACCTGACATATTTCTGTTCTTTCCTTTATAAACCAAAAGAGCAAAAAGAAAAGAAAAAGTATCTTAGAAGTTTGATTATTTTGGATTTGGAGCCTGGATTTAGAAAAAAAAAATAATAAGGTACTTAAACAAGAATGCTAGTGGTTGAAATAGAAAGAAATGTATGGATTTGATGTTATTTTGAAGATAGAGCCAGCAAGATTTTCTAACAATGATTTTAGGCAAGTGGCTCAAAAAAAAAATTTTTTTTTATTTGAGACTGAGCACTGCCCCCGTTTTTCCACTCCCGCAGCAGCTGCAAAGTGAGTCGGCCCCCCGCCCCGCCCCCTGCATCCCCCCCAGGGTGGCGCTCAGCCTAGAGGGGGGCTCAACACCCTTGAAGGGATGTGTGTAGGGTGGAGACGGCCAGCTGTGACCAGCTGGGGGCCCTGCAAAACCTCCCATACACCCCCACCCCCCACCCCCTTCTTGGGCTGCAGGCTTCAAGCCCAAGAGCCCAGGCGGTCCGCGCAAGGAAAGTGCTGGAGGCTGAGACCCGCACCACCTCCTGGGCCTCCCTCCTTGTAAGAGGGCCAGCGTGATGGCGAGGCTATCTTTGCTGTGCCTACTTACTTGAATCCGCCCCCGAGATCTTCTTCTTGATACACTGGGTTGTAGCGTGGCAGCCTTAAAAAGAAAATAGCCGGTTATTATCTTCCTACTTGCTGCCGGTCTGCAGGCTGCAAGGGGTGGTCACTGGGTGCGAGCTCCCGCTGCGTCCTCCCCCCTCCATTTTAAAGGAGGTTTCCTATATTTATTTCCTCAGGTGCGAGGAGACCGAAGCCGGGGGAGGGAGCCCCGGGAGTCTGTTGTGAATCTCCCGCGAAAGCCCTTGCCACAGCTCCCAAGACCAAGTCCGGAGTGTCCCCATCTTCTCGCTCCTTCGTTCCTCCTCTCCTCCGTCCCGCGTGCCCGATCGCAATCTCGCCCCTCTCATACCCTGTCTCCCGCACCCTCCTCCCATCTTAAGCACGCACAGGGTTTCCTTCTCCTCGTCCATCTCCAGAGCAAAGGGGTGGGGTGAAGAAAGGAGAAGTCTAGAACACACCTCCGCGGAAATTAGGGCAAAGACAGCAACTACATTGAATAAGCGCCAGCCTGCTCGCGGTCGCTGTCGGAGGGGAAGCATCAAGTTTGATGTGATCTCCTTGCAAGAGACTTTAACTCTCACTTGATTCCTTCAAATGGGACAAAATTATCCAACGATCCAAACCACCTTCAAGTGCTTAATTGCAGCTGCTTTTAAGTGCAACCATCTGACTTTTCCTGTTTCCTTCTGTCCCGGGAGCCTACTTGGTGTTGCACGTCAGTGTTAATGATGTGTTCGTGCCTGAACTTTGAGGGGTTGCTTTAAAAATAGATTATTACTTTCCTGAGGTTCCCAGGTATGGCCTTTATCTGGGGGGGAGGGGTCGGCAAAAGATTTTTCAAAACATTTATAAGTGATGCCAGTATTATCAGGAGGCTTCAATTTCTACTTTGAGAACGTTTTAACCACGTGTTAATATTCACTTTCTCAAATATCGGCCCTTTGGTGAAATAAAGCAACTGTTTCACTTTTGTGGTGAGGATTTAAAAAAAAATCAGATTCAATGTAGAAAAATTATTTTTAAAAAAACACATCATTTTTTTTCATGCAAAATTACATACATAATATTATCCAAGGTACCAGGATAGGGCCAGAAACAGGAGTAGGATACTGTGCAGTTGATTATCCAATACCAGTAATGCACAGTCTTCATTACCTCATTTTAGAGCAATAGAAAAAGCTGAGTTGCAAATATAACCTGAAATGATCACTTTTATTTAATACAGTCATGTGAGTGTGCCTAACAAGGAGAACAGGAGTCCTAATGCTCTTTGGGTTTGCCTGTCTCCTAATAGACGTGGGCTCCCAGCAAGATAGCTATGGCTGAAGCCAGAAGTATCAGTTTTCTGATTGCAGAGTTTTTAAAAAGCAGGAAAATGTGTTTAACAAACACATTCAAAAGAAATATGGTTTCTACCATATCCTGTTCTGGAGGTTCCTTATACTTGGGCAAATAGACAATATATGAGAAACAGCTTCAAATTTATGGGTTTCATTTAATATGACTTCTCAGGTTCCCAGATCATTCAGGGAAGTCCATTTCTTACTCAGTGTCTCTAGCGCTCTGCCAATCTCTGGTGGACAACAGAAACATTTACAACTCCCAGATGACTTCAAAATATAAAAAAGAATCCTGTAATGATGATGTGAGTAGCTCCTAATATCAATTGAATTCCAGATGATTAGACTAATCATAATAATCTCATTTCCCTTGCCAGTGATCCAATTAGAATATGGCACATGTCCTAATTTTGAAATGAGGTAAAGCCTAAGAAGCTTCCAGGATAGGTTTTCCCGCTTCTGAAAAGAGACACAAAAAAAGACTTTGTCCCTCCTCCTCTCCTGTTGGTTGGGACCGGACATGATTTGGGTAAGAGCTGCAAGCATCTTGCTACCAGCCTGAAGATGAAGCCAACACAATATGCAGTGGGAGGGGAGGGATACACAGAAACTGAATCTGAGCCCTGACATGCTCTCCTTGGACTTACTGTTATTGGCAATTTCCCATTTGAATTTACATATCATGGGGTTTCCCTCCAGCTTTATTGAGGCATGATTGACAAATAAAAGTTGCATGTATTTAACTGTGCAATTTGATTGTTGTTCAATTGGTATTTATTGATTCAAAATATTGCATATATTTAACTGTATGATTTGATTTTGTATGTTATTCAGTAGATATTTATTGATTCCAAAGAAAGGGCACTTTGCAGAACATTGGAACCCACGGTTGGTTCCTGCAACTGAAGGACCTTACACTCTAGTGGATAACTTTGAACAGCATCTGGAAATGTCATTTTTTTTTAAGATTTTATTTATTTATTTGGGGCGAGGGAGAGAGCATCAGTGGGGAGGGGCAGAAGGAGAAGCAGGCTTCCCGCAGAGTGCAGAGCCCGAAGTGGGGCTCGATCCAGGGACTCCAGGATCGTGACCTGAGCCAAAGGCAGACGCTTAACTGCGAGCCACCCAGGCGCCCCTGGAAATGTCATTTTTTATTGAGATATAATTGGCATTTAACATTAGTTAACGTAGTTAACTATTAACATAGTTAATAACTATTAACATAGTTTCACGTGTATGACATACTAATTTGACATTTGTATTGTTAAAAAAAAATCCTACCAAGCAAATAACTTCTGAATAAGACATAGAATTCTCTAAAAGTACCTGGGAGGGAGATGGGCCCTGTTCAGTCAGAACCATGATTTTTTAAGATATCCTTTCCTCAAGGATTAGCAACCTGACGAAAGATAAAGGAGCCTAAATTCTGTGTTTGGGAATCTATGGTCACTATATAATATATGTGTTTTTGTCCCAGTCCCACTACTTCCACTTCCTAATCTATAAAAATAGAAATAACTGCATCTTCCTCGCAGGGTTGTTGTAAAGTACTTAGACACAACTTAAGTTATATTAGCTGGTTGGGGGGTGCCTGGGTGGCTCAGTCGTTAAGCGTCTGCCTTCGGCTCAGGGCTTGATCCCAGCGTTTTGGGATCGAGCCCCCTGTCGGGCTCTTCCGCTAGGAGCCTGCTTCTTCCTCTCCCACTCCCCCTGCTTGTGTTCCCTCTCTCGCTGGCTGTCTCTCTGTCAAATAAAATCTTAATAAAAAAAAAAAAATTAGCTGGTTGGCACTACAGAAGTGATCCTCATACAGGTGCATCCAGTTCTGGGGAACATGAATCTCTCTGAAATATACCTAATGCTGGAAAGCAATGTGTCTTTCATAATCCCACAGTTTTGTCGATTTATTATCGGGGAAACAATGGAACTCAAAGAAGGCCTGTGTTGCAATCCAGGTTCCTCCACCCTCAGCCATGACAACACCGAACCGCCTGGCGGAAGGTTGGCGCTAGGCACTGCTGGGACTCCGTTCCGTTGGCCTGCTCGGATTTGAGGGAGCCAATGAGCAAGCGCTCTTCGAGGGGGCGGAGCCTGCGAAGGGACCAACCAGGCCTGCAGACAGACTGTGAGCAGTCTGGTCCCGCCTCCCGGCCACGTGGGGTTCTCTTTTCCTGCAGATCCGGTCCTGGGTACGAGCAATGGCGCCCTTCAGGATGAAGGCTCAGAACGGATCCCACAGTCCAGAAGCCAGCAAGAAGTGTTCCTATTCCAAGACTTGGCTCCTTATGCACACTCAGCAGTACTGGTGTAAGCTTAAGCACTTTCTGAAGCCATCAGTGCTTCACGTGGAGGCACGTCTCCTGGAAAAGATTTTCGGTGAGTACACTGAAATCTTTACCATTCAGCCCCACCTTGGTCTCTGGTGACCACCCTGAGCCACCCACTGCAGACCTAAGGCAGCGGCTAGTGTCCTGCAAGCCAATATCCTTTGCCTGTCCCCGCCAAGTTCCAAGTCTTGTCCCCTTCCGCCACCCCCACCCCCCCGCCGCCCCTCTAATCCCTCGGGAATCTTCCATTCTCCACAGGTCCAAGCAGAGTCCTCCTCCCGGGGTTCGAACGGGAGTTCAAAGTCCTGCTCCAGATGAGAGAGCCCAGCTCCGAGGGCAAGGTTGAAATCTTCATCATGGGGAGACGCCGGTACCGTAAGCGTGCCAAAAGGCTGATTCGCATTTTGGCTACGAAGCCCCGAAGGAAGCCGTGTGAAGGTAAGGAGCGTCATATGACAAGGCACTAAATGCTGCAGACCTAGGCTGCGCTAAGGGAACTTCACTTCCACCACTCCCCTCCCACAAGCCTGGGACTCCTTCACGTCCTGGGGTGCTGGAATTCCTGGGTTTCCAGGGGAGTCACGGAAACGTGGGAGACAGCTGGCGAACCCAAGGAGGGAAGAGCCGTTAGGAACGTGCTACCCAGGCCCTTCCCACCTGTCTGGCGGCCTCATCTCCCTTTTCAGAAGCTGGGAGGGAAGCCATCTGGACCCCACTTCCCAAGATAAAACTCGAGCCTGGGAGGTCCTGTGCTCAGTGATGACTTAGAAGGAACCCAAGAGCTCTGTAAAAATGCAGATTGCGCACCACGACTTCCCTCCAACCCCACCCAGGAGTTAGGCGTATTGGCAAACTAAAACTTACCTGTTCCTCAGTCTCCTCACCTATAAAATGGGTCTAGTCATAGTCGCCTACATAAAGGTTTTTTTCCCGACGATTAAATGAATGAATACAATAATGCACTTAGGATACATAGAAAATTCTTGATAAATGTGAGCTATCATTATTTTATTGGGTGTTCTGGGTGATCCTGTTGTAGGTGGTCTGCTCTGAGATGACCAGTGAGGTAGACTCGGCAGTGTTTCCTGTGGAGTCGCTTTCCCTGTGTGTTCTCCTGGGCAGTGTACTTGCTCAATTCCATGCTTTTCTTCCAGGCACAATGATGCTCAGCCTGGAAACCGTGAAGGCTCTTGAAAAAGAGAATGTTCATTCCAGTGCTTTCCTATCCACCACTGTGATGAGCAGCCTGGATGAAGCCATGCAGTCACTGGAAATAGGTCAGGAGACTGTCCAAGAACCTGTTACCAAAACAGTGTGATTGTTGTGATTAGGGTCTCAGTGCAGGGGGTTCAGTCTGGGTCAGGAGCCTTTCCCTTAGAGCCTTTCCCAGTCTGAACTCTGCCTTTGTTCCTGTGGCTAAGGGGAAATAAGTATTGTTGGTGGTCTACACACTTTTCTTCCGCATAGACAGTTGTTTAAAGATTCAGATGTGAGTTTTAATAAAAAATCAACTTTAAAAAACATATAGAGGTATAGATTAGTATTGTCAAGAAAGGCAGTCTTGCTTTGCATGCTCCCAAGATGGAAAAGACCTAAGAACTGACAAATGGTTCTGCTTTTTCATAGTGTGTTGTATTAAGTGGTTGTGGCTAGGATCTTTAATGTCCCAGGGAGCTTTTGTAGATAAGGAAGAACTCTACCGTTTATTCTTTCATTAATGCTAATTTTGAAAAAAATGTTACATTGATGTTAAACAAGCTTTATAAACCCGATTGTTAAGCGTTGAAACATTGATGACAAGCTGATTCCATTCTCTTTGGCATTTAGTTAAAAAGAAGTCTGATGTTTCTTTGTGGTCTTTTTTAATAGCTTACATGGCAAATGAGTACATTAATGAGTACCAAATTTATTATGACTAGAACAAAAGCACCTATATGTTTCTTTATTATGCCTGTAATTCCAAATAGAATACCTTTCCTGATTTAAACAATTTTATTAGTTACTTTACTTTCTCAGAGTATTACCATAAATAAAAGAAAAAGGATCCCATCTCAGCTCAACTGAGTTTGCATATCCTTGGTTCACTGACCAATTACTTCTGGGTCAGATCCCAAGAATACCATTTATTGAGCATTTGGTGTAGACCAGGTTCTGTTAAGTACTTTACATACATTATTTGACTTGATCTTCATAATAATCCTATGAAATCATAATCTATGAAAATAGATGTGATTATGCCCATTTTACAGATGAGGAAAGGACAGGGTGGGAACATCAAATAATGGGTATCCTGCCTCTTTGTCACTTTTCATGTTGATACATGTTCACACTACACTATAAACTCTTGATGGCATTAGGGATGGTGTTTCAGTTTTCTTTTACCCCTGAGGGCCTAGGCACGTAGTTAAACACTGGGTTATTGACTGTTAACAGTGATTATCTTCTTTACCAACCAGTCAGCTCTAGTTAGTACAAATAATGGTGTCCATGAATAAAAACCAGGTCTACCCTGTGGCCATTTGATCATACATGAATCCCTGTATATGCTTGTTTATATTATATATGCCCTGTATATATTGTTTTTTCCCCATTTCCCTTAGCAATAACATGGTACTCCAGATCCAGCCTAAAGAACCCAGGAAGCGACTGGCTGGGTTTAAAAATGCCTCTGGCAGTAGGTGCCTGGGGCCCACCCAGGCAGCTCTGTTAGGAGTGGCCAGGGTTAGTCCCTAGCTCATAGGCTTAGGGTGAGTAAACAGGAGGTTCCAGGGAAACTCCTCTGGCTCTAGGTCATGTCACATAACCCGAGGACGGAAAGGCCAGGCTTCGCCTTGGGCCTCAGCAATGGCCTGCCACTTGGAAGACCTACCCAGGCATGAATGTGGAACGTTTATTTACAATCTTGCATATCGTTCGGCTTGGCCACGATCAGACAGACTCCTAGGAATTAGGATTTGAGGTAGTCTCAGTCTAGGGCAGCATTCAGGTGCTTTGGGACCTCAGTCATCTGGTAGCTGGGGTCTAAGACTGGCCCCTTGCCACAGGAGCGTTCTTTCTGCTCTGCCTTGTCATCTTTGTCAGTAACCTCAGGGTTCTACCCTCGCCCCCTTCCTCACTCCTGGGAGTACCTGGGGGTATGGCAGAGAAAGCTTCCAGCTGGAGCTGCCGGGGGCCCCCTTTTATAGTCAGTAGTCACTTGCTATGGCCTTGGGACTTCCAAGTTTTTTGTTTTTCTCCTTAAATGATTCAGGCTTTGCTTGATAAGAGTTTTTGTCATACTATCTTTGTCATTCTAGGTATTAACCTGGCCTATTAATATTTAAAAATTTCTGTATCAAATTTGCATGGTAGCTGTTTTCTTAGGACATCCGACTAATCCATTATTACTGTGAGGTACCATTGGACCATCTTTCCATTTTGTTCTTTTGTGCCTGATCATCACTGTTGCTCATCCTTCCTTGTTCTTGGTATAGTTCCAGCTTTTCCCATATTCCTTTGGCCTATTCACAGTTTACTAAATCCATCCTACACAGAGAAAATGTACATATTTATATTTGATAGCTATATCTATACTTAAGAAATAATTCCCAGATATTTACCTTCCTGCCAACAAATGTGAAGGTTAAACATATCCATTTATGTTAAATATATATATTTAACAATATATACAGGGCATTTGTGAATCACAATTATCTTTAAGTTTGTGCATTAACTTATCACTTAGGTCATGTCTAAGAGTAGGAGACTATAAGGGCAGAAAACTTTTCCCTTCTTAACCTTCTAGTTTCTTTGGTCTAATAATTAAAGTGATATAAGACAGATTAACAGGAGAAAAACAAATTTCGTATGTACAAGAGCCCCGAAGACATGAGACCCAAAGACATTCGAGCACTGGAAGCTTATATGCCATCCTGAGCTAAGGAGAAAGGGGTAGGGGTCTTAGGCTTCAAAGGGGAGAAGACAATTCACAGGAAAACAAGAACGTGAAGAGTGAATGTTTGGTAAAGAAATGTTTGCCTAGGGGCGCCTGGGTGGCTCAGTCGTTAAGTGTCTGCCTTCAAGTGTCTGCCTTTGGCTCAGGGAGTGATCCCAGGGTTCTGGGATCGAGCCCCGCATCAGGCTCTCTGCTCAACTGGGAGCCTGCTTCTTCCTCTCCCACTCCCCCTGCTTGTGTTCCCTTTCTCACCGGCTGTCTCTCTCTCTGTCAAATAAATAAAATCTTAAAAAAAAAAAAAATGTTTGCCGAGCCTCGAGCCTCATAGATAAGTCTTTCTGATATAAAAAGTTATCGTATGGGTATCTATTGAAATTCTTTTAGGCAGTTAAGGGGAGGTGAAACGCTATTCCTGAATTTGCTGGGCCTCAGTTGTCTTCAGCCTAAAATAATCTCTATGCCCAAGTGGCATATTCTGGGGTATATTCTGGAGGCATATTCTGCTCCCCCTCAAGACTAAAAAGCTGATTGCCAGCTTTTATTTTTTTTTTAAGATTTTATTTATTTATTTGACAGAGCAAGAGAGCACAAGCAAGGGGAACAGTAGAGGGAGAGGGAGAAGCAGGCTCCCCGCTGAGCAGGGAACCGGATGCGGGGCTCAATCCTAGGACCCCGAGATCATGACCCGAGCCAAAGGCAGACGCTTAACCACCCAGGCGCCCCTGATTGGCAGCTTTTAGCCCAGGGTACAGCTTGGCAACGTTGAGCTCTACTCTAAAGTGTCCCTTGGTTCAGGAACCCTGATGTCAGTATCGTGAGCTGGTCCGATTCCCTGGAGAATCCTCAAGTATCCTACCTGGGTAGTAAAGCCTTGGCTCCAAAGTTCTGGGAGCCAATTAAGGGAAGAAGGCTAAGTACCTCAGCTTTCAGTAATCAGTAAGCAGTTGGTCTCTTAATCGTTTTGTGTAAGGTATAGTCTGTGCACCCTAACTTTCCCTTTGTTTTACTCTCCCCAGAGAATAACGTAGTTTCCTCAAACATCTTTCACTCAATTCTAGATGCCACAGTCCCCAGCCCCCAGCAGCCTCCAGGTCCTGAGCATTTTAGAACTCTACAACACAGGCTGGATTGGCTTAGCTGTTTGAGAAAGCCAAATCCTTAATCAGTTAGTCCGCCCGTCTTCCACCTTCCAACACGTTGCCATTTTCTTCTGTCGTGTGCTCCTTATTTCCTGGGTTTAACATCTTTTTTTTTTTTTTTTTTTAATCTCCTTACTGGAATCTAATGGTGTTTTAAATGTAAAATTAGATACATCTGTTCCATCTGCCACTTTCCCTGGAACCTCCGGCTGGGGAACATTTTTCTTTTTCCTAAAGTATATCCTTTAAAAGTTCCATTCATGAGGGTTTATTAGATGGCAAACTTATTTTTCCTCCGGAAAAAACCTTCGTTCCACCTGTGTTCTTAAAAGGAAAGTTTTGCTAGATAAACAATCTTCAGCTGACTATTATTCTCTCTTAGCCCTTTAACGATCTTAGAGGGTCTGGCTGCCACTGCTAATTAAGATTTCTGCTTGGTCTAATTGTTTTTCTCCTGAAAAGGTTTTATTACGCACAGAGGTGAGAGAGTGCCCAGCTCCCCTCTCTTCCTCTTGGCAAATGTATGTCTCCACCCTCGTCTCGATGAACCCCTGGGCCCGCTTGTCCTTAGCTCCATGGCGAGCCAGTCGTTTGGGGTGAAGCTGTACACCTCCCAGATCTTGTCCCAAGAAACCTGGTATGCTTGTGGCAGTGGCAGCTGTGCCTGGGTAACTCACATTGTCAGGCACCCGATGTCCCTTGTTGAGGCCCATAGCAGCCATACGGTAGCACAAACCCCCATGCTTCCTGGAAAGGTGGTCTAATTTTTTTTAATCCCTGTGGTACTTGTCAGTATTTACCTCTCTTCATACTAGATTTTGTTTTTTACGCTAATCTTTTTTTTTTTTTAAGATTTTATTGATTTATTTGTCAGAAAGAGAAAGAGAGCACAAGCAGGGAGAGAGGCAGGCAGAGGGGGCAGCAGGCTCCCCACTGAGCAAGGAGCCTTATATGGAACTTGATGCCAGACTCCATCTCAGGACCCCGAGATCATGACCTGAGCTGAAGGCAGACACTTTACCAACTGAGCCACCCAGGCGCCCCTCTTTATAATAGATTTTATCTGTATCTTTGCTCTTTGTTTCTTGGTAAGGCTTAGCAGAATTTTTCTAATTGTTTTTAAATAAACAATTTTAGAATATTTAGATTATTTTAGAATAGCTTTAGATTTACAAATTGTGAAGATAATACAGAGAATATCCATTTACCCCACACCCAGTTTCCTCTATTCTCCACATCTATTAGGATATGTTTACTAAAATTGTTAAAAATGACAACAGGCCCAAAATGAAGTTGCTTATGCTAAAAGATTTTATTTGAGAGAGAGAGAGCATGCTCTCACATGAGAGTGCCAGGACGAGCAGGGGGAAGAGCAGAGGGACAGGCAGACTCCCTGATGAGCAGGGAGCCCATGCAGGCTCTGGGATCATGACCTGAGCCGAAGGCAGATGCTTAACTGACTGAGCCACACTGGCGGCCCTAAGACTTGATTACAGTTTCAGCTTTCCCAGAAATAGAATCTTAAACCAATCAATCAGGAATTGCCCGGTAGCACCTAGTTAAATAATCTGCCTGATAGTTCCCCTTCCATTCCCTAAAGGATTAACTCTAATAACCAACCTGCTTTTTTGCCTAGTATAACTTCCTTGTTCCTCTTCCCTTCTGCCCTATAGAAGTCTTCCATTTCGTACGGCTCCATGCAGTTCCTTTCTATCCGCTAGATTAGATGCTGGCTGATTCCTATCGATTTTTACTCAAACTATTAAAATTTTAATATGCTTCAGTTTATTTTTTAACACAACTGATGAACCAGTATGGGTACATTAACTGAATCCATACTTCATTCTGATCTTAGTTTTTACCAGATGTCCTTTTTGTGTTCCAGGATCCCACATTACATTTAGTTAGCACTTCACCTTAGGCCCCTCTTGGCTGTCAAAAGTTTTTCAGACTTTCCCTGCTTTTAATTACCTTGACAATTTTGAGGAGTATTGGTCGGGTATATTATCAGATGCCCCTTTATTGTAATTTGTTTGACTTTTTTCCCTCAAGATTAGACTGGAGTTATGGGGGAAGGCCACAGAGGTAACCTGCCACTTCACATCATATCAAAGGTACATACCATCAGATGACTTCACTTTCGATGTTGACCTTGATCACCTAGCCAAGGTAGTCTTCAACAGGCTTCCCCGCTGCACACACACACACCCACCCCTTCCCAAACGGTACTCTTGGAAGAAGTCACTACATGCAGTCCACGCTTCAGCGCAAGGAGCTGTGCTTGACCTCCTCGGGGCACGCAGTATCCGCGTAAGCTGTTTGGAGTTCTGCATAGATTTGTCTCTTCTCCCTCATTTATTCAGTCATTTATTTGCATCAGTATGGATTCACATCTTACTAATCTTTTTTAAAAACCAGGTTTTGGTTTTGTTATTCCTATTTTGTGTTTCATATTCCATTGTTTTCTGCTTTAACCATTTTATTTGCTTTGTTTCCTTAAGATTATTCTGTTTTCTCTAATTTTTGGAACTGAATACCTCCTTTGTTTTCATCCTTTCTGATAACTGCAGTACGGGGAGGGATCTACAACTTTCCCCCGTCAACCCCTCCGTCCATTCAAGGATCTCTCTCGAGCTCTGGAACCACTGCCGGGTGGCAGCAGCCACTGCCAGGGCTTGTATGTCAGACTCAGGTCTGCTCTTGGCTGCTCTTTCTCTTGGGATATCAGGCTCCTCCAGCACTGGAGACCTTCCTGTTTTCAAAGACTGTCTATGAAGGATGTGCATCGGCATTGTAAATATCCCACTCTGAATTTCCAGGGGCTTGTTCTGCCATAGAAGGACAACTAGTTATTTGTTACTGATTTTGTTTTAAAGTCCTGGCAAGAACTCCACAAGCCCTGGCAAAGGCTGTACATGGACCCTAATGGTGTGGCCTCCATGCCCTTTTGCATGCTTATTACAAATTTTTCATGTCATTATTCAATTATTATTTCTATCTATCTATCTATCTATCTATCTATCTATCTATCTATCTGTCTATCATCTATCTGTATCATCTACCTATTTATTTATTTGCCGGGGGCGGGGGGCAGCAAAGCAAGGTTTATTGAGCGGTAGCAAAGAGGTAGTACAAAGCTCCCAAGGAGGGAGGGGACTCGAGAGGGTTGCCCTCGATTATTTTTTTTTTAAAGATTTTATTTATTTATTTGACAGAGATAGAGACAGCCAGCGAGAGAGGGAACACAAGCAGGGGGAGCGGGAGAGGAAGAAACAGGCTCATAGCGGAGGAGCCTGATGTGGGGCTCGATCCCATAACGCCGGGATCACGCCCTGAGCCGAAGGCAGACGCTTAACCGCTGTGCCACCCAGGCGCCCCGCCCTCGATTATTATTTTTAAAAGAATTATGACATTTCCAAATTTGGGCAATTCCTAGTTCCCAGACCTGACCCCAAAGTTAGCCACCAGATGGAATGCAATCTTAATTACATTCCCGGCAAGTTCTTTAAAGGTAAATGAAAGGTCTTTTGCCTCAGAGATTTTAAGCTGTTTCCAAAGCTGTCCAATTTTTCAAAAAATTTCCTATAGATAACCATATTTAAAAAGAGAAAGGGCAAAGGGAAAAACTATTAAGCTTATCTATCTACATGATTCAGCAAGACCTCTTGCTCAAGACAGCAAGACTTACCAGTCATCTGAGTAGCCACGGAGAATTCTGTACCTACTCACAGACTAATCCTGCAGCCAGATACCAGAATGGCACAGGGAGTAAGAAACCTTGTTCCTTGCTTAGTTTAGTTTAGTTTTGCCTTTTGCCATTGTCGTTTGTTTGTTTAAACAGTGAAGGAAAAATTTAGAACTGTAACAGAAATATATCAAAGGGGATATCCAAAATAGTCCCTTATATAGTTTACATAAGATGATATTGGTAATAATTAGCTATTACCCACACTGACTTCTCACCTCTGCTCTTGAGGCTTTCTTATCTTGAACTATATAAAAATTCAGAACTCTGAACTTCTTCCCTGTTTATACCTGAAATGACAGTCACTCACAAGATCAACTTTTTATCAGCTAAGGTACCGAGAGTCCCGCCTCTTCTGTTCTCTAGAGAAATAAGATGAGCATGCAGAATTTCTCCTGACAAAAAGCAGTATATAAATATTCTGAGGGACCATAATGCTTTCACCTTCCCACATTCCTCCTTCTCCTTGATAAAACTTGTCTAATCTCTCATGAATTGCCCAGCATAAATCCTGCTTTTCTAGGCTAAATTAGTGGCATTTTATCAAGCCTGTCTTTGTTCATAATGAAGAAAGAAACTTGAGTGTGGTGAGCTCTGGATTGTGTCAACCCAGTCACCTTCCAACAGTGAACCCAAGCTGAAGAGCCTGAGGCAGGAAGCCCTCAGCTGTCAGCAATATGGGCCCAGGCTCTAGTGACGAGAGCGGCCTCACGGAGGAATGCCTGCCCAAGGGATCCCGCATCCACTGCCCGGTGCAGGGGGAGCACACCCTCTGCCAGTCTGCCTTCCTCCCCCGACCCCGATGCTGATCCCTGATGAGCACCGTTCACGTGGGTGTGCATCACAGCGCCTGCTTCCCAGGAACCCAAACTGCAGCTCGTGGTGAGGCAAGACCGCCCAGGCTTCTTGACACTCTCGTGAACCGCCACTCACAGCTTCAGATCCATCAGAGAGAACTAGTTACCAAGTTGGTGTCACACAATTCCAGTCAAAAATAGGGTAAAAAAGTCAAAACTTGACATTATCTGCTAGGCTTTTTCATTCCTTACTTCAGGCAGGATGTAACGGAGTCAAAGGTTTGGAAGCATCCACTCTCCTTGTGTCCTGGCCCCTTCCAGAAGAGTATTAGAGACCAAAACCGGGGCGGGGGGTAGATGTTCATAAGAATGCTGACGGAGAGGGAGGGACGCCTGGGTGGCTCAGTCGGCTAAGCCTCTGCCTTTGGCTCAGGTTGTGATCCCAGGGTCCTGGGATCGAGTCCTGCATTGGGCTCCTTGCTCAGTGGGGAGCCTGCTCCCTCTGCCTGCCGCTCCCCCTGCTCGTGCTCTCTCTCTCTCTCTGACAAATAAATAAATAAGATCTTAAAAAAAAAAAAAGAATGCTGATGGGGAACAAACCGCACTGCTGCTCTTGAGCCACTGTTTGTGATAGAGCTAGAAAAAATAATTTAGGTGTGAATTCACTATACTTCTTATAGAATGAAGTATCATTAATCTTACGACTACCTCACTGACAGAAGAGTTGGTGGAAGGAGGATAAGAGAAATGCAAATTGATGACTTCTGTTCTGAGGAAGATGAGGCAAGGACATTGGCTGAGCATTAAAAGGAAAAGAGGTGAAAACTAGTTCTGAAGAGAATAGAGGGTACCAGAAAAATCCAGGCAAACTGGGAGGGCCATTTGAGATAGATGATCTTGCAGTTCCACTCAAAAACCAATAGGTCCTTCTGTGGAAAATGACAAGCTGATTCTAAAAGTATTTGGAAATAAAAAGGGCTAAGACTAGCAAAGACACTCCTGTAGAACAAAAATAGGGAGGTAGAGCTTTTCTGCTACCTGTCTAGACCCTTTTAGACATTTTTAAAACTGCAGTATTTAAGACAGTGGGTTTTGGCGTGAGAATAGACAAACCAATGAAACAAAGGAAAGCACACTAAAACATAGACTTCTGCACGTATGGGGACTTGATTTACAGCAGAAGAGGCACTTCAGGGAAGTAGGGAAAGCACAGTCTTATACATCAATGGTGCTGAGGCAACTGAACATATCATTTAAAAAGGAAAGGAAAGGGGGCACCCGGCTGGCTCCTTTGGAAGAGCATGTCACTCTTATTCTTGGGGTTGTGAGTTTGAGCCCCATGTGGGGTGCAGAGATTACTTAATACAACTTTTAAATAGATGATAGATAGACAGACAGATGATAGATGGATAGGAAATGAAGAAATGTGATCCTACCTCAAACTATACACAGAACAATTTGGAGGAGAGGGAAGGGAGGTGGTTGTGGTTATAAAAAGGGCAACACAAGGGATCCTTATGGTACTGGAACTGTTCAGTACCTGGACTGTAGTGGTGGATACACAAGCCTATAGCTGAAAAAACTGTATAGACCTGAAGTCACACACACACATACAAACAAGTACAAATAAAATGGGAAGAGGTCTGTATCAATGTCAATATCCTGGTTGTGATATTTTACTAGTTTTTCAAAATATTACCATCATGGGAAATTGGTAGAGTGTACAAAGAATCTGTGTTACTTCTTACATACAACTCTTTGTGAATCTAATTATCTCAGTAAATTTTTCAATTAAAATATAGGTTATATTTAGATTATAGGTTAAATGCAAAAGGCAAAACAATAAAGTTTCTAGAAGATAAACAGGGTCTTATGACCTCACGGACAGGAAAAATTTATTAAACAGGACACAAAAAGCACCAACCATAAAAATTAAAGGGCATTAAAATTTAAGAATGTTTTCAAATGATACCATTAAGACCACAGAGCAGAGGATATATTCACAACACATGATGAACAAAGGGCTCATATCCAGAATATATAAAGAGCTCCAACAAATCAGTAAGAAAAATATAGACAACCCAATCAAAAGGTGGGGAAGAGACAAGCAGGCACTTCACAACAGAATAAAACTACCAAAGGTGTTCAGTTTTATTTAGGAAAATATGAAACAAAACCACTGTGAGACACCATTACTTGCCCATGGGAATAGTTACATTTACAACTGAAAATACTGATTGGCGAAGACGCTGAACAATGTGGACTCTCTTACACTATGTTAGGAAAAGTGTAAAGGACGAATTTAGAAAATACTTTGGCATCAGCTTTTCAAGTTTGAAAAATATGCTGACTCAGCGCTTCTACTCCTAGGCATACCACCTGGTATAAGCCTCTAGTACGGCCCTACCCCCAAGAGACACACGTGCTTGTGCACGTGCATGTACACTGGGAGACTGTTAGGGACTGAATTGTGTCCTCCCCAAGAGCTAGGACCTAATTCAGTTTACATGAGGTCATAAGATCTGATAGACTGGTGTCCTCATGAGAAAAGAGACACCAGGCTCAAGCTCATGCACTTACTCTTGCTCTCTCCACACACTCAGAGGAATGGCCGTGTAGGACACAATGAATAGGCAGCCATCAGCAAGCCAAGAGGCCTCACCGGAAACCAACCTTAACAGCACCTTGGATCTGGGATTTCCAGCCTCCAGAACTGGGAGAAAATGAGTTTCTGTTGTTTAAGCCCCTCAGTCCGGTATTTTGTTATGGCGGCCTTAGGTGACAAATACAAAAACATACAAGAGTGTTCACTGTAGCATTCATTATGATAGCCCCAAATTGGAAACAACTCCTCAACCCATCAGTGTTAGAATGGATAAATGAATTGTGGCATATTTCTATAATGGAATATTATATGACAAGGAAAATAAAACAGCTTAGGCAACAAAATGGATAAATCTCGTGCTGAATAAATAAAGCTAGACGGGGCGCCTGGGTGGCTCAGTCGGTTAAGCGTCTGCCTTTGGCTCAGGTCATGATCCCAGGGTACTGGGATCAAGCCCCACATCGGGCTCCATGCTCAGCGTGGAGTCTGCTTCTCCCTCTCCCTCTGCTGCTCCCCCTGCTTGTGCTCTCTGTCAAATAAATAAATAAAATCTTTAAAAAATCTTTGCCTTCCCTAAGCTTATAAAGATATTTAAAAAATAATAAGTGAATGAAGCTAGACATGAAAGCAAACGATATGTATTTAACATCCATTAAAAAAGCAAAACTTAAGTGTCAGGTTTAGGAATGAATGCTTAGGTTGATAAAATTACAAAGATGAGGTGATTACCATAAAAGAACTTTCGTGAAGAAGGGTAGTGACTGGGAAAGGCACAAGAGGGACTTCTAAGGTACTTGTTGACAATGGTCTATCTTTTTTTAATCTAAATGATTAGTACATGTATGGTCACATTGTGGTAACTCGTTGACTAGACATTCATGTTTTGCACTTTACTACTATATTCGACAATAAAAATTTTAAATATTTCTGGGAATGACAAAGTATCAAAAAAACCACTTTTCTAGAAATTCATGTTACAAATGCTCTCTCACTAGAAGGTTAAAAATTACCTAAATGCCCATCAGCTGAGACCAGCAAAACAAGTCATCTTAAAGTCATAATACAACATCTATATAATGAAATATTATTTAGCATTTTTAAATGGTTTATTTCTATATGTACTGATATGGAAAAATCTCCAAGATAAAATTATGTTTAAAATATACAGATCAGGGGGGCCAGGGGGGCTCAGTCTGTTAAGTGTCTTACTCTTGGTTTCAGTTCAGGTCATGATCTCAGGGTCGTGACATCAATTCCCACATCGGGCTGGCGCTCAGCACGAAATCTCCATGGGATTCTCTCCCTTTCCCTCTCCCTCCCCTTCTGTCTTTACCCCCCACACACACTCTCATGCTCTCTCCCCCCCCAAATAAATAAAATCTTTTAAAAATAATAAAATACACACATCAATATATGAAATGTGTTGCCACATAGTAAGATACACATGTGCATATACAAACACATGATGTTCATTTGGGTATTTTAGATCCTGTGGTGCCAAAAAATAAGGAAATGCTTAAAAAAAAGAAAAAAAGGGGGGCGCCTGGGTGGCACAGCGGTTAAGCGTCTGCCTTCGGCTCAGGGCGTGATCCTGGCGTTATGGGATCGAGCCCCGCATCAGGCTCCTCCGCTATGAGCCTGCTTCTTCCTCTCCCACTCCCCCTGCTTGTGTTCCCTCTCTTGCTGGCTGTCTCTCTCTGTCAAATAAATAAATAACATCTTTAAAAAAAAAAAAAAAAGTCACATGCTCTACCAACCGAACAGGCCAGGCACTCCTTGAAACTAAAATTTTTAGTAAAATCTTTGTGAGGTCAAAGACATAATGAGTGGTTGCTAGATTTGACTATAAAAAGGCACTGAGCCTAATGATGGGTTCAGGTTTCACAGAACCACCTTATGAAACAATGTCCAGTTTCCTTCCAGAATCCATCAGTTACCAATATGTCTGATCTGGGATGGTTTTATTTTCCTTCTGAGATCTTAAAAATTTACTGAAACCTGAAGAAAGCAGAAACATATTTCCTGGTAATATTATTACAACTCGGGGGGGAGAAAAAATTATATACACATATAAAACAACTGGGCTCCACTCAGGTATTAAAATAAGTATAGACATAATGAAGAAACTAAAGTCTTGAGACTAGCATTTCTCTAACTGGTTTTAATGAAACTTATCATCTCTTTTGCATTTACTGTAATTAAAGGGCAAGATAACATAAGAGTCTAGATCCAACTGCAACTCTGCCACTCACTGGCTGTGTGACCGTGGACAAGTTGCTTAGTTTCTCTGTGTCCAAGTTTCAAGAGAATGATCGATTGTTTTGAATATCAAATAAGATCACACATCTAAAACAGAACATACCTAGCACTTAAACTCTCAAATGTTAGCCAATGTATTTCGAAAACCTTTTGGTTCCTTTTTAAAGTTTTTAGCATTTAAGAGAATCTAAAATATTAGATTTGTGACTTAATTAAATTTTAGAAGTTTCATTCAAAATATCTGAACATTTTAAAATCTGAGATTACACTGTAAATACATACATTTTGATATATTAGCTATGAAGTAGTATGTAAGTTTTTAGTTTTTTTAGAGAAATGTTAATAGTCTTGGAATTAGTAATCGGATATCAAACAGGTATATGTAAGAGTATTCTTTTTAGAAAGCAGAACAAATCTCTCCACAAAGCCCCCTGAATCCTCCTGTTACATATGCTCCTCCACCTCCCAGGAGCTGGTCCCTCCACTCTGGGTTACATCCCTGTTGCTTTCATGAGCACCTGAAGGCCTCAATTATCCCCATCTGCCTATAGATGGTCATCTCTGCCCCCACCCAACATTCTGCCTTTTTCACAGCAGACAACAAGTTCTTTCTCCATTGCCAATTACTTCTTTGTTCCCCACCTCAACACAAAGGATCCAGGTTTGGGGGAACCTGGGTGGCTGCTGGTTAAGCTTCTGCCTTCGGCTCAGGTCATGATCCTAGGGTCCTGGGATCGAGCCCCGCTCCTTGCTCAGCAGGAAGTCTGCTTGTCCCTTTCCCTCTACCCCTCTCCTCCCCAGCTCATGCTCTCTCAAATAAAGAAAGAAAAATCTTCATTAAAAACAAAAAAAAAAAGTATCCAGGTTTTACTACCCAGGAGCTTCCTCAGTTCTGCTTACCAAAAAAGTCCACTAGACACACTTCACGTGCATCTCCATTTAAGTTCTTCAACCCATTCCAACCTAGTTTCTAAGAACCTCACAACAGCAACTGAACAGTTCTACAAAAGCTAGCAGAGAGCCCTGTGTACACAAACCAAGGATCAACTCTTTGCCCTCATCTGGCTGGACTGCTGGACAGTATTCCCAACAGACAACTCCCTCCTTTAAACTCTGCACACTTACTGGTAGGGACCCAGGCAAGAAAGAGAGATTGATTCTAGAGCAGGGGGGATTGGGGAACTACTCCAAAAAAATTTCACACAGGCCCCCAAACTGTGAGAAGCTAAAATCACTTTTTGAAAACACTTTTGTCTTTCCCCCATCACAATCTGGTAGGAACACGGATCATCACAAAACCAGTGAAAATTATTTATTATAAAACCGTTGAAACGTCTCTTAAAAATTTGAGTGTACAAAAACTTGAAGGTGACACAATTAAAAACAGTTGCCCCCACACCCATCCCCAGTTTTCATGGCACAAAAACAAAACTGGATGGAGCCTTGCCTCCTATGTCCAGGCCAGCACTTCTGCAAGCAATGTCATTCCTGTCCTGAGGTCAGCCACAAGCACGTCGTCTGGTTAAGGGATCCTGGACAGGCCCCAGCCTTAAACTGAGCACCCCCCAAGTCCACGCAGAACTTAGCAGCCATCTGGTCCGAGCTCTGGCTTAAAAAAAAAAAAAAAAAAAAGCACCTGGTCTCCAGCGTGTTTTGTGGAGATGACCTTGGAGCGGTGGTGGAGATGACCTTGGAGCGGTGGTTTTCAAACTTTGGCACACATCAGAATCACCTGGAGGGCTTGTTAAAACACAAGTTACCGAGCCCCACCTCTAGAGTTCCTGATTCTGTGGGTCTGGGGTGGGCGCCGGAGTTTGCTGACTCTGCTGATTGGTAGACTATGTTTTGAAATCCGCTGTCCTAGTTTATCTTTGGTGGGCAGCCCACAAAAGAGATTTGGCAAAAGATGGTTCCCTAAAGGAGGTGTCCGGAGAACTCTTGGGGAACTTCTAACCCTGGCGTGCACACAAAGCCCCACTGAATCCTCACCCTTCCGGCCTCCTGTTACATGTGCTCCTCCACCTCCCAGGAGCTGGGATTTTCACCATTTCGGTCTAGCTCCTTCCCAACTGCATCTCATTTTCCTACTCAGACGCCGGACTCGCACCCAGGGATTTTTAGATTTAGTGTTTGTTTTCAGAACTGTCCCATACCCTTACACTAAAGAACTAAGTGAGCCAGAAACATGAGGGAAGCAAACCTCCACCTGCCCAGATCCCTGGGCAAATGAAGTGTTCCATACCAGGGCCCCTGAAGCTACTCACCTCGATTTTCGCGGATCCGAAGCTGAAAAGCCATTGTCCTAATCAGGAGCATCGCAAGGTACTGGTAAGACCATCCGATAATGAACATCAGCACTCTGCATCCTGGGAGGGCATTCACCAGGATTAAGACCTCGAACCACCTACTGAACGCAGTCAGCAGCTCGCCATCCGGGCCTGTGAAGGGATGGGGGCGCTGAGCCACCGCCGCCGACAGCCCCGGGTACCGCAAGGCCAGCCGGCAGGAAGGAGCCAATTCTGAGGTTTAGGTTACGAAAGAAAGGAGCTCTCAGGGTCAGAATCCACCCAGACTGTATCGATGTGTAGTTTAGAGTTCCAGGAAATTTCGAGGGCCACTGGATGAAGGCCCCCACCCCGTGAAAGGGGTAACATAGGCGGGCACCCGAAAAGTTGCGACTCGCGTGACTTGGAAGGGCAGGAGCTCCGCGCGCACTACCAAACAATGTTGGTGACATCCATGACTCGACGTAAACGATCTCTGGGTTGTGGCTGTCATCTAACGACGGCCTCAGACTGCAGCGCGCGGGGAGCTGCGAGCCACGTGCCTCCCTGGCCGCCGGGATAGGGGGCGCGGCGCGCGGTCCTTTTACTGCGCGCTGGACCCGCCCCTTCCGCGGCCGCGCCTCTGCCCCGCACCTGAACTGAAATCCTGGCAGCGGACTCGCCCGCCCGCTGTTTCTTCTACCCTCGAAACGGGCATTTCCCGCTCTCAGTCGCCGCCTGTGCCACTCGGTTAGCCCACCCTCCGTCTAGGGGTCGTGGAATAATCCACAGTTCCGCCAGGCTCAGAGTTTGCGAGGGCCTCCGGCCTGCGGTTCTCCCACGTGCGGCTGGCACCGCTAGGACCGGGGAACCGGGGGCAGGAAGTGCCATGGGCACCGAGGGACCAGCTGGCTGGGGTGTCGAGCAGAGGGAATCCGGAAAAGGGGGTAGGGAGAGAAGGCTTAAGAGTGGAATCCATGCCGCCTCTTAGAATGCCACCATCTTCATAGCCTCCACGCCTTCCAGAAGGCCCTTCTCTCCTGGTCGGTGCGAGTCCCGGCAGCCGCGCAGGAAGCACACCTGCCCTCCGGGGAGAACCCGCAACCACACTCAGATCCTGGCCGTGGGACTTAGAGCAGCGTTGACTGACGGCTGAAATCATGACCACCTAAAACCGAAGCTCCAAAAACTGAGACAACTAGTTTGAAAAGAGGGGAGTTTGCACTTGGAGCAAAGGCCCTGTGGCTGGAAGGTCTGAGCTGTCAGTAAGGTATCAGATTCCCCTATGTGGACATTCTATCTTACAGACTCAAACTTCCACCCAGACTGGGGGTGAACAGAAAGCAGATGCCGGAAGAAAGCGACCCCGCCGGAACCTTCGAGGCAGGTGAGCTCCGCCCCGGGCACTACGTTCGGGGTCCAGCCCCGCCCCCCCCCTCCCGCCAGCCCCACGCCCCTCCTGTGCTCTGCTCCTGGGCAGCTCCCAACATTTACGGTGCTCAGCAAGGCTCGGCCTCCCTCGCTTCTCCGACCCAGAAGCCGGGTAATGCCTGGCGATCAACGATACCGTCAGACCCAGAGCAGGATGTAGACCGAGCGCAGCAGGTAGCGAGCCCCAGTCCTTGGCTCTTTGGAACCATCTCAGCGTTAGGTTGCGCCAGGTTCACCAGCCTGGAGGATTTGGGTAAAATTTATCATCCGCCTTTAAACCACGGATCTGGGCGCCTGGGTGGGTCAGTCGGTTAAGCCACAGACTCTCGGTTTCCGCTCAGGTCCTGATCTCTTGGGGCGTGGGATGGACCCCCACGGGTTCCGGCCCAGCGGGGAGTCTGCTTGAGATCCTCTCCCTCTGCCCCGCCCCCCAATAAATAAATAAAACTTAAAAAAAATAAACCTCTGATCAACTGTGAAACACACATACTTGGTGTTTGTGTTGTGGTTGTGTAACTGCTGCAATTCACACGTAAGTGGCGTTATTTCAACGGGTGGAGTTATGTGTTGGAGTTTTTTGCAGGGTCTGTAATAATTTCCCGGACCTCGCCTTTATCAAGCACGGGGTCTTTTACTCTCCTTAGCACAGATTATTTTTCCTATTTCATTCAGACAAAACTAAATATTTCTCGGTTTTCCCCTCTGCCTTGTAAGGCAAAAGACCTCCTCACCTTAGACAAAGTACCTCTCCTTCAATCACCAGCACACTTTCTCACCCCTTCCTTTGAGCCTTCACCTTACCTTCTGTCTGCGACCATGCTGGAATTTTCAGGTCTGCGTATGCTCGTTCACGCTGTGGCCCAAGAGGCTGAGCGACAGCTGCTGGTAGACACTGCAGCCCCCTATCGGCAAGTGTGCGTTTGGATGGCTCCTGGCACACGAGCAGGACTACCAGAAGTGCCCGAACAACCTCCATGGTTCACCATAAGCCTACTAACAGCCGGGAAGTAAGAACAAACTGGGAAGGTAGTATGTGGGATAGCACTCGGCTGACCTCAAAGTCCTAATTTGGTCATTTACATGTTGTTTGATCTTGGGCAATTTACTTACGAGATTGGGTTTTCCAGCCTAAAAAGGAAAATAATCATCTTTTCCTTGCAAGAATTAGAAAGAAAAAAAAGAGTTTAAGTACTGGAGGACTATTAGGCATAAACTATCGCTGGTGTTAATTTTACATGTCTGTGTTTACATGTCAGGAAAAATGCCTCCCCTGTCTTCCTCACACACACAATCCACTCCTCCATCGGTGAGTAAGAAAGGATGGAGGCAGCCTCTTCTTTTAATGTACTCGCCTTCGCACCCTGCACTTACAACAGCTACTTTTAAGATACAGCATTACTGAGCCAAAGGCACTAAAGCACATTTTTAAAGACTAGCTTCTCTCCTGTCATTGATGCTTGATGTTACATGGATTAATGGGTCTAGGACCCAAGGTCAAAATTCAGACAATCACAGAATTTTATAGACTCATAATTTTTCAGTGATTTCAAGGTCACTGACCCCAAAATAAGGTAGGGCATACTAACTACAGCAAGGGATTTACTTCAGATCCATACTAGAGTCATGGAGTCTGGGCAAGTCTCAAATTTGCATACATAACTCTCAAAAAATTCTCTTAAGGCAGCACTGTCCAGGAGACCTTTCCTTTTGCACTGATGGAAATACATATTTGTGTTGTCCAATATGTTAGCCGCTAGCCACATGAGGCTACTGAGCACTCGAAATATGGCTACTGCTTTAAGGAATGGAGGAATTGAGTTTTTTTTTTTTTTTTTAAGATCTATTCATTTGGGGGAGGGCGAGAGAGGGGCAGAGGGAGAGGGAGAATCCCAAGCAGACTCTCCATTGAGTGCAGAACCCAACTCGGGGCTTGATCTCACAACCCTGAGATCATGACCTGAGCCAAAATCAAGAGTCAGATGCTTAACCAATCAGCCACCCAGGCACCCCAGGAACTGAGTTTTTTAATTCAATCTAATTTAAATTGTCACATGTGACTAGTAGCTACTGTATTAGTGCAATTCTAAGCAATTCATTACCCCTCCCAAAAAATTAATAAGCATAGATTTAGACTTTAGAAAAATTTTTCATAGGGGCGCCTGGGTGGCACAGCGGTTAAGCGTCTGCCTTCAGCTCAGGGCGTGATCCCGGCGTTATGGGATCGATCCCCACATCAGGCTCCTCTGCTATGAGCCTGCTTCTTCCTCTCCCACTCCCCCTGCTTGTGTTCCCTCTCTCGCTGGCCGTCTCTATCTCTGTCGAATAAATAACATCTTTAAAAAAAATTTTTTTTCATAAATATATAATAATCCAAAATTAAATAACAAGATATTAAATTGAAACAAATCCTTTCAATGTTTCTCCCTACTGAATGAATTACAGACACAGCTTTCCAAAAGAATAACAAAATCCAAGATGAGGGGAGAGGACATTGGAATAGAAAAGCAAAGTTGGAGATGTGTTTGTCAGCTTTTCCTTTTGTTACACATATAACAAAGAACCACAAAATCTCAGTGACTTACAACCACAAAGGTTTCTTTCTCTTATTAATCTGTAAGTTGTCTTCACTCTTGGATCAGCTAACAGGACAGCCTCCATGTAAGACATGCAAGTCATATGGCAGATAAGACAGATAAATGTGATAGGTCTTGAAACATCTTCACATTTCGTTGGTCAAAAGATGTCAGGCTTTGCCACGTGACATGAATAGAGTAGGAAGTATATATACTCTCCACTCAGGAAGGGGCACCAAGGAAGAAATAAAACAGCCTACATGTCCATCAGAGAAAATATGTGAGTAAGTTATACAATGTATTAGAAAGCAACAAAATCTTTGCTACCTCCATACAATGGACTATTATTCAGCAATGAAAAGAAATGAGCTACCAAGCCACAGAAAGCTATGGAAGAACCTTAAATGCATTTGGCTAAGTGAAAAAAAAACAGTCTGAAAATGTGACACACTGTACAATTCTAACTATATAACATTCCGGAAAAGGCAAATCTATGTGACAGTAAACAAAAATCAGTGGTTGCAAGGGGTGTGGGGAAGGGATGAATAGATGGAGTACATTATTAGGGTAGGGAAACTACTCTGTATGATATGATAAAGGTGGGTACATGACATTATTCATTGTCAAGCCATTGAACTTTACAACGCAAAGAATGGAACTTTATGCAGATTAAAAAGAAATCACTGGGGCGCCTGGGTGGCTCAGTCAGTTAAGCATCCGACTCTTGGTTTCGGCTCAGGTCACGATCTCAGGATCTTTGAGATGGAGCCCCGCTTCGGCCTCAGAGCCTGCTTAAGATTCTCCTGATTCTCTCTCTCCCTCTGCACCCCCGCCCCCCCTTGCCCTGAGGAAGAGGAATGAGGAGGGGGAGAGGGAAGAGGAGGAGGGGGAGGGGGAAGAGAAATCATTTAGGAGGTTTGGGGGAATCCCATAAAATAAATCAGAGTGTGACAAGAGAATCTAACTGTATTGCAAATGTATGAAACAAGTCATTGGAAGGGGAAGGAAGGGAAAGGTGCTGACAGACGTAACTTTGAAAATGAATGAAATCTGCAAAACTAAAAGCAAAAGAAACTGCACAGAAGCTATGTACTCTAGTTGATAAAGCTGTTTCCCACGCAGGTACAAATTAACAGTTCTGGTACTGCTGTACATACACACTGGACCGGAACAATTAAGTTGGTGGATGGTGGGAACCAGGTTTCTCATTATTGGAGTAGGAATTTACAAATAAGTAATGATCTATATCACATAGAATGATCTATATAGTAATGGATTCGAGTTGGAGACATCAGTAAGAACACGTGTTTAATTTAATAGATACAGATGGTTAATATATAAATATTTGTAGATATATATACGTTAGTAAACACTTAATATTTCTTTGCTCCATCAACTGAGACAGCCTAAAAGAAACAACATGCCAGTAGCAACGAGCCCATCTAGCACCCAGATTTTGGTTTCTGATACCATTCTCCATTAATAAGGCTCATTGGAAAATTGGCTGGTTCTAGGACTGGGCAGGAAATATACAAAATAAGCCTGGAGTATCTTGAAGTGCCATAAAATAAAGAAGTTTTAGACAGATAGCGACAGATCGATAGACAGACAGATGTACATTGAAGGAACACAGGAGCCAACTGAAACAGTTCCCAATGGCCAAAACTAGAATAATTTGAACTAAATAAATAAATATTGGATTATAACCCAAAGTATAAAATAAATACCCATGAGTCTATACAGATATAAATGATCACATAAAATAATAAAGGCAGAACAGACAAGTCTATGCAGAAGAATATCAAATGAACCTTAAGTGTGGGCTGTGCTTGCTCACCTCCTTCCTACGAGTACAGATGGAAGGGGGGCAGCGCACAGCGGAGAGAGTGCCTCTGCAGTAGAGAATCCTGACAAACACTACCGGGGACAGGCGATCAAGGTCAACGTAGCAGTCATAAATCATACTGACAGTATACATCTTTGACGTGATGTGATGAAAAGGGCACTCGACCTCTGTGATGCTCCCCTAAAACCCTGTAACTCCAGTCCAGTTGTGAAGAAAAACGTCACACAAATTCCAGTATAGGGGCAGCCTTAGGTAAACCTGACTAGTATTCCTCACACTGTCAAGGTCATCAAAACCCGTAAAAGTCTACAAAGATGTCACCGTCAAGAGGAGCCTAAGGAGACAATGATAATTAAATATAACGTATCCTGGATGGGATCCTGAAACAGAAAAGGTATAGTAGTAGGTAAAAAAAAAATTTTAATCTGAATAAAGTATGTACTTATTTAATTATAATGTGTCACTACTGGTTCATTAATTAAACAAATACAATTTGTTAACAATGTATATGGTACACTTAAGAGTAGGAGATATTAGTAACAGCAGAAACTGGAGGGTATGTGGTGTGGAACTCTACTATCTGCTCAAGTGTTCTCTATATCTAAGCCTTATAAAAAATAAAATCTGTTAATAAAAATTAAATAGAAATATTTATAAACGAAATATGTCTAGAACTTGCCTCAATATCTAGAGACAGGGAAGACAGGAAAACAAGATTACTGATAATTATTGAAGCTGGCTAATAGAATATTACACTGTTCCCTCTACCTCTATGTTTAAATACAGAAAGTTTAAGAAAAAAGAATGACTTAAATCTATATGCCCAGATATGGGAAACAAAAGAAGTCTGAGAGTAGGTTATGAAGAAGAGTGGGTTAGGAAAAGGAATTTACTTATCATCTTATATCCTCTGTACTGTTCATGTTTGTACATGTGTGTTAAAAATAGATTAATCTCGTAATTTGGCACACTCCCTACGGAAGAAGAAAAGCCCAAATGACAACAATTACATTTTTAGTTGATTCTTCAATCTCAAGGTGTCTTTTTAAACCTTTTACACAGAATAACAGGCTTCCTTGTAATGAGCAGACCATAAATCCCACGAATTTCCTGCCTATATTTTAGCAGTCCAGCTGGTTTACCTAGCACCTGCCTGGAAGAGTGTGTAATACAGACTCACTGAATTAAAAAAACAAAACAAAACAAAAAAAACCAATTACATCTTGTTTCAGAAAAAGTTTTGTTTTATATAAAATACATCATTTTTTGATGCAAAGGGAAAATAAATCTTCCTACCTGCCAGCCTACCATACTGTTTTATAAAGTGGGATTGAGGAAGGTGGTAATGAAATCTTGGAAAACATTCTAATAACTGAAAAGGCCCCACAAAAGTACATTTACAGAGAATAAAGGTGCCCCAAATAAGCAAAGTGCTGGGAGTTTGGGGTGTTTTTGTTGTTGGCAGTTGATGTTCTGGATTTGTTTTTTCTGGAATTATAGCAGATGCTGTGGTCACTGCTCCCCTTCTGCAGAACCAAGATTCTAAGCAGCTCTTGTACCAGGAAGCTCTTGCACGAGCCAGACGCAGCAGGTTTAGACATCCAATTATTACTAAATAGTATCCTGAGTACCAAATAAAAGGATCTTCACCAAAAAAATTTTTTGAATAATATCTGTCTATAAAGTTCTCAATCTTACACTCACTGCTATTTAAAAGAAACAGGGGTGCCTGGGTGGCTCAGTCATTTGAGCATCCAACTCTTGGTTTCGGCTCGGGTCCTGACCTCAGGATTCTGGGATCAAGTCCCGGGTGGGGCTCCGCATTCACCGGGGAGTTCTGCTGGAGGATTCTCTCCTCTCTCTCTCCCTCTGCCCCTCCCCCTGCTCACACACACACACACACACACACACACACACTCTCTCTCTCTCTCTCTCTCTCTCTCTCTCAAATAAATAAATAAATCTTTAAAAGGAATAATCAGTTTAGGACCTGGTAAAGAAAAGCGTTCTTGATCTTTGGCTGGCAAAGTTACCTAAACCATCTTAGACCAACTGCAGAAGCCAGACGGAACACAGAACTCCCCAGACCCTGAGCGCAGCTGTGAGGCTTGGCCACAAGAAGTGATAGTTATTTTGGCTGAAACATGAGTGGTAGATGAACTTGAAAGCTCTTCCCTTTCCTCTTTATCCTTTATATACTTGATGATCTGTGGGGAATTTTAAGAAGACTGCTTTGAAAAAGTGTCTCAAAAATTATAAGACAAGGCGGCTAGCCCACCAAGTCAGTAGAGCATAAGATTATTGATCTCAGGGTTGTGAGTGTGAGCGCCACATTGAGGGCAGAGTTTACTTAAAAAAATAAAATAATTTGGGGCGCCTGGGTGGCTCAGTCGTTAAGTGTCTGCCTTCGGCTCAGGGCGTGATCCCAGAGTCCTGGGATCGAGCCCCGCATCTGGCTCCTCCGCTGGGAGCCTGCTTCTTTGTCTCCCACTCCCCCTGCTTGTGTTCCCTCTCTCGCTGGCTGTCTCTCTCTCCGTCAAATAAATAAATAAAATCTTTTTTAAAAAAATAATAAAATAAAATAATTTAATAAAAGTTTAAAAATTAAAAAATTAAAATAAAATAATTTAAAAAATTGTAAGGCAAAGGCCACTTTACCTCTTAAATGGGACATCCAGAAATAGGGTACGTAAGAATCAGCATAAGTAATATTCTAGCTCTACCTAGTGGCCAACATTGGGATTAACTCCTGAAACTAGAAATTTGCCAAATTTGCAAAGATGTGAACGTTCTTAAAAGAAAGGGGGGAATGTCCATATGTTAGGTTAAAAGGGCAGTAGGTAAAGCAGGAGTGGCCAAATGTTCAATATGGCAGGGCTTGTGCTTTTCAGCTATGCTCTTAAAAGATGCCCAAGAAGAGTTGACTGTTGACCCTGTATTGTAGAGCTAAATATAAAGAGAGTTGGCTATTTAGGAAACCCTTGCAAAGAAGAGGGTCTGGAAGAGCAGAAAATCCTCGTAGCCAGGATTGCCAGATAAAATACAAGATGCCCAGGGGCACCTGGGTGGCTCAGTTGGTTAAGTGGCTGCCTTCAGCTCAGGTCATGATTCCAGGGTCCTGGGATTGAGCCCTGCACCGGGCTCCCTACTCAGCGGGGAGCCTGCTTCTCCCTCTCCCTCTCCCTGCTGCTCTGCCTACTTGTGCTCTCTCTCTCTCTCTCTCTAAAATAGGTAAATAAATAAACAAAATCTTTAAAAAAAAAATACAAGATGCCCAGTTTTATTTTAAATTTAGATAAACAAATAATTTTTTATATGTTTCAAATACCTAAAACTTAAGAAGTTCTTTTCAACAAATGAGAGATTGCGGGGTGGGGAAGGGAGGGTGGTCTGGATGGGAGGTGAGAGAAATGGGTGAGGGTGTCAAAAGGTACAACCTTCAATTATAAAATAAATAAGGGGGCACCTGGGTGGCTAAGTTGGTTGAGCATCTGATTCTTGATTTCAGCTCAGGTCATGATCTCAAGGTCATGGGATCAAGCCCCATGTTGGGCTCCACATTCAGCAGGGAGTCTGCTTGAGATTCTCTCCCTCTCCCCTTCTCCCCACTCTCTGGTGATTATGCTCTCTCCCAAATAAATCTTACAAAAATTAAATAAATACTGAGGATATAATGTACAACATAGTGATTGTAGCTAAAAATAGTGTATAGCATATTTGAAAATTGCTGATAGTAGGTCCTAAAAGTTCTCAGTACAAGGAAAATACCGTTAACTATGTGTGGTGATGGATGTTAACTAGACTTATTATGCTGCTCATTTTGCAATATATACAAATATCAACATGTTGTACATCCGAAGCTATTATGTTATATGTCAATTATGTTATATGTCAATAATTTGATATTGTTACATCTCAATTTTAAAAAAATTAAAGTGACACTACAATGTTATTAAATTGATAGATTTGAAGAAGATATTTGAAAACTAAAAAAAAAAAAAAAAAAAAAACAAATAAACCAAAACAGGATGGGGATCCCAATAGAAAAAATGGACAAAGAATATATTTAGGCAATTCACAGAAAAGGAAAATAAATGACTTACAAGTATATGAGATGATTTACCTAACTGTTGAGAAGTGCATATTAAAACAGTTAAGATGGAGGGGCGCCCGGGGGGCTCGGCTGGCTAAGCATCTGCTTTTAGCTCAGGTCACCATCTCAGGGTCCTGGGATGGAGCCCGCATTGGGCTCCCAGCTCAGCAGAGAGCCTGCTTCTCCCTCTCCTTCTGTTGCTCCCCCCTGCTTGTGCTCTCTCACTCTCTCTCTCTCTCTCAAATAAATGAATAAATAATCTTAAAAAAAAAAACCAATAAGATGGAGAAAAAGTCAGAGGACTGATACTATCTAACTTCAAGACTTACTATAAAGCTGTAGTAATCAAGATGGTGTGGCATTGTCCAAAAAAAAAAAAAATGGACAAATAGATCAATAGAACAGAATAGAAAGTCCGGAAACAGACCCACACAAAGTATAGTCAACTTATTTTTGACAAAGAAGCAAAAGCAACACAATGAAGAAAAGATAGTTTTTTCAACAAATAGTTATGGAAGAACTGGATAAACACATACAAAAAAAAAAAGCATCACAGAGCTAAATAAAATGCAAAACCATAAAACTCCTACAAGATAACATAGGAGAAAATTTAGATGACCATGGGTCTGTGATGACTTTTTATTTATTTATGTTTATTGAGCTATAATTGACATATAACATTAGTTTCACGTATACAACATGATTCAATATTTGTATACATTGAAAAATAATCACAATAAGTCTAGTTAACATCTGTTACCACACATAGCACAACAAAATTTTTTTCTTTTTCTTTTGTTAATGAGAACTTTTAAGATCTACTTAGCTTTCTTAACTTTCAAACATGTAATAGTATTATTAATTATAGTCACCATACCATATATTACATCCCCATGGTTTACTTATTTTATAACTAGAAGTTTGTACCTTTTGATACTGTCACCCAGGTGACAATGTGAAGACAGGCAAGAAAAAAAAAAAAGAGTTGAGTTCGAGACATAAATCAAGTGCTTTTGGGAGAAACTGTATTATGTGCCAGTCCCAAAAATGATTAGACAGCGTTCCCATTTTTGTCCTTTTGAGCCAATAGAAGACAAATAAGTATTCTAATAATCTCGGTGTACTATAATGCTGGGAAGATTAGGTTTTATACCGTGGGACTGGATGCCACTGCCATTGAAGGGTTTAAGCTGTTGAAAGTGGATCAGATTTGGTGGCAACGGGGCTGGGTAAGATGGAGCCAAATATGGAGGCAGACAGGCCAGGCAGATCACAATATCAAGTGCAAGCTCAAAGTCAGGGCTAAGCGCCTGACCTCAGAAAGTGGAAGTAGATACGGAAAAGAGGCAATTCAGGCAAAATCTGAGAAAGAGGCAAAACCTGGCTAAGCTTTAAGACTGACTAGATTTAGGAGATGAGGACAAGAAAGAGAATACAAAACACAATTAAGATTCGTTTGTTTTTTGTGTTTTGGTGGTGAAACAAGAAAGGAATTTATTTCAGAAAACACAGTAAGATTCTATTTTATTCATATCAGACTAGCCAAAAACAAACAAACAAACAAACCTGAGTATATCAAATTTTTGTGACAATGGGAAGAAACTGGAACATGTATGCACTTTTGGTGGAAATTAAGACTGGTATGACCACTCTGGTGAACAGCCTAGGAGTATTTAGTGAAGTGAAGCGTGAGAAGTATGGACATAACCTACAGCACAGAAAGCACAGTATTAGCTAATTGCCTGGGGAGTTTCCCCACATGGCCACAAGGGGGCATGTACAAAGATGGTCGTAATAGCATTGTTTGTGGAAGTAGGAACGAAAAGCAACCTAAATGTCCATCATTAGGGTAAAAGATCAGTGATGAATGAACACCAAGCAGAGGGCAAAAGCAATTAACTAAAGATATGCCCAGACGACCTTAAGGACATGGCACTGGGTTTTAAAGGTAAGCAAGAACTGCATCTATAGCCCAGTAACATTGTGTAAATTTTAATCATATACATACACAAAGCCATACAATATTTTTACGTCTTATACGTGGCACATTTGAATAGGAACCTGGAATTAATGTGAAGATAGGGGGTCAGGGGGAAAAATATTCATATATATGAAACAAGAGAAGGGCTTTATATGGACCTGCGGTGCCCACGTATCCTCAACTGAGAAGTATCATGACCTTGAGGTTCAGGGGAAAAAATTAAACTGACAAAGCTACCTACATATTTGCAAGGAAGTAGACAACTCCATAAACACACAAGGAAGGAGGAAAGAAGGCAGGAAAGAAGGGAAGAAGGTAGAAAGGAAGGAAAGATTAACTTTCCTAAGTACAAGCAAACATAATTCCAGGGGAAAAATGAAGGAAATTCTTGACAATGGCTTCAAGCTATAGAAAAAAATAAACTAATACGCTTTTTTTCTAAAACTAGAAAAACTGAAACTGAAGTTCATATGCAAGAATAGCTAGGAAAATAGAAAAAAACTAGGAAAACACTGCAATGGAAGAACTATGAGTGGGGACAAGCCCCACCGGAAACTAATATGTACTACGTAACTTCGTAATTTAGTAAGTGTGGTATCACAACACGAACAGACAGACCAGTAAAACAGAACAGACGGTCCAGAAGTAGATGCGACAACATAGAGATATCTAGACTGTGATAAAATCAGATCACTGGGACAAAGATGGACTTTTCCTATTCATATTTTAGGAAAAGTGGGTAGCCATTTGCAAGTAGAGAAAAGTAGATCCGTTCAAATCACAAAACAAGAATAAACTGCAAATGGGTAAGATCTAAAAATGTAAAAAGATAAACTACAGGGGAACCTGGGTGGCTCGGTCGGTTAAGTGCTGGACTCTTGGTTTTGGCTCAGGTCATGATCTCAGGGTCCTGAGACTGAGCCCGGAATGGGCCTCCATGCCCAGCACAGAGTCCGCTTAGGATTCTCTCTCTCCCTTTCCTTACCCCTCCCCCGCACTTGTGTGCTCCCTCTCTCTCTCAAATAAATAAATAAAATCTTTTTTAAAAAATGTAACTACATATGTCCTAGAGAAAAACATGAGTGAATTCCTCTATAAGTTGTATATAGAGAGAAGCTTCCTAACCAAAACTAAAAATTCAGATTCAATAAAAGAAAATATTGATAACTTTCACTTCATAAAAATAAGTAAAACTGAGTATCAAAAAATACCATAACATCAAAGGAAAACAGCAAATTGGGAGAAAATATTTGCAACATATATCACAAAGGGCTAATATACCTAATACATAAAGGAACTTTTAAAATTCAACGAAAAGGACCAAAAATCCAATAGAAAATGATCAAAGGCACAGTTTACAAAAAAACAAGTTAAAATAGCCTTATACATATGAAAAGATGTTCAAATTTACTCATGATGAATGCAAACTAAAAATACACTAGAGGCCACTTCTTTTCTCTTTTTTCTTTCTCAGGAACTAGTATTTATTTTCAAAGTCATATTCAATGTCAACAAGATGCCACAACTACAAAAAAATCACACACACTGCAACTCAATGCAAATGGAACCCCAGTCATTAAAAAAGTAATTCAAATGCAAAGTGTTCCAAAAAGCAAGTGAATTTTTTGACATCTTTATACATCCAGCCAACATATTAAAATGGTTAACAAGCAAAACTACAAATTCAGTGGTCTGGTTCGGATGTTTTACAAAGGCAACTGCTTCAGCATGTCTATTGATCTGAACATCAGTCTCTTGGCCGATCAGCTTCATCCCACTCATCACCCAGCAGGCTCTCTGAGCCACCTCTGGCCACTCGAACTTAAGCATACCACATCCCTTGGATTTCCATTCTCCATCTTGATGTAGGCACACAGCAAATGGCCACATTCCTTGAATTTATCTTTTAGCATCTTCCATGTAAAATCAAAATGGGAGATTTCTCACAAATATCTGGCAGGCCTTCCTGGCCACCCCAGGAGCATGTGAGAGGCAATTTCTTATCCCAAAATTCAAAAGTATGATAATACACTCAGAATGTAAGGCTTTAGGGAAACACACTCGTATATACTGCTGGGGGGGAGGACGCACAAAACGACACCACATTTACGGAAGAGAATTTGTCAAATATGTAACAAAAGTACATATGCATTGACTAACTCAGCAATCCCACTTCTAGAAATGTACTCTGAAGATACCACATCCAGGAATACAAATACACATATGCACATGGGTAGTTATTACAGCATTATTTACAACTGCACTATATTGGAAACTACATAAACGCCAAAAATAGGAGTGGTTTAATAAATATGTTACTGGCACACAAAGGACTATTATGCAACCATATCAAAAAAACGAGGAAGCTCTTATTTATTAAAATGATTTCTAGATCTTACTGCTAATCTTTTAAGTGGAAAAAGAAATGTTTAAAAGGATACACACACACCCATACACATCGATAGTGACAGGGTTCAGGGCTGGCACACCCAAAATATGCCACTCTGGCATACTGATTATTTTGAATGAAAGTGCAAGAAGGACACTCTGACCCTCCTTTGTCCTCCTGAAAGCAGAAAATACATCTCCCAAACCTTACCCTCCCTGTACCAGGAGGTAAAGACACACCCTCATCACCAGAGACAGGGAATTCAGGAGCAAGAACACTGTGGAAACCAACCCTGTGACTTTTTCACTAATTTACCACCCCAAGCACAAACTTCTTTGTCTTATCAATTCTTCACAAATTTATTGTTTCTTTGTCTAAATAAAACATATAAAGTCTACCTGTTTTGGTTACTTCTTTGAGTCTCATATTTTCATGAGCTCCTGTATGTATGAAATTAAATGTTGTTCTCCTATTAATCTGTCTTAAGTCAATTTAATTAGTAGACCAGCCAAAGAACCTAGAAGGGAAGAAGAGAAAAGTTTTCCCGCCCTGCAATAGCAAGTGCACACCTAGAACACAATCTTGGTTTCTAAATAGTATTCCCAACTAAACGGAAACAGGAGTCATTAGAGAGAGAGCTGATTCCAGGACTGGAACAGGGAAGGTGCAAAACATGTCCGAAACATCTTGTCGTGCCAGAAAGTAAGCAAATACTTGGGGAAAAATGGTGGGCATATGGCTAAAAGCCACGTCATCAGTATCTGAAGGCTCACCTGGCCAAATCTGGGATAACTGGAATTTCAAAATAAACAGTAGTAGTAACGGATTATAAATGGAGGCCTATTACCAGATACCCTTATACAAGACACAGCCGGCTCCCCGTAACCTCGCTTTCTCTGTGACATTGTTCCTTGACTTCAATGCTGCTGCTTAGTTCCCAGATGGCTTTTCTACTATAGCTTCCAAGGGGTAACGTTAGTGCCAGTCACTAACCCTAAAACACATTAAATTAGGGTAAAGGAGCCTTGGCCCACTGGGGCAAAATTGAGGACATCACTCACAGCATGTAGCAAGGACAGAAAGGTGGTAACATAGAACTTTGCAGATTTTCCCAGTCTTCATTTACCTTAGACCACTCTGCTAACCCCTTATAAAACCAAAGGGATATATGTTGAGTCCACTTCATTCTTCCAGCCTCCTATCAGCTTCTGGCTCTGTGCTGGATGTCATCATTTTACTCCTTTGTATTCACCCTCCTCCCTTCTCTGCCCCACTCTGTGTTCTGGAAGGCTGATCTGCATGGATAGATATAATATAATATAATATAATATAATATAATATAATATAATATAATATAATATAATATATATCAAAGGTCTGTATGTATTTGAACATATATTCAAATTCATCCCCTATGAACCAATAAAAATGACAACGCAATAGAAAAGAACAAAAGACACAGTCATTTCAAAGAAAAGACAAATAGCTTGTAAACATATAAAAAAATGCTCATCTTTATTAGTAATCAAGGAAATGCAACTAAAACACAATGAAACTTCATTTCATATCTACCACAGTGGAAAAAAATTAAAAGTCTAACAAGACAAAATGATGGCCAAACATAAACTCTGAGACACTACCCAGGGAAGCACAAATTGGCATAACTATTTGGAACATTTCCCAACTCATTTTAAGAGGCCTGTATTACCCTATTACTAAAACCAAATGATAGCACCTAAATATACATGCAAAATTTCTCAAAAAAGCTATAACCATCATCAAACCCAGAAAGTTATAAAAGGAATAAAATATCACAATTAAGAAGGATAATCCCGGCAAGGCAAGTCAGGTTCAACATTCAAAAATCAATCGATGTTGAGAGAGGGTTACAAAGGGAACCCTCACCCTCCCCAATGCTGAGAACTACAGTGGGGAGGGATAGTACTGAGGGACTGTGAGGAGATTTCTCTGCCCTGGGGCACAGGGGGGGAAAAAAAAGCCTGCAGTTTAAAAGGGCAACTATAACATAAAGAAACCAGCCCTAGAACCTTACCAACTGTCTAGGGAACTACTGGAAGTCACTCCAGGTCACCTTGATTGCAGACAGAAGCAGGGTGCTGGCACCATAGCTAGCCTGCCACCTTAGCAAGCCCTGGGCCCCTAACCCACACCAGTCCCAACCATCCCACCAAGGAGCACACCCGAACACACCCAGTCAGTGCTCACCGCAGCTCCAGCCATTTGGACAAGGTGACACAGGTGCAAAGCCCCCAGGAACACTCCAAGCCCATAGCACTTCCCTCCAGATAACTTGCCAGGGCACCCCAGGAGCAAAATACCCCAGGTACCCAGCCCACCCTGCCTCAGCTCCAGCTGCCCCACCAGGGTGCCCCCTGCATGGAACACCCTGAGACACCCCAGCTTGCACGCACTTCAACGCCAGCTGTCCTACTAGAGGGCACTCTGTGCAGACGGCCCAGGGACTGCTCCAGCCTGCACTCACTTCAGCTCCAGCCACCCCACCAGGGCAGCCCCAGAACAGAGCACCCCAGGACTCTGAGGCCATGCCAGCCAGCCGAAGCCACCATATACACACAGTCCACACAGGGGACGACATGCACAAGATGATTCCTTCAAGTTTAGAAGGAGCTGTTCTGCCTAATACATAGAAACAAACACAGAAAGTCAAACAAACTGAGGAGACAGCGGAGTATGTTCCAAACAAAAGCAAGACAAAACTTCAGAGGAAAAAAAGAAAACATCTGAATGAAAGAGATAATCTTCCCGATAGAGTTCAAAGTATTGGAGAGAGGGAGTGAATGAACTCAGTAAGAACTTCAACAAAGAGAAAGTATAAAAAAAGGACCAAAAAGCATTGAAGAATACAGTTACTAAGATAAAAAATGCACTAGAGGGAATCAACAGAAAATGAGAGGATTAGTAATCTAGAAGACAGAGTCAGGGAGAGCACCCAAGCTGAACAGCAAAGAAGAAAAAATAATTTAAAACAAAAACAAATACAAAACAAAACAAAAATGAGGAGGGGCACCTGGCTAGCTCAGTCAGCTAAGCTTCCGACTCTTGATCTCAGGGTCATGAGTTCCAGCATCCCAGCATGAAGCATACTTTTTTTAAAAAATGTTTAAATGAGGATAGGTTAAGGGATGCCTTGGACAACAGCAAGTGAACAATCATTCGCCTTATAGGGGTCCCAGATGGAGAAGAGAGAAAGGAGCAGAAAACTTATCGAAAGAAATAATAGTTGAAAACTTCCCCAACCTGGGGAAGGAAACAGACATCCAGATTCAGGAAACACAGAGAGCTCCAAAAAAGATGAACCCAAAGAGGTCCACACAACACTTAGTAATCGAAATGTCAAAGATGTAAGATAAAAATTCCTCACCTAGAACTATGAAATTAAAGCTCTGAGAGTAGGTATGAAAGAAAATCTGCTTAAATAAGCATGCCATGTGACTTTATGCTTACTGAAGTTTTTGAAGAGGTACTTGAGATGAGAATGCCAGATTTTAAATTCCTTAAGGTTGCTTAATACAGGTACCAATTTAGAATGACGTGTGTATGGTGGGGGCGGGAACGGTGGAAGGAGAAGAAGAGTGCTGAAGGTTGACAGACCTCATAGTCTGGAGATTGGTGTCTTGGGGAACTGCTTGTTGGGGGTGGGGAGAAGACCCCTCCTCCCCAAAACACATGTTGGAATTGGACCCAGGAACCCAAAATAATAAGAATTGAGAACCCTCATTCCTTCTCAACTGATTTAGAAATGGGAGTAGAGTCAGATTAACCAAATTCATTTATTTTAAGCCAATGGCTCTCAAGCTTGGTGGCTTATTAATCCACAGGTTGCTCGTGCCCACACCAGAATTTCTGACTGAATTAGGCCTGAGATGGACCTAAACATGTGTGTTTCTAACAAGTTCTCAGGTAAGGCTGCTACTGCTGACCTCCTTCCACTTGGATTTTCTCATTGGTGAAGTGAGCAATAGTTATGTTCTATGGATTAATGAAAATAAAGATATGGAAGTGCTTTTTCATTACATGTATTCCAAAGTATTATAATCTTATCGAATGGAGTAAAATGATTTATTAAATCAATCTAGACAAGTCTTCGCCAGTGTTACAAAATATATCACCCAGTGTGAAAAAGCCAGAAAGTTAATCCAAAGTAATCATTTTGAAAAGTCAGGTTATGGGAGTGAGAAGGAGCCATCCTGGGCAATTCCTATCTTCTCACCACCCACATGTCCCCTGCTCCGTGGGCCCATCCCACCCACAAAGCCACCACACTGAACACAGGGGATGACTCCCGGCGCCAGCAGATTATCCCCTACCCTTCACCAAAGATGAGCCTGGGACCCTCTCCCTCAAACTTTCCTTAAGCCTCAAATAGAAAGAGAGGAATTATCCATCTGTTCTCCCTTTTAGTTCCTTTCTTCAGACCCAAAGTCCTGATCCATCACACCACTCTAGTTCCTTTGTTGTACTCGTCCCTCATTGAAGTCCCATGCCTGTGGCAATTCAAGCTAGGAGTCCTTGAAGATTAGACCTTTTCTTATTTTCCTTTTTCAGCAATACAACTGAACACTATTTAATCTGGCAGTTTAATAAAGTTAAATCCTAGATATCCCCAATGCAACGACAATAACCATGCTTTCTATTAAAGTTGGAAAAAAATCCCATGAAATTAGGTCCAGCTTTTGATGGCTGGAGTCAAGTCAGGATAATCTGGTGCTTCCAAAAGCGCTGCAGAGATTCCAAAACATGGCTGCAGGACCTGGTGGAGCCACCTCTCTTTGCACAAACACTAATTCCCAAATTCTACGTGCCAGAGAAAACCTCTTATTCCTGATCAGTTAACCATACGAGTTAATGTTTCAGATTTCGTTCAGGTAAATAACATTCCAGACACTTGGTTTTCTGAAAAGATTTCCTGAAGTCCTGAAAATGCTCCCTGGCCACATCTTCATTTTTGTTCTCTCTCTAGAGCAAGGTTCCTGGGAGGGGGCAAAGCAGACAATAAAAAGTTTCCGGATTAAAGGAACGGATGGGAGCAGTGGGGAGGCAAAACAGAGGGATCGGAGAGAAATCAGGACGGAAACTGAGATCCGAGCCGGAGGGGAGACAGGAACTAAATTTCGGAGTGGTTCTGAGGGACTAGAGCTTCTTAGACAACTCATCACCGGCTTAAAACCCCCGGGTGCCTCCCCCTGCTCTCGGCGCGGTCTGCAAAGCCTTGGGAGGACCAGCCCTCCAGCGTTCCCGGCCTTGCCTCCCGTCTGCTCCGCCTTCCTCCGGCCGCAGCTACGCGGCCCTAGCGCCGGTTCCCGAGTTCTCTCTACTGGGCTGCGCGGCTCTCCAGTCCCTTCCACTTGGCCAGGCTGACTGCTGACAGCTAACTTGCCTCTCACCCAGAATTGACTTCCTTGGGGAACCTTCCCTGACCCCCCTGCCCAGGTCCAATCTCAGGCACCCTCAAACTCCTCCAAACACTTGGCGGCCGGGCAGCCCCATTCCCCACGACGCCCTGGGTACCTGGAGTCCTGGCTGCGCCTCCCCGGGAGCCCTCAGCGGGAGGGAGCCCTGCTTGGGCAATCCGTGCCAGGACCACCCAGGGGCGTCTACACCCATTCGGAATCTCCCCCTTCCCCATTCCATGCAGAGTTGTGACCCTCAAATTTTATATACCTATTTAAATGTGAATATATGAATCGTGAGCAGGGGATGTGATTGATGAACCTTCATTTTCCTAATCTGTAAAGCGGTAACAATATTTGGAGTTAGGTGAGTCACTAAATCCAAGAGCCTGGTGGAGTTCGCAGCAGGCCTGAAGCTCTCAGTCAGCGTTGGCTGTTGTTAGCCACCATTCCGCGCAAAGGATTCCACTTAGATTGGATTTTGCTTGTTTATCAATTGTTTTGTAAGCAATCCTGGCTTTCCTTGACTACGCCCCGCCCTAGATTTACTGCCCCTCTCCCTCTCCGCAGTGCTCAAGCCCGCCCTTCAGTAGGGCAGACCTCTATTTCCATTATAATGAAAGCTGTTTTGCTTCTCTTAATCCTGTGCTTACCCTTGGTGGAAAACAAGGCCAAAAGTTTAAAACTCAAGGGAGTAAAAAAAGGCAGCCACCCCAAGACCTTTTTTTTTTTAATCTTCAGGTTATTCAAAACTTTTCCTATGAATTTTCTCAAAGTTTTGTGTTTTTTAAGGCTGAAAAATCTTCAGTCCCAGGGCATGCATGGAATTTATGGCATATGCTTAAATTTCCAAATTTTGCTACTTTGACACAGATTAACCTAAAGCTGTTTTCTACACTTGGAAGCACCGCCCTTAGGGCAGAACTTCTGAACTTTAAGGGCAAGGGAAAATTGTATTTCATTCGCATCGCAGAATTTGAATTCCCCTCTCTCCTAGTTTACATTTTCACACATACTCACTGCCAACTGACTGAAGAGTGAACTAGCGGAGGGCAGTCTGAGGGAGCCACGACTGCCGGTCAATAAAGCAGACTCAAGCAAGAAGTACTGAATTCAGGAAGACTGCACCTAACAGATCAGCAAAAAAAGTTCGCCAATCATCTCTAGGTGAGCTTGTGGAGACACAGGCAATCTCATATTGCTGGTGGGTGTAAAATTATTTCAACCCCTGTGGAAAGCAATTTGGTAGTATCGAGCAAAATTATATATACAATTTTCCTCTCTGGATCAGCAATTTTCCCTCTATTTATAGGCCTACAGAAAACTTGCACACTTGCAAAACAATGACCTTGTAGGTATTCACCACAACTATGAAGCGCCAAAGACTGGGAACAACCCAAAAATCCTTTGGTAGGGAACCAATCATATGGAATCATGACCAACTATAAGGGAAGGAAAGAATCTACAATTATGATTGTAATCTTATTTTTTAAAAACCCTGGAAGAGTTCAAAAGAAATAAAGTTTTTTATTTTTGGAGAGTAGAGACAGGTGCATAAATGGACAACTATGCAGATAATAATTTTTATAATCCTATAAATGGATAGGAGAGACTTTCCTATCATTTTGGGATTCTGACCCATATGAATGTAGTATCTATTAAAAATTTATAAGTAAATGTAAATATTAGCATTACTTAGGAAAATGCTGTTTATTCCAATATAGTGACAAGTGTTCTCCACTTAGTCCATAGTTCAGTCTCATTATATTGCCTATCAGCTAGTGGTCTTCCATTAAGCTTACAAGTATATAAAACTACTACACTGAGAAGGTATTGGCATTTCAATGTTTGGGAGAATATTTGTTTTTCACTTTACACATTATGTCAACCTGTTAGAGTTGTTTTTTAAAAGAATCCAGGTCAGGGATGCCTGGGTGGATCAGTCGGTTAAGTGTCCTGGGATGAGTCCCACATCTGGGCTCTTGCTCATCGGGGAGCATCCTCTCCCTCTTCCTGCCACTCCCCCTGCTTGTGCTCTCCCTCTGACAAATATATAAAATCTTAAAAAAAAAAAAAAAAAAGAATCGAGGTCGGTTCCAGACAATATCACATTTCCCATAAAACCGACTGGGTTTTGATCAAAGCTGCATCTCTGAACTCAACTCCTATACCTTTTAACCCGAACCATGTGTGCTCCTGGACCTTTTTCTAGCTTTAAAAGTTTTATTTAAGGGTTAAGCTCAGGGGCCACCTTGGTTGGCATGTTATCTCCAGTACTTCAAACATCAAGGAGCTATTTATTTAAAATTTTATTCTTTAATTAGCAAATCTGAGGGGAAAGCCACACTGGGACTCAAAGACAAAGGCGAAGACCCAAAAATCAGCTGGTTTTTCCTTGTCAGCCTGGAGCAGAATTTCAACCAGACCACATCCATTCCAGCTCTGGAGACACAGTTTACTCTCTTTAAATCCTGATTCCAGGTACGTTGGTTGCAAACTGGCTTCACTTCCTCCAAGGACCTAGCTCTAGGGCTTTCATGGCATCCTCAAGTTTGAGCATCCCTGCACCAGAAAGCAACAAGTGTGCATGAGGGGAGAGGGCAGAGCCTGGACAGTTCTCGGCCTCTTTCAAGGTTCCTTTCTGGGACTTCCCAGCCTGGCATTCTGCACCTGGGATTCTTGGGAATCTCAGAAGTTTGGGCCGCCAAGCCCATTCCAATATTCCCCCCAAGAAGCTAGGGGGAGTGCTGAGAGGGAGGGGAAGAACGGGGATCAGGTCTCAGGTAACACTTCCCTAAGAGGCCAGGCCACCTCTCATCCTGGTCTTACTCCAGGGTCTCTAGAACTAACAGACGGCATTACAGTCGTCTCAGGGGCAGCCCAGATATGGAGGGCCGCCCCTGGTGACGCCTGAGGTGCTGGTGGTGGCTGCGGAGAGAAGAGAGGAAGGGCGAGGAGGGCTACAGAAGGAGTAAAACCACCCCCGCGTCCCCAGGCCTCTCACCTCGTTCCTGTCGCTGGCGGTGCCATTCGGCCATGGACTGCAGCATCCACCTGGCCCTGAGCTTGTACAAGTAAGAGCCATAAACCACGACCTCCGTGAGGCCCGAGGATTCCAGAACTTTTAGCTCGAGCATGACTTTGCTCACTTGCTCGATGTACGGGATTCGAGATCCAGCTGGGCCTGTTTGGGGAAGAATATGAGCGCTCAGGCCCACGGAGACCAAGACGGCCGGGCACCCAGGTCAGGATCGGGCTCACTCACCAAACATAGCTTCCAAGAGCTGCGTCTGGACCTGCAACACCTCGGGATCTTTCAAGTCTTCCGGAGGTTTCACCCACGGTGGAATATTTTTTCGTTCTGGTAGCGTCCCCATCTGGAGTGCCTCAAAACTAACCACGCTCCAACCTAGGCTAGGCCTGAGTCGCGCGGGGCGGGCCCCGCCCACGACAAGCCCCGCCCACAATAAACCCCGCCCCCTTCCCGGCGGCCCAGTCTCCCACTCAGAACGCTCCGCTGGCCCGCCTGCGCTTAGGTCTTGCACGTGACCATCTCCGTCACTTTACCCTCTCCCCAGCGCCTATGGGCCCAAGTGCCCCTGAGTTTATAAGGGTTTCCACCTGTATTGACTCGTTCCTTCCACACCGGAACCTCCTGGCCTTGACAGTGTGTGGGGCGAGGGCAAAGTCAGCTCTTCCCCGGGGAACAAGTGATTGGGCCTGAACCCCAGAAAGACGAAAATCTAAGGCTTGCGGATGTGAGCACCATCGGGGTGCTGCCAAATCAAGTTCCTGCCTCCCACGTTCCAAAGGAGGGTCGCACTTCCCCCGGGCCTAAGGGGGCCAAACCCCGAGACTTCACTGAGACACCCTACAACTTCCGGGGACTCAGGAGTAATTCCTGCCATTTAAACAGGAGAAAAGGAAATCGGAAATTCCTTACTGCAAGGCACGCGATGGAGTCGCTAACGTGCCCTTACTGTTGCCTTTCTTGAAGCCCCAAAGTCTGTAACTTTTATTTTATTTTATTTTATTTTTAAACTTTATCACCTCATACCAATCTTACAGCATCATCCCCAATTTTCAGCACGTCCATTTCCTACATTACAGGGAAATTTGGGTCATTGAGTGTGAACTACCTCAAGTTCTTTTTTTTTTTTTTAATATTTTATTTATTTATTCGACAGAGATAGAGACAGCCAGCGAGAGAGGGAACACAAGCAGGGGGAGTGGGAGAGGAAGAAGCAGGCTCATAGCAGAAGAGCCTGATGTGGGGCTCGATCCCAGAACGCCGGGATCACGCCCTGAGCTGAAGGCAGACGCTTAACCGCTGTGCCACCCAGGCGCCCCCCAAAGTCTGTAACTTTTAAATCTATCCCGATTTCAGAACTCATGAGTGCCCCACCTGGACACTCGGGCGCAAACTGTATAGGCCAGACTTTTTTTTTTTTTTTTAAGATTGATTTATTTATTTGAGAGGGAGCCAATGAACAAAGCGAGAAAGAGAATCCTGAGGCAGACTCCCTGAGGAGCATGGAGCCTGATGTGGCTCTCAATCCCAGGACCCTGAGATCATGCCCTAAACCACATAAAAAGCAAGCAGCTTAACTGAGCCACCCAGGTGCCCCTGTATAGGCCAGACTTCTGCTTCTAAATAGTTTTATTCATTTAAAAAACATATTGCTTGAATTGGTGCACCAGATTCATACGATGAGAGTGTGATTTCAAGGTTTTATAGCTTGATAGATGTGGAAATGAAGCTGACTTTTCCCAAGACCATGTTCTGGTAACCTCCAATCCTATTAGAGGACTATTACGACTATCTCTTAGGGTAGACTTCTTCGCATTCAGTCAAAAAACTGTGGGTTCTTGGGGCACCTGCGTGGCTCAGTCAGTTGAGCATCCAACTCTTGATTTCAGCTCAGGTCATGATCTCAGGGTTGTCAGTGCAAGCCCTGCATTGGGTTCCATGAGTGTGGAGCCTACTTTAAAAAACAACAACAACGACAACAACAACAAAAACTACAACTGCGTGTGAATCTACAAATATCCCAAAATAAAAAGTTTAATTAAAAAAAAAAAATCAGGGGCACCTGGGTGGCACAGTGGTTAAGCGTCTGCCTTCGGCTCAGGGCGTGATCCCGGAGTTCTGGGATCGAGCCCCACGTCAGGCTTTTCCTCTATGAGCCTGCTTCTTCCTCTCCCACTCCCCCTGCTTGTGTTCCCTCTCTCGCTGGCTGTCTCTATCTCTGTCGAATAAATAAATAAAATCTTTAAAAAAAAATAAAAAATAAAAATAAAATAAAAATAAATCAGAATTTAAAAACTTCAAAATCTGTCTGAATTTCAGTTGCCATCTTGGGACCCCTTTCTAGCTGCCATACACCATTGTGTTCTGTTGGTAAAGAAAGCTGGATAGATAAGAGACTTAAAGAGAACGTTATGGTACAAAATGATTAACATTATATTCTCACGTAAAGATCTTCTTCTGCTTAATGCCATTCCCATTAAAGTCTACTAGATATTATTTAAACACTGTCACTCCAGCTTTGTTTCTTTCTTATTGTCTAATTCATTTGGCTTTACTTTTCTTGGAGAATGTTTATATCCTTTTGCATTGAGTGTCTCTATTAAGTAGCAAATAATTGGATATTTTAATCCACTCAGGTTTAATTTTGGCTGAAAACTTTTAAATCATCTGAGTATGTTATTAGGCTAGGCCTTTCCATCATCTAAACACTCTCTACCCCCCAACACTCATCACTAGCTATAAAAGTAAATACTTTCCTGACTAAAGAAGGTAGGATGGGAGTGATGCAGGGGTTGGGAAGGTGACAGATACCTTCCAAAAAGCTGAGATCACAGTTTTCTTGGGAATAGCGTTCCAGAGCAGCTGGTGGCTCCTTTTACCTTTAAAAGAATTAATTAATTTTACCTTTAAAAGAATTAAAGCCTGGGTAGCTCAGTTGGTTAAGATTCTGCCTTTGACTCAGGTCATGATCTCAGGGTCCTGGGACTGAGCACCTCACCAGGCTCCCTGCTAAGCGGGGAGTCTGCTTCTTCTTCCTCTGCTGCTCCCCTGCTTGTGCATTCTCTCTCTCTCTCTCTTTCTCTCTCTCTCTGTCAAATGAATGAATAAAATCTTTTTAAAAAATTAATTTTGATTATGTATTTTCAGACCCATAACATACTGTGTGGACACTGGAGCCAGATGCATCCATATTGACAGTTACTACTTGTATTATTTCAAGTGGGATGTGTGAGTAATGATAAAGCTTTCTTTAGAGTGGACTTTGGTGTTTTTGAACCTAGACCATAAGAGGAGATACAAAACAGGAGTAGAAAAACCTAAAATAGAACAAAAGATGCAATCAGAAATACTCTTTGTTGTTGTTTTAGTTAGTATAGGCAAATTTTATTTCTACGATAGCAGCATTTATTTGGATTATGGAAAAATAACACTGTTTCAAAGTCAAGGTAACGAAGCAGAAATATATTTTTTTCTCATATGTCCACACTCAAATATCACGTATGGTTTCAAGACATTCTTAAATTAACAAGGAACAAATGCAGAATCCAAGTAGTATCTGTTAACAGAGGAGTTGTATTAAAGCTACATTATCAGGGGCGCCTGGGTGGCCCAGTCGTTAAGCGTCTGCCTTTGGCTCACGGTGTGATCCCGGCATTGTGGGATCGAGCCCCACATCAGGCTTCTCTGCTAGGAGCCTGCTTCTTCCTCTCCCACTCCCCCTGCTTGTGTTCCCTCTCTCGCTGGCTGTCTGTCTCTGTCAAATAAATAAATAAAATCTTTAAAAAAAAAATAAAAATAAAGCTACATTATCAGTCCTAGAAATCAGAAAATTCAAAGCGATCTCTTGCAGTGATTCTCAACTTTACTGTGCATCAGAATAATCTGGATTGTGGAAAAAGCACCTTCAGGGGACTGAAGGCAAATCACCAGGTTAAGCAAGCCCTTGGTCTCGGAATAAATACCAAAAGGACTGAAGATACAAACTCCGTTCCTCAGAAAGGGGCAAGACAAAATACACCGTGATATGAGATCAGACTCTCACTTACTGTGTTACTTCTCTGAGCCTCAGATTCAGGAATAATAATGCTACTCTCAAAATTGTTCTACAAATTAGATCAGATAGTGTGTGATAAGTGCTTCCCTAAACTCATTCATCAGCTACTATCATTATTCCATCATCATCATCATCATTATCTGATACAGAGGTCATCCTCCCCCTACCCCTATTCTGACTCCCATATAGCTGTTAATATTTATTTAAAAAATAACCACTCAGGACGCCTGGGTGGCTCAGCTGGTTAAGCAGATGCCTTCAGCTCGGATCATGATCCTAGGGGCCTGGGATCAAGCCCCATGTCCGGCTCCCTGCTTGGTGGGGAGCCTGCTTCTCCCTCTCCTCCCCGCTTTTGCTATCTCTGTCTCTTTCTCAAATAAAAAAATAAAATCTTTTAAAAAATTTAAAAATAAATATAAAAAAAAATAACCACTCATTGATTTCAAGCTCATGGACCACTAGTACCATTTTTATATTGGTACCAGTTTTACTAGCTTCAACCATTCACTTATATTAAGACTTCAGTACATGGCTGAAATGACAATTTTTCTATCCAAACTAAGATGATAAATTCAAAGAAAAAAGGGAACTAAACCTTAAAAAGTATGTGCTGCTTCTAAAGAATCAATAGCTAGAGGAATGAACTGCTTTTCAAAGTGACCCATTTTAGACAATCTCTGATGTTCCCTGTATTACTTTCTCAATCTCAGGTTATTTATAGATGGAAACATAGCAATAAAATACCTATAATCTTCATCACTTTCTATGTTCAATATACTACACAGTAATGCTACATAGTTAAAGGTTTTGGCCATTTATGTAACTACCCTAATATCTTAAATATCTGAGGTTTTAATAATCTGAAGCTATAAACCTAAGCTATAGAGGCACATAAGCTGGGTAAGGGTTTCTTAACCTCGGAAAATTGACACTTAGTGTTGGATAATTCTTCTTTGTGGGGCGCTGTTCTGTGCATAGCAGGATATCAGTAGGCATCTCTGGCCTCTACCCACTACATACCAGTAGCAACCTTTCCCACTTCCCCATTTTGACAACCAAAAATGTCTCCAGATGTTGCCAAATGTCTTCTGGGGGTCAAAATTAGCCTTCCCCCCATCGAGAACCACAAAGCTAGAATTTTACATAGACATAATTGTAAACTGAGTGCACAGATTATACAAGATTCTATGCAGTTTTTCTAATTCAAAGAGTACAGCACAGGGGCGCCTGGGTGGCACAGCGGTTAAGCGTCTGCCTTCGGCTCAGGGCGTGATCCCGGCGTTCTGGGATCGAGCCCCACATCGGGCTCCTCTGCTATGAGCCTGCTTCTTCCTCTTCTACTCCCCCTGCTTGTGTTCCCTCTCTCGCTGGCTGTGTCTATCTCTGTCGAATAAATAAATAAAATCTTTAAAAAAAAACAAAACAAAGAGTACAGCACAATAGTTTTTGCTATACTGTTTATGCTAGGGCATACAGTTCTTATGTAATGTACTATTTAAGTATACAGTTACCCACACATAGCTATCTTTTTCCTATTGAAAACACTGACATTAAACAGGAAAAAAACCCATAGCTAATCTTGCAACCATTTTTATATTACCCAATATAGAGAAAAACCTATGGTTTACAAACATTTGCTAAATGGCAACCGCGATAAATCACGGCGAGTGTCCTTCCTTCTGAACTTGAAGTCTCTCTTTCTCTACTTGTAAGTGTTCTTTTTCTTTTCTTTCTTTTTTTTAAGATTTTATTTTATTTATTTGACAGAGAGAGAGAGAGAGAGCCAGCGAGAGAGGGAACACAGGCAGGGGGAGTGGGAGAGGAAGAAGCAGGCTCCCAGCGGAGAAGCCAATGTGGGGCTCCATCCCAGGGCCCTGGGATCACGCCCTGAGCCGAAGGCAGACGCTTAACGACTGAGCCACTCAGGCGCCCCTCAAGAAAAAGTTCTAATCATATCTCCCTCAGTGAATGTTGGGTGTAGACAAACATACATGCTCAGAGCTTCCGATTAGTTTTTTACTAGACAAACAAAAACAGCATAGGACAGGTGAAAAAGAAAAGAAAAAGAAGAATAGCAGTCCAGAAGGCCAATTTTTAAATAACAGGAGTTCTAGAAAGAGGTTAAGAGGAAACACAAGGAAGAAAAAATGTTTAATAAAATAATTGAAAAACATCTCCCAAAGATTAAGATCAGAATGGCCTAAACTTCTCAAAAGCATCACTGGAAGCTAGCAGACAATGAAGTGAAGCATGAAATTTTGAGGGAAAATTTTTTTCAATCAAGAATTCTAAGGCCAAATATCCAATTCACTGTGTGGATAGAATAAAAATATTTTCCAACATGCAAGGCCTCAGAAAAAAATAGATTTGCTCTATCAAAATGAAAGGAAGTCTCTCTCTGAAGAGAAGTAAAATAATGAAACCATTGCCTCAAATACCGTGAACCAGGTGAGAGAACCTCTGGGTTCTCAGGCTGAACGCAGCCCAGGGTAAGGCCAGTGTAAACTACCACTAAGAGTCCAAATTCCTTACCCCTTACCTGAAGTCTCCCACTACCTTCTCCAAACCCATTCACTCCCCAGACACAGAAATACTCTTGCCTTGACTAAGTCGGGTAGTAAAGAGCAACGAAAAGGGTTCATCTTTTTACTACTGAAAATTCATTTTTAAAGCTAACGTTTTAACCCAAAGGAGACTCCAAAACTGAAGGGACAATGAACAATAATGAAATAACTGTGTCTGTCAAATATGTAATTTTAAAGTCCTGTAGAAGGAGGCACTCTGTCTGTCAAAATAATCAGACAGCCTTTGAAAATTATAGGAACATTATAGCTAGAAAACTGACAGCTATGAAGTTTCTAAGTGAACTTCTAAACTCTAAACCACTTTCCCTTGGTCCCGTGAAAGAAAACATTTCATTTCAAAAATTCACTTGACGCTTATTCTGTTGTTGTTGTTGCTGTTGATGACCGCTCTTCAGTTCCACCTGAAAAAGTATATTTCTCATTTTGATAAACCTAGCACATTAGGCATCGGCACCCACTGCCACCACTGCCTTCAAAGCTTCCACTTCAAGCTGCAGTCTCCTTACCAGCCTGCAAGTCTCTATTTCTTCGTTCAGCCTGAACTAATTGTGCCCACAACTCTGTCTCTCATTTTCTGCTTCCCTCCTGGAATTCAGCTACCTCATCCTCAGCTTCCTGGAAGCTAATCAGAAATAAAGTGGGAAAGAGAATTATAGTAAAAACGAGGGTCGTCTTGGAGATGATCACAGAGCAACTCAGGAATCGTTGCCTGGGTGCTCTTGCTACTACTGTAAAATCTACTTCACAAACAACAACAACAAAACCAAATGTGCACGCACACAAAAGAAAGGAAGTCACGGGATCCAGAGAGCCCAGGATCTAACACCAGGAAAGGCTATAGTAACCCACAGGACGGCGGGCCTGAAAGCAGCTAACCCAGACTGGAGCAGTCAAGACTGAAGGAGCAGTACTCTCAAGATGAAATGATAAAGTTCCTGCTGTGCGTGAAGGTCCAGAGAAGAAATTTACACAGCTGGGGAGTGTGGAGATAAAGGACATAGAAAAATAAGCATTTTAAAAGAAAAAGAAGCATTTGAACAAAAGAGCAATTAATGACATCAAGAAAAACAAAACTTTATGCAAGAAATTGTAGTAAACTTTTGCAGCTACAGATACTATTTACAAGGTCATAATAATATAAACGTGAACACTGATCTAACAAAATCATATGACTGAACTGGGAGGCTCCCAGGTCTGATACATATAGGTAAGCTAGGAGAGAGGGGTGAAAACTGTTGGTTGTTTTTTTTTTTTCTTGGAACCCCGGGGGTGATTTTTATGCATACACAAGAGTGTTCAGAGATTTCTTTGGAAATTAATATTTTATTTCCTAAAATTGTAAAAACCAAGCCTTTAGAGCTTCCTTAAGCTTTCAAGTTTTACTTTCAAAACTTACTATCCTATTCATATGCCTAGGGTTTCTTTCTTTCTTTCTTTCTTTCTTTCTTTCTTTCTTTCTTTCTTTCAGATTTTACCTATTTATTTGAGAGAAAGAGAAAACATGAGGGAGGGTGGGGGTGGAAAGGTGGGGGGTGGGGGGATGGGGTAGAGGGAGAAGCAGACTTCCACCTGAGCAGGGAACCCGAGGGGGGGGGGTGCTTGATCCCAGGACCCTGAGATCATGACCTGAGCTGAAGGCAGATGCTTAACCAACTGAGCCACCCAGGCTCCCCAAGCCTAGAAAGTTTCCTTTTTAAGATTTATATGTTTATTTGAGGGGAGGAGGGGCTGAGGGAGAGGGAGAAGCAGACTCCCCACTGAGCAGGAGCTCCACACAGCCTCAATCCCTTGACCCTGAGATCACTACCTGAGTGGAAACCAAGAGTTTGGAGGCTTAAATGATTGCACCACCCAGGCACCCCTCCTTTCTTTTTTAACCAGTTTGAAGAATAAAGCACAATTAACTACTTATATTAAACTTTGTACAGTTGACCAATTTTGACATATAAACCACATCCAGTGAAACCATCATTGTAATCAAGATAATGCACATTTCTATTGTCCCCAAAAGTTTCCAAATGCCTTTTCCAATCCCTTCCTCCCTCCCTCCATTACCATCCCCAGGCAATTACTCCCTGATTTCTAGCATAATAGATTAGTCTGCATATTCTAGGATTTTATATGATAGATCACTTTTAAACAAAATTACTAATACTATGGTTTTAGTTCTCTTAAATATTTCTATACCCAATTCTAAACTTCAATGAAGTAAAAGATCTCTACCCATGCACTCCCCACAGGTACAGATAAATGACAATAACATGCATAGAACCCTAAGTATCCTCTTATGCCAACTAAGAAACAATGTATCATCCTACATCATCAAAGAGATTCCAGAGTAGAGATTTTCATGGAAATACCTCTTGGATTGGATTCTTGTTGGTAACACTGATGGGACCTTAAAATTCAATTTATAGTTGCTGTGTTAGGGAGTCCATAACCTCCAGAGGGGACAGTTATGAAGCCCAGATCCTTGAGTGTCAGTTATACACACACTTAATCATTCTGCCTACCCACAGAAGTTTATAACTCCATCCTGTAACCCTCTGAATGGAGGACTCTGAATGGAGCCCTTCTTTGGCTCTCAATTCATATTCTGCTTAGTTCTCAAGACTGTTAATGTTGTCAGACACCTACAAATTTCTCACTCACTTCTTCGGCCTACAAAATTCCCATAGAGGATAAAAGGATGAGCCTGGTTTCTGGGGATCTCTCACTGCTGGGTCTGGGCATGACACCCAAACTAATGACTCAAGAGCAATACAGCTTTATCTTTCTGAGTAGCAGTCAATGGGTCATGCTTTAAGCTGGGGGCGGGGGAGGGGGGAACCCAAGACACAGAAATATTATATTACTTAGAGAATTTTTAAAAAGTTTCAATAGATTCAAAAAAGTTTCAAAAAAGTTTCAATGGATTCTCTTGTAGCGTCCAAACCACATAGACTATTTGCTGCTGGGTGTGCTCAGCTGTCTCTCACAGGTTAAGGAAGAAGGAGCTGGAAATGCGATGGCACCTGGAGAGGGAACTCAGTGGTCAGGGTTCAGGAGAAAGTGGGACTTACTTTAGCCCTCGAATACCTTTTTTTTTACTCCTTAAGCTTTTACTTTTTCCATGTATTTCATTAGGCTTTCCATGAAAAAGTCATTCCAACCCCTCAGGAACGCTGGTCCCATTAAAACCGCGGGAAAGCACGTGTGTCTCCGCACATACCAGTTCGCTTCTCTTAAAGGTATTGTCCTGACGGGGGATCTTCCCTACCTCTATGCGGCTGTCCTCACCTCCCAGGACCAGCCTTCCAGACAGCTCCCACGCGGGCGCTCAGCCTCTGGCTCCCAGAGCCTGGAAGAAGGGCGGGTCCCCAGCAAGGGCCCCTCCTAGAGCGCCCAGGTGCTCGGCTCCGCGCACTCGGGCGAGCTGGGGAAGAAGCCCCAGCAGCGGGGTTTGGGAGGCGAGGGCTGGAATCCAATGAAAAGGGCGCGGATGGGGAGGGGCTTGCTAAAAGCCCTTGAAATAAGGCCCTGGCCCTGCCGCAAGTGCGGCCGCTGGTCCCAACCAGCAAGGCCCGCTGCCCCATGGCCACTCCCAGGCGGTTTCCAACCCTCGTGCAGCTGGAGCAGCGAGAAGGGACTCTATTCACGGTGCTCGGTAACCTCAGCAAGCGGCCCTACTGGTTCCACTCCGAGTATCTGAAGAGTCCGAAGGCAGTTCACCTCGAGGCGTGGCTGGTGGAAGCGATCTTCGGTGAGTGGGTCCGAGAGGGGTGGCCAATGCGGCCTTTCCCGCTTCTCTCCCAGGGCGAGCCTTTTCAGTGGCCCTCGCCGCAATCCAGCGCTGCCTCCTCCCGCAGCCTTCTCCTTCCCAAATCCCACCCCTCACAGCCTCTTTGCTTCCTGCGCAGGCCGGGGAGGAGAGCACATCCCGCACGTGGAGTGTGTGTCGCAGACCCTACTTCATGTTAATCAGTGGGACCCTGAGGGCGAAGCTGAGATCTTGATATTTGGTCGGCCTTATTACCAGAAAGATGTAGCCAAGATGATCATGAATTTGGCTGACTATCACCGCCAACTCCGGGCACAAAGTACGGAAACGGATAAATAGGGGCACCCTGGGCAGGCCATGGGTTCCTTGGGAGGGATCCTGATGCTTCCTGGATGAAACCGGGCATGGGTCTCATCCTCTCAGTCTGTCCAGGAGAGGGATTCCTTCTTGAAAAGGGATCTAGAAGGCCAAGTTGACCTGGTACTCTCAAGTTCCGGAGCCCAACCCCCCAGCCCATACGGATGAATCCTTTTGTGGAAAGAGTATGGGAACGCAGGAAAGGTCTCCACACTGTTCTTCTTCCAGGCTCAGAGGAGGTCCCTGCCCAGGACGCATCGACCCAGCGGTCCCCCGAGGCTGCCCGAGAGGCCGCGACCCAGCAGTCCCCGGAGGCGGCCCGGGAGGTGGCGACCCAGCCGTCCCCGGAGGCTGCCCGGGAGGCGGCGACCCAGCCGTCCCCCGAGGCTGCCCGGGAGGCGGCGACCCAGCGGTCCCCCGAGGCTGCCCGCGAGGCGGCGACCCAGCGGTCCCCCGAGGCTGCCCGCGAGGCGGCGACCCAGAGCTCCCCGAAGGCTGCCCGCGAGGCGGCGACCCAGAGCTCCCCGAAGGCTGCCCGCGAGGCGGCGACCCAGCGGTCCCCGAAGGCTGCCCGCGAGGCGGCGACCCAGCGGTCCCCGAAGGCTGCCCGCGAGGCGGCGACCCAGCGGTCCCCGAAGGCTGCCCGCGAGGCGGCGACCCAGCGGTCCCCGAAGGCTGCCCGCGAGGCGGCGACCCAGCGGTCCCCCGGCGCTGCCCGCGAGGCGGCGACCCAGCGGTCCCCCGGCGCAGCCCGGGAGGCGGCGACCCAGCGGTCCCCCGGCGCAGCCCGCGAGGCGGCGACCCAGCGGTCCCCCGGCGCAGCCCGCGAGGCGGCGACCCAGCGGTCCCCCGGCGCAGCCCGCGAGGCGGCGACCCAGCGGTCCCCCGGCGCAGCCCGCGAGGCGGCGACCCAGCGGTCCCCCGATGATGTCCGGGAGGCGGCGACCCAGCGGTCCCCTGACGTTACCCAGGACCCGGTTACCAGGTCATGAAAGCACTTCCCGCCGGGGAGCAGGAGCCAGGCAAGGATAAAGTGGAAGACTTTGCTGCTGCCCTATTCATCTAAGTCCCGCTTCTTCAGGCAGAAGCTGGGGAAAGAATGGTGTGGGTAGTTCTCGGTCCCCGTCCCCAGGTAAATGTTTGCAAACACTGATCTAAAGAGTTCTAATAAAGAATCGAATTTCCCTAATAAAGAATTGGATTTCTCTAGCGTCTGTTAATTGGTAGGTAAAAGGGGAGGGAGAGGCCTTTCCTCCAGTAGCCAGTATCTGCCCTAGGCTGCTCTCTACCTAGACGCAGGTGAGACCTCTTGGTTTTCTAGCCGACGGAGGCAGCACTCTTCCCAGCCACCGGCTGGTGCTTCCCTCCGGCTCCTTAACCGCAGGAATCTGGTTTTGCCGGTTAAGAGGCTTCTCCAGCTGGTCGAGTCCGTCCTCACTGGAAAACTTCTTAAACCTGTGGTGTTTCTACTCTAGTTGATGCGGGATGAGAAAACTTGGTTCCAATCCAATCCACGTGGCTGGATATATCGTGGCACTGGAAGCAGCCAGCGACCTCCCAGCTCGTACACCTGACGGCAAGCAAGGGGAAAATTGGGAGAAAGAGCCAGGACTGCCCCGCTGTTGTCCTCAAGTCTTGGGGGTCACCCGACCTTCAGCGAGGTTTGCTGCAAGTGAGACGCTAGCAGCGCAGGTGATTCTTCCCTTAGTAACCTCAGCATCGAGGAGTCCTGGTGCCGCGTGATGGCTAGTCCTCTTTGCCACTTTTTAAAATTGAAATACATTTGACCTATAACATTGTATAAATTTAAGGTGTACATGTTAATTTGATATATTTAAATAGTATATGATTGCCTTTTAGCACCTCTATCATTTTGGCTTCCTGCTCTACTCCTGGCAGCTGGGACTCCAGTGCAAGGCTAGCAGAAGGAAGCAAACTGTTAACAGCTGGGTGCTAGGATAAAAAACCCCAACACACAGCAATCTTTGTGTTTATGAAAATTTTCATTTAAAAAGTTCAAGGAAACTGGGGCGCCTGGGTGGCTCAGTTGGTTAAATGTATGCCTTAGGCTGAGGTCATGATCTCCAGGTCCTTGGATCAAGCCCCCCACTTTGAGTTCCCTGCCTAGCAGGGGGTAGGAGGTGATCTGCTTCTCCCTCTCCCTCTGCCCCCCCCTTGCTCTCTCTCTCTCTCTTTCTCAAATAAATAAATGAAATATTTTTTAAAATTTCAAGGAAACCTAACTTCAAAGAGCAAGGGTGTGGAGTGGTATATCTATCATATACCCTTTAGTCACCGCTAACAGATGACCACTCCAATTGTAAAGATTTTATTTATTTGACAGAGATAGAGACAGCCAGCGAGAGAGGGAACACAGGCAGGGGGAGTGGGAGAGGAAGAAGCAGGCTCATAGCAGAAGAGCCTGATGTGGGGCTCGATCCCATAATGCCAGGATCACGCCCTGAGCCAAAGGCAGACGCTTAACCGCTGTGCCACCCAGGCGCCCCCTAACCACTCCAATTTTAAATAAGCAGTTATAAGGGAAATAAAATGCAAAGCTGAATTTATAATAGTTTATTAACTGTTTTTAGAAGAAGCAAAGAAAAGCCTAGGCGGAGTGAACTTCAAAGATTTAAGACTCAAAAACAATGCAGATTCAGTTTCAACCGAAGCCACATCAGAGTAGAATGAAGACTCAATGTTGACTCTTTTCCCCCTCTAAGTAGCACCCATATGACCACATCAGATTTTCTCCTTTACAAGAAAGATAACTGGCAGCAGATACAAGCCATAAGAGTCTATGACTATTCTGAAACAGACAAAAACGTCCTATACATACACACAGAGACTTGTCTGAGATGATTTTGTGAAAGAAGAAAATGGTAAGTTGCAGTAAACATCTTTGGTAGGAGATTAGAGCCAAGAAAAGAAGGGAGGTTGAACTTGAAATAAAAGCATTTAGGTGTGATGACACTTATGTAAAATTCTTTATGTGTATCAAGTGTTGGATTTTTAAAAAATCTATTATTTAATCCAGAAGGGTAATATCACAGTAAATAAAGAACAAATGTTCAATTAAAAAAAAAAAAAACCTCCTCCTCTCAAAGGAGACTCCTCTCAAAGCAGAGCATGAAGCAGTGCCACCTGAGTTTTCACCCAGCTCAAGGTCCCCAGAGCTCCCTATCTGCTCTTTTCAACCCATTCTCTTACAGGAAATCACTTTTTACAGTTTCACTTGTACTTTTACATAATTGCACATACTTTTTTTTCTTTCAGCAGCTAGATTTTCCTAAGTGTACACTTTAACCCTTCTCTTATTACTGGTTGATTCGTTTGTTTCCCAAATTTCTCAATTACAAACTGTTGCACTGAATTTCTACTTGTGCCTTCATATCTATGTTGAAATATTTTTTTTAATTTTATTTGATTGAGTGAGAGCATGAGTAGGGGTTGGGCGGGGCGAGTGGAGGCAGAAGGAGAGGAGAAGCCAACTCGAGGCCCACGTGAAGCTTGATCCTAGTACCCTGAGATCACGACCTGAGCCAAAGGCAGACACTTAAATGACTGAGTCACCCAGGCGCCCCTATGTTGGAATATTCCTATAGAAATCTTCCTAGAAATGGAATTGCCGGGTTGAAGAATGAGCACCTTTAAAATTGTGGCTTATTCGGTTAAGTGTCAAACCCTTGATCTCAGCTCAGGTCTTGATCTTGATCTTATTTATTTATAAATAAAATTAAATTGTTATATTGCCAACCTGCCCTACAAAATGGTCATACCAATTTATTTTCCCACTACAAGATATGAAAGTTATTTTCACTATACTTACCCAAATTCAATGTTACCAATCTATTTTATGTCCACATGTGTCAGTTTTCTATTTTTTTTCAATACCTATACCACTGTTTTAACTATGTCGCTTTATAAAATATTTTAATATTTGAAAAGGCAAGCTTACTCTCACTGTTCAAATGGCAGTCTTGGTCATTTGTTTTCCAGATGAAGCAACTTATTTTTTAATTTTAGTTAACATATAGTGCAATGTTGGTTTCAGGAGAATTCAGTGATTCGTTACTTACGTACAACATCCAGTGTTCATCACAAGTGCCCTCCTTAACACCCATCCCCCATCTAGCCCACCCCCTCCCCCCACCTCCCTTCAACAACCCTCAACCTTCAATTTGTTCTCTATCATTAAGAGTCTCTTATGATTTGTTTCCCTCTTTGTCTCTTTTTTTTTCCTTTCCCCCCTTCCCATATGTTCATTAGTTTTGTTTCTTAAATTCCACGTTATGGTCTTTGTCTTTCTCTGACATCGTCTGCTTAGCATAACACACTTTAGCTTAGCTCCATGTTGTTGCAAATGGCAAGATTTCAGTCTGTTTGATGGCTAAGTAATATTCCGTTCTGTATATATACCACATCTTCTTTATCCATTCATCTGTCAATGGACATTTGGGCTCTCTCCATAGTTTGGCTATTGTTGATAATGTTGCTATAAACATTGGGGTGCATGCATTCCTTCAAATCTGTATTTTTGTATCCTTTGGGTAAATACCTAGCAGTCCAATTGCTGGATCATAGGATAGTTCTATTTTCAACTTTTTGAGGAAACTCCATGCTGTTTTCCAGAGTGGCTGCACCAGTTTGCATTCCCACCAACAGTGGAAGAGAGTTCCCCTTTCTCTACATCCTCATCAATACCTCTTGTTTCTTCTGTTGTTAATTTTAGCCATTCTGACAGGTGTGAGGTGATATCTCATTGTAGTTTTGATTTGCATTTCCCTGATGATCAGCGATGTTGAGCATGTTTTCATGTGTCTGTTGGCCATCTGGATGTTTTCTTTGGAAAACTGTCTACTCATGTCTTCTGCCCATTTCTTGACTAGATTGTTTTTTGGGTGTTGAGATTTTGGATACTATCCTTTTATCAGAAATGTCATTTGCAGATATCTTCTCCCATTCTGTAGGCTGCCTTTTAGTTTTGTTGACTGTTTCCTTCTCTGTGAAGCTTTTTATCTTGATGAAGTGCTAACAGTTCATTTTTGCTTTTATCTCCCTTGCCTCTGGGACGTGTCTAGTAAGAAGTTGCTATGGCCAAGGTCAAAGAGGTTGCTACCTGTATTCTCCTCTGCGATTTTGATGGTTTCCTGTCTCACGTTTAGGTCTATCATTCATTTCGAATTTATTTTTATGTATGGTGTAAGAAAGTGGTCCAGTTTCATCTGCATGTGGCTGTCCAGTTTTCCCAACATCATTTGTTGAAGAGACTGTCTTTTTTCCATTGGAAATTATTTCTTGCAGATGAAGCAACTTACTAAAAAACATAGAAAATTGGTCGAGGGAAAAGGTGTATACTTCCAAAATATTGGGTTTGTTCTATGAAGGTACACTGGAGTGCTCATTTCATTCTTTAAACTATATGTACATTATATTTGCATGAAAGAGTATACTTTAGGTGGTGAATTAGATGGGAAGACTCTGGAAACTAAGACCCAAGGCAGTCAGTGAAACAGTTGTCAAGAAACAAAAGCAAAACTGCAGAAGTCTGGAAACAATGACATTTGTTTGTACATTTTTGCAGGTAAACCTATTGAGGGCTAATAAAGAGATCAGTCTGTACAATTTTTTTTTTAAAGATTTTATTTATTTGACAGAGAGAGAGAGACAGCCAGCGAGAGAGGGAACACAAGCAGGGGGAGTGGGAGAGGAAGAAGCAGGCTCCCAGTGGAGGAGCCTGATGCAGGCCTCGATCCCAGGACTCCGGGATCACGCCCTGAGCCAAAGGCAGACGCTTAACGACCAAGCCACCCAGGCGCCCCAGTCTGTACAATTTTTGAATAGGCTAACTAGATGCATCGAGGAAAAAAAAATTCACTGTTGACAGAATCTGTAGAAAACTTCGGAGGTTAGCTGTGGGTCACACATGGTAGCCAATCTCCAGGTTTTCCTGCAGCTCCACTTCAGTTAAGCCAGGTTGGCACTTCTCATCAGAATCTCTCAATTTCACACTTTTGATCAAAACAAGGCCTTTTTAAATATCACTAAGAGTGGGACGAACAAAACAAAACATGTGCCTCCTGAGTTATGTAGTATTTTTGCTAGAAATACATAATCTAGAGCTCACATGAGGAACAATAAAAAGCAAAAGCAGGATTTATAAGCGAGAGAAAGAGAAAACTGCAGACTGAGAACAGTGAATCCTGCTCACATTTTGGGAGCAGGATAAACTGGCTGACAGGAAGTAGTTTAGCCTGGACAGTGTCTTTGAGTGAACTCACTAAATGTATAAAAGAATACAATTTCAGGGGCTCCTGGGTGGCTCAGTGGTTAAGCATCTGCCTTCAGCTCAGAGCGTGACCTCGCGTGGGGCTCCCTGCTCCGCTGGGAAGCCTGCTTCTTCCTCTCCCACTCCCCCTGCTTGTGTTCCCTCTCTCGCTGGCTGTCTCTCTCTCTGTCAAATAAATAAATAAAATCTTAAAAAAAAAAAAAAGAATACAGTTTCAGTTGTTTATGGATTGTCTGGAAAACGTTGAGAATTTAGCTGTGGAGCATATGTTATCCTATCTCTGTTATTTCTGGCTGTATACTTCTGGTAGTAACTAAACTTAGTTAATATATGGCTGCACTATTTACCTCATCAGAATTTTTCACTAGACAGCCAGGAAAAACCTTATGTACAGCTTCCCCGGGTCCTTCTGAAGCACCTGTATAAGCAGGCTTTGAGAAGAACCCTCACCTTACAGTATCACCCCCTAAAAAAGTGGTTGTGACTCTAATTGGAACTGCATTCGGTTTTTTATTTTTTTAAAGATTTTTTTTTTTTTTGAGAGCACGAGAGAGACAGAGAGAGAGAGCACAAGCAGAGGGGAGGGGCAGAGGGAGAGGGACAAGCAGGGAGCAAGCCTGATGCAGGGCTTAATCCCAGGGCGCTGGGATCATGACCTGAGCCGAACAGGCAGACATTAACCGACTGAGCCACCCAGGCGCCCCTGCATTAGGTTTTAGATTAATCTGAGAACCGACCACATCTATCAACACCTTGGACTTTGCTATCTGAGGAGATAGCATCTCTATTTATTCCGTCGTTATTCCTTCCTCCTTCTTTCCATCTCCTCCTTCAAGTGTCGTCACTGATTTTAGGCTTTGTCCTTTTTATGTTTAGTCATAGATACGTCAGTTCAAGGAATAAAGTTTCTAATTTTCTCAGAAATAAATTTTCATTAATCTGAAGTAGAATAAATTGGGATTTTTATAACCGCTAAAGCAACACTAAAAAATATTTTTAAAAAGCTATTTAAATGGCATATAAAAATGTATTTATATAATACAAGATGGAGAAAAAACAACCAAAGACATAGGAAACAAATACCAAAATGGCAGACATAAACCCAATCATGTTGATAATTACATTAAATTTAAGAGGACTAAATCCTCAATCAAAACTCAGAGATGTTCCAACTAGAGCAGCCAGACTCAAAAAGCTACATTTTCTATTATTCTATTTATACTAAATGTTAAGAGAAGGCAACTTTGCAGAGACAGAAAGCAGACTGGTTGTCTGAGGTTAGAGACAGTGGTAAGTGACTACAAATGGGCACAAGGGAATTTTTTGAAGTGGAAGGAAATGTTCAAAAACTGCTTTGTGGTGATGGTGGAACAACTCAGAAATTCACTAAAGAAAACGGAGTTGTTCATTCACAATTTCATAGTATGTAAATTGTAACCAATTAAGCAACTCAATTTTTTTAAATTGAGTGCAATTGTACTAATACCCGAATTCTCCAAAATGAAAATTCTGACAGTTGGCAAAGATGTAGAGCAATTAGAAGTCTCATGCATTGCCAAACAGAAAGTAAATTGGTTCAATCACCTTGGCAATTGGAACTTGCACACATCCTAAAATCCAGCAATTCCAATCCTAGATACCTACTCAACAGAAATGTATGTATGCATGCACCAAGTCATGTGTAAGAATTTTCAGAGTAACACTATTCATTACAAGCCCAAACATGAAACAACCAAAATGTACATCGACAGAATAGGAAACTAAATTATGGTTTACTCATACAATACTTACAACATGGATAAATCTTACAATACTTCCATTTATATTTAAGTCAAACAGTAATTATCCTTGGGGAGGGTGCAAATGGAGGTTTCTGGAGTACTAGTAGTTTCTTCTCTGGGTATTGGCTAAATGGATGTATTCCCTTTATTTCGTCTGATGGATCTTTTCACACTTTGTGTGTTTTTGTATGAATGCTGTGTATCAATAAAATGTTTACTAAAATAATAGAAAAAAATAATAGAAAAATATATGGAGTAACGGAAAGCTACTTGAAGGTAACATATGGGCAGTGAGATTTTTGAATAATTATTTTAATACTTTATATATTGTCTAATTTTTTTTTAATATTTGAGCACATAAGTACATTTATCATCAGAAAAGTCAATAATGGGACGCCTGGGTGGCTCAGGTAGTTAAACATCTGTCTTCGGCTCAGGTCATGATCCCAGAGTCCTGGGATGGAGTCCCACATGCATGCGTGCATCGGGCTCCTTGCTCAGCGGGGAGCCTGTTTCTCCCTCTGCCTGCTGCTCCCCCTGCTTGTACTTTCTCTTTCTTTCTGACAATAAATACAATCTTCAAAAAAAAGTCAATAATGCTGAGACAGTGTTCTGAACAAAAGATTCACAACAGCTGTGTTTCAGTTTCAAAAAGGAAAGAAAATTTTATTATAGAAACCTCAAAGAAACAGGAGAGGAAAGGAATCTACACATAGATGAAGGTAATAGTACGCAATAAGTAAGAATAAGGCAAAGTTACATCAAATCAGGTATTTACCACATCCAGCCTCATCAGCCAGGGAACCCGGTGGAGACAGTCAGGCTGGAGTCCTGATATTAGAGGCCTGGGTGGAGCCTCCCCCCCTCACCTGAGACTTCCAACTGACCATCTCTATAAGGGCCATATTTATAGTGCAAATAACAGGGTTTGAAATTAAACATTTGTTTAATTCGCCTACATGCAGTTTGCAATGAGCTGTTATCATGTTTCTGTATTTTCAAGGAACCTGGGCTATGTGTATGTGCCTCCTTTCCCAGATTCCATTCTGGGGGGCCTGCCCAGCCTGGCACAGGAGGGGATGTGAGACAAGATTTGTGGTTCTTGGCATCCAGAGCAGAAGGGCTGGTTCTGACCTGAAGGCCAGATAATATATTTCAAACAAGTAGGCTCCCAAGGTTATTCACACAGCCTGAGTCTCATAAACGATACTCCTCAGCCTGCCTGTGTATATGCACGTCCGGGTGGTTGGCTATATGGGACAAATCACAAAACATTCATCTATACAGAACAGATGGGCATCATGGAGGCATATAAGCAGGTCCAAAAGGGGCCCCTGAAACTGAAAAGCGTGGCAGAGCTTGGCATGATCAAGCCAAAGAAGAAAAAGATGGACAAAGGTAAAATTCCTGGAAGCAATGGGAATGAGCAAAAGGGACGAACAGAAAGGAGGAGAAGCAGCACAGCCTGAACAAGTGGACCCACCCGCAGGCAGCCATTGAGAAGATGCAGGAGAAGCGGCAAACGGAAAGGATCCTGAAGCATCCAAAACCCACAGAGAGTGGAAGACTTCAACTGACCCCTGGACATTCTCACGGAGAACGACATTCCCAAAATCAGCTGGAAGAAGTTGCCTCCCCATCCAGGGTATCAAGGGGAAGTGGAAAGCAAAGTTGGGGTTACGTTTGTGCCTTTGCTATTTTCTGCTGAGACAGTGCTTTCCAACGCAGTGTGCCGTCTTTCTGGAACTTGATTAAAGTAAGATGGTCCGTTTACTCTATTTTGGTTTCTAGGTAGCACAAAGAAGACATACCTTTTTAATTTGGACTGGAAATTTTTGAAAGATTATCGCAAGATTAAGGTTATTTCTGTGTGTCACAGAAAAGTGTTTTTAGCCCCAAGTTGCATCTAACTCTGACAGCCAGCCAGCTATCTTTCCCTGCATGAAACAGACTCCAGAGGATCAGGAGCTAATGCCAGCATGGCCTACAACTTGCAGATCCCCACTGGGTCCTGAGTGAGCTATGCTTACAAGCTCCCTCTAGCTTGGGGCTTTTGCTGTTCCTTCGAGGGCCTAGCGAAGCCACCTGTACCTTCATGACCTTCAGAATGCCTTCTTAGCCACCTGGCCCGTGAGCCAGTACAGCCTGGGAAGTAAAACCACCACTTAAGGCAAGGATGGAATGTATATTTTGTCCCTGTCTGAGCCTGTGGCCAGCATGCAGCTTCCCCCCCCGCCCACAGGGTCCTCCATTCCAGACAGGTCTAGAGGGTGTTCCATGGCAGAGATCGCTGATCAAGCACAGCAGTCTTTGTAATGGAACCCAGACACAGCCTGCCTCACTTCCCTCCATCCTAGGGTCCAAGCAGCGCTTGTATTTATTCAGAGTTAGCATATAACATGTAGCCTGCTTGGCATTTCTGGCCTAAGGCACCTCAGGGGTGATGGGACCAGGGCAGAGCCTCAGCACAGACAGACATGGGTACAAAGGGGGGGACCCAGGTGCTGGTGCTGGAGAGCCATGATCTTTGAGGACCTATGGGATGAGGATCAAAATGTGTATACTAGTGGGAGAAAGTTTCTGTTGACATAGGTAGTGAAAGAATAACAAAGTCAAAAGAGAAAAACCAAGTGTTGGGTTTGGGGGCTGTCACATGTGAACAGAATAAAGAAAAAACAGTTATTAAAAAAAGTCAATAGGGGCGACTGGGTGGCACAGCGGTTGAACGTCTGCCTTCGGCTCAGGGCGTGATCCCGGCGTTATGGGATCGAGCCCCACATCAGGCTCCTCTGCTATGAGCCTGCTTCTTCCTCTCCCACTCCCCCTGCTTGTGTTCCCTCTCTCGCTGGCTGTCTCTATCTCTGTCGAATAAATAAATAAAATCTTAAAAAAAAAAAAGTCAATAATGCTATTTTTATTTTGGGTGTGGTACTAATAAATAGCTCTATTCTAGCAACTTGTTAGAAAAAACAGTCTTGTCCCTCAATCGAAGAACAAATACTGTTCATTCTTTACAATTAAGAGGTTTATTACAATTCCTCTTAAAAAGAAATAAAAACTATGAGAAAGGAGTCTAAATTCAGGTGTGGAGAAAAATAAAAGCCAGTGGGAAATTATAAAGGGTTTGGATCCTTGAATCAATGTCTTGGTTCAAATCTCACTCATCCATCCCCACATCCTAGCTCTGTGACCTTAGCAAACTAATCATGTCCTACTTAGGTGCTTGGCACGGGGCCTGGTATGTGATATAAACTCTAATAACTAGCTAATATTATCCCCAAATTCTGAAAAGTAGAATGACAGAACTACTCTTTTTATTAAAAAGTTATGAAGGGGGATGCCTAGGTGGCTCAGTCAGTTAAGTGTCTGTCTTCAGCTCAGGTCATGATCCCGGGGTCCTGGAATCGAGCCCTGCATCGGGCTTCCTACTCAGCAGGTAGCCTGCTTCTCCCTCTGCCTGCTGCTCCCTCTGCCTGCTGCTCCCCCTGCTTGTGCACTTTCTCTGTGACAAATAAGTAAATAAAATCTTCACCAAAAACAGTTATGAAGGTAGTAAAACTGCTGTATCAGCACATGATGAAAGGGAACACAGAGAAACCATACTAAATGTTGTTTTAGTTTGCTAGCACCGCCATAACAAAGTAACAGACTGCGAGGCTGAAACAACAAATATTTATTTTCTCAAAGATCTAGAGGCTGAAAGTTCAAAATCAAGGTGTCAGCAGGGCTGGTTTCTTCTGAGGCCTCTCCCCTTAGCTGGCAAACGGCTGCCATCTTGCTGTCTCCTCACATGGTCTTTTCTCTATATACCCACCTATCTGTGTGCATATTTCCTCTTCCCATAAGGACCCCAGTCATATTCGAAAAGGGCCCACCTATAGGACCTCATTTCATTTTAATTACATCTTTAAAGGCCTCTCTAAAATACAGTCACATTCTGAGGTACTAGGGGTTAGGGCTTCAACATGTTAATGCATATAAAGGATGAAAAATATGCAGGATCATTTAGTAATTTAATTCTGGATAATTTTTTAAAAATTAGAATGTTTTGAGCATAACCCTCTTCCTCCAAATAACAGTAAAACAATGTTTAATGGTTTTGTGCATTTCCCACTAGAAATAACCTGTAGGAATATTTTTATCAAATTTCTGCAGAAGGAGAAAAAGCAGGAGTACCTAAGATTAAAAGTAAGGGGTTGGGAGGAGAGGGAAATCACACAGAAAACAGTAATTAGTTTAACTACATACAATGAAAATTTTTCATATACAAAAAATGTGAGAAGGAAAGGGGTAGAAAATACCAGTTTAACAGACTATTATTTGTTACAAAAGCTTACATGGGTAATAAAAATCCGTATCTTCAGAGTTTAAAGAATATAGGAATGAATAAAGAAAAACATAAAAGCATTTCATAAAAATGTTAAGCAAAGTAGGACAACGTTCAGTATCACTTATAATCAAAGCAGCACGTTTTAAAAGACTTGTGCAGGGCACTCGAGTGGCTCAGTCGGTTAAGGCTCTGACTCTTGATTTCGGGTCGTGATCTCGGGGTGGTGGGATCCAGTCGCACATCTATCTCTGCGAAGCAGCTCGGAGTCTGCTTAGGATTCCCTCTCCCTCTGCCCCTCCCCCCAATTTGTGCGTGTGCTCTAAACAAATAAACAAAATCTTTAAAATTAAAAGACTTGTTCGTGTGTGTTTACAACCCTTGCAAACAGCTGGAATCCATTACTGCATAGGGGAGAAGAAACTTCATGAGTTAAATCAATTCCAACTCTGTGCTGAGGCCATAGAGCTCTTGACAACCTCTCTCCCCCAAGCATCCTGCTTCCTGAAAGTGGAGGCGGCAAGAGGTTGGGGCTGTTTTGCACGCATTGGTCATAGCACGGTAACGGGTAATGGAAAAACAACCCAGTTCATGCAGGGCACCTGTGCAGGACTCAGAGAAAAAGGAGACAGCTGGCTTCGTGGCAGGATGCCTTCCAACAGCCAAGCTGCCAAGGACCCTGGCTGTTCTCTCATGAATCACAATGCTAACAGAATAAATAACCGATTGCCTCAGCTTTCGTGTTGGAGCACCCACCCATGTGCAGGCAGGAAGCCTCTACTCCAAGAAGAAAATGCACACTAGTTGCTACTGAGGGGCCAAACAACCAACTTCAAAGTGAGAGCCTCAGAGAAGCATTGGTATTAACTATGAGCGTATTAGAAATGCAAATTCATGGCCCTGCGCTTGAGGGCCTGACTCTGGCCATAAAATCATAAAAGGGTTAGTAGATTCAAAATGATAGAGGCAAAGGAAAAAACAAAAATAAAACCACTACTATCAGCCTTTTACCCACCCCTCACATCAAGACATGAATGAACAGAATCAATCTTTTATATATTTGCTTAATTTTAAGTGAGCAAAGATTTTTATGCCATTGGACAAAAAGGAAGTTCATTTCTTTACTAGAATGGCACTACAAACTCACTTTTGCATCAAAATAACCAAAGCACTACTCATCAAAACACAGGAAAAAAAAGAATGCAGAGATTTATGGATACTTGCTTCTCTTGAACTTCAGTAGTAGAAGGACTGTTTCTCACAATGCTCCTGAAAATACTTCTGCAACAGGAGGCTCAGGAGTCTGGGGACCTGGTGCACCGGCCTTCAAGAACTCCTCAAGTTGTTTCATCCTCTCAGCTGGATAAGGAAAAATGCTTTCTGTTCCAAACTACTCCATCATTCAGGGGAGCAGGGGAGGAGGGGAGGTGCTAGCAGGATCACTTCTCAGGTGGAGGCTCTGACCCTGAGATCTGGAAATCCTGGTGAAACCAAGCTGAGGCTGCATGGGGCAGTGACGGGCCTGAATGTGTTAGATCTCAGTTTACCTTCCCAAGGTCCCACTTGGCACTCCTCTCACAAAGGGATGCTCAAGGGCTGTATGCAGAACACTGCAGTTAGGAAACTGCAAAAAGTTTTGGTAAGGTAATAAAGGCTGGAAGAAAGCCTGGTACAGCCAGGTCGTTCACCGGTGGCTCCCTCCACATGCAGGTGTTTAGAGACCCTCACCTCGAGCACGATGCTTCCGGTGCCAGGATGCCAGGTTCAGCAGCACGCTCTTCACCCGATTTTGTACACGGGGCCGTCCAAAGATGGTGATTTCAGCGAAGTCCCCGGAGTTAACTATGTCCACCGTCAGCAGGACTTGGCTCATCCACTCCATTTCAGGAATTATGGCTCGGTCTGGGCCTAAACAGGAAAAGAGAGACTCTGAGGGGAAGCATGGTTGAAGGTGAGTCTAAATTTGAAGGGAATGCTGGCAGGAAAAGGCAAGAGCTGGAAGGTGGGGATCGTGGCGTCAAAGGTGGCCTGCAAATCCGGCAGAGACTGTTGAGAGGTGCTCTGCGGGGTCTCTCTCCTCTTGGACTGGAGGGGGGTCATTCCACCGGCACCCCTGGGGTGGCTCACCGAAGATCGAGTCAGCCAGCCATGCCTCCAGGTAAAACACCAGTGGGTCTCTCAGCTCCTGCACAGGAAACCACCACGGCCGCGTGCGAATCCGCGGTGGTGGAAGTGGTGACCAGAGCAGCGTGTCCAGGGACTGGGCGGACGTCCACTCGTCGCCCTGGGCCCTAGCAGCACCCGCGTCGTCGACCATGCTAGGTCCAACAGCCCAAGAAGAGCAAGTCCAGGTAGCGCCGGCGGAACTCCAGTGAGGCGCGAAGGCTGTGCCCCCTTTTACGGCTTCCGGCCAGCCCCGCCTCTTCCTGCGGCTCCTGGTCATCCGTTCCGGGTGACCGACGCAATTGACACTGGGCGGCCTTTCCTGGTGGCACCGGGAAGCCCGCCACAAGGGCTTCGTCTCGGATCGGAAACTAGCATTTACTTGAGTTTCAGCCGGCTCTCAGGCTATCCGTGATCATCTCCGCTGAGTCAGAAATCACGTAGCCTCAAAGGTCCCTGCCCCGGCACACCGCTGATTGACAGCGTGGTTTGGGTCGGCGGCCTCGTTGACCTGGAATCACTTTCGTCCTGGGTTAAGGTTTCGGCGTTACCTTCCAGTGGTAGGTAGGCGGATCAGGCCGAGGGCAGGCTCGTCGAATCTGTATTTTCTCCCTTTTGCTCTCTGTTGTCTTCCGACTCTCCGTTTGGTTACTACAAAATCCTTCAAGCAAGTGTGTCGTGTTTTAAAATATAAACGTCAGAGGTGGTCATACAGAACACGTAGGGACTATAAACAAATCCCATTTATTTCCAACATCCTAAAACAACTAGTGTTGATGCACATTTCTTCCCAATGTTCTTAATTTTAGTTAGAAATTTAAATTATGAAAGATTTCACACATTCAAAAAGTTATATAACCAATACCTATGTAACAACCCCCATCACCGCCCCCATTTAACAGAATGTTAACATTTTCCTACATTTGCCTCACCTCTCTCTTCTTTAAAATAGATATCACCGGGGCACCTGGGTGGCTCACTCGGTTAAGCGGCTGCCTTCGGCTCGGGGGTCGTGATTCCTGGGATCCAGCCCCACAGCCGGCTCCTTGCTCAGCGGGGAACCTGCTTCTCCCTCTGCCTGTCGCTCCCCCTGCCTGTCGCTCCTCCTGCTTGTGCTTGCTCCCCCCCACACCGTGTCAAATTAATAAATAAAATCTTTTTAAAAAATAGATATCACTTAAAGCACCTTTCCTTTCCCTCCCCGCAGGAAATCATTGGCCTGAAGCTGGTGTGTATTACCCATGCATGTTCTTATACTTTTTCTAGTGCATTTCTAGAAATCTTGTTTGGTAGTTGTTCTACCAACTATGCTGTGCAAACTATTTTGTTCTTACAATTAGCTATGATGTGTTTGTTTTAAAAATCTTTTTAATGGGAATTTTTGATAATTTACAAAAGGCTGATAGTATTAATGTCCTGAATTCCCTCATCCACATCATCTAGGCTTCAGAGGTTGTCAGATAATCTCTATGAGATATTGACTCTAACTTTAGTGGATATTTTTATTTCTTCAATTTAATTTTAAAAATCAATATATTCACACTGTGAAACAAAAGTTCTCAAGGATATAAAAAAATATATGAAAGTTCTCTCTTAGAGGTATTCTCCCTCACTCTCCTACTAATCTTTTTCCAATTGTGTGTATTGTGAATGTCTTCTTCTAGTTTAAATTGTGTTTTCACGTTAAGGTGTCTTTTGACAAAATTTTTTAATTTTAATATAGGTAGACTTGTAAATCTTTATAGTAAGTGCATTCTGTGTCTTGCTTAAATTCTTCATCGGGTGGCTTAGTGGGTTAAGCTGCTTTTGGCTCAGGTCGTGATCCTGGGATTGAGCCCCACATCCAGCTCCCTGCTCGACTGGAAGCCTGCTTCTCCTTCTCCTTCTCCCTCTGCCGCTCCCCCTGCTTGTACTCTCTAGCTCATTCTGTCTGTTAAATAAATAAATAAATAAATAAATAAATAAATAAATAAATAAATAAATAAAATCTTTAAAAAAGAAAGAAAGAAATCCTTCACTGCCCTGAGGTCCAAAGACACTCACTACACTTTTTACTAAGAATGCTAAAGCTTCTAAACATGTAAATTCTTGAACCATCTGGAGTTAATTTTTTAAACTTAGGCATAAGGGATATAATTTCATCGTTTCATAAATTGATAGTTTTTTCCTTCAGCCATTCTCTTGAGGATGCATCCAACCTGAGGCCACTCCCAATGATCTCCTTGAAAATTTTCAGACGCCTACCCATAGCATGAGTTAGCCACAAGGTTGGTTTGTAGTAATTAATTATGAAGTCAAGACATACTTGAGAAAGGCAAGGTCTAGACATGTTCCTTTACCATTCCCATCTAGATGGCAGTTTATTTCTGATTTAGTTTTATTTTGGAAGTATAGCCATTAGGGGTCCTAGCTTTATGCAGAAACTCCATGTTAAGTTTCCTACATCTAGCAAGCCTTGAGTTTCATTTGCTGACCTCATGCCAGCTTCAAATGGAATTTTTTGGGATGTAGCAGAATCTGCCAAGATGAATCACTCTATTACCTCCAAGGCTCTTAATTTAGCTTTTACAGGGACGGAGCATGGTTTGAATACTGCTCCAACATTTTCTAGCTCTGTGGCTGAGTGCAAGTTATTTAAGCTATCTGTACCCCATAAAATAAAATAAAATAAAAAAAAAATACTACCCAGAAGATGACAGCATTCTTTCATTTTCATTGCTTAGCCCTGGAGGAACCAGTCTGAGGAGCTTTGGGTTCAGACAAAGTATGTGAGTGAATTGATTCTCATTGAGAAGCTTTGTTCTTCATTACTTCTTGTAATCTTCAACTCTTAAGAAATCTCTGTACAATGAAAAACGTTACAAAGCCTAATGAAAACATAACACTGATTTTTTGCATCAAATAACATCAAAATATATGTCACAGATAGGAAAAATGGTTAAAATGAGGAAAATAAACTAGTAAAGAGATATTTAATAAATCACAGACAAGGAGCAATCATGCAGAAAAGGAATATAATAAAGGCCTAATATTTCTGAATATAGGACATTTTTCTAATGTTTAAGAGCATTTACAAACAGTGATTATACACTACTTCCCTCGGATGGATGGATGGATGGATGGATGGATGGATGGATGGATGAATAGATAAGAAGACATTATACCACACTACTAAATAATATTCAAATAAAGTAAGAAATGAAAATCATCACTGATAGGCTATTTAGAATATAAGAATAATTTACAAAGTACATTTCAAAAACATTTTGGAAAATGTACATTCAGAAAAATCTAGTTTTCAGTCCCTTGTTTATCCTGTATTCTCCTCCCCAATATAGTTAACTATTATTCATTTTTGGATTATCCTTCCATTGCAACAAATGTAGATACAAGTACCTGGGAATTTTTGCTTTTACTTTTTTGTAATATTACATGTATTTTATTGTACTCCTTTCCCACCGCTTTTTATTTTGAAAAAACGTATGGGAAACATAGGGAAAATTGTAAGAACATTAAATTTACATTCTATACTTTGCAGTTTCACTAGTTAACATTTTCTTTATTTTATCTCTACCTTCATATAGTTTTTCATACACTATTTGTGAAGCAGCAAACATCATGACACTCTGCCCCAACTATTTCAACATTATCTCCTAAGAACAAAGACATTCTCCTACATAACCTTATAAAGTTCATCCAGGAAATGTAACATTAATTCAATACTGTTGTCTAATATACAGTCCAATTTCACTTTCCCCACTTTTTCTAATAATGTACTTTATAGCTAATTTTTAAAAAGCTACAGCCCAATCAAGGAACATGCACTGCATTTACTTCTATCTCTAGTCTCTTTTAATCTAGTATCATTCTCTGTTGTTTAATCTTTAATGACATTGACATTTTAAAAACATTTAAAATTTTGTATTGTGGAAAATTCTAAACATATACAAAAGCATTTCTGGCCATTGTTCACTTATATATTCAGTCTCTCAGTTTCCACTTTTGGCCATTCTCTCATTTTTTAAAAAAGGTTTTATGTATTTATTTGACAGAGAGAGAGACAGCCATCGAGAGAGGGAACACAAGCAGGGGGAGAGGGAGAGGAAGAAGTAGGCTTCCCGTGGAGGAGCCTGGTGCGGGGCTCGATCCCACAACTCTAGGATCACGCCCTGAGCCGAAGGCAGACGCTTAACTACTGAACCACCCAGGCGCCCCCATTCTCTCATTTTTGAGGGTTGACCAGTTCAGGGAAAACTAGAGATCACTGTTTGGAGAGCCTTCATAATCAACTGTATTGTAAGATCTTGTTGCCTTTTTTGTTCATGGATCACCTTGGAGATCATGTGGTGAGAGAGTGACCGTGCAGAAGCACAGGACCCTGGAGAGAATATGTCAAAAGAAAATTCAGAAAACTTTACATGAGACAAATCTTTTGAGTGGGCAACAAACTATTGGAAAATAGGGAGACTTCCGAACCGAAAGTGGCTTGAAGCTAGGTTTATAAAGCATGAATGAAGGACCTTGGCTACTAGAAACATACACTCCTTTTAGGATAGTAGTACTGCATAAGCTTACCTGTTTGTACCTGATTAGCTAGGAAGCTCCAAGGTAATGCTGACATGAAAAAGGCTTAGGTTTTGTTTCAGGTCAGAGTCAGAATTTCAGGGAAATCCTCATAGTTTTAAGTTTTGGTGACATGACGATGAGTGCTTGATGTAGAGGTAGGTATATTTAAACCGTGGCCTCCTTTAACAAATGCAGTAGAGCAGCATCAGGACCATTACGACAAAAACGACAACAATTAATAATCCCTGTAAAATGCTTTGGAATCGGGAATCCTAATTGTCCCACCCAGGCCAAGAGAATGAATCCTGTAGAGGGTGAGCTTGTCTGGATCACTCAGCAAAATTACATGAAATGACTTTTTGCAGTTAGTGATAACCTAGGGAAGGAGGTTGGCAGGAGCTCAGCTCAGCAGGGAGCGAGAACTGAGCTGCCAGGTGTCAGAGTAGCCACTTAAAGCCACAAGCCGAAAAGGAAAGAGTTAAACCTTTAATCACTTGCTGCAGTTGAATAAGCAAGAGGCTAAAAGCAGAGGAAGCTCGGCCTCCCTCAGTTCCATTTTCCCTCACGGAATGTGATCAGATACGTAAACACGGACGTAGGTGTTGTCTCATAGTTGAGGGAAAACAGAAAGCTCTGGCAGTTTTATGGATCCTGAGGTGGGTGGGGGCAGAGGAGGAGGGAAAGAAGGAAGGGCTCAGAGTGGGAAAGTACTAGCTACTACGGAGTTAGAGTGGGGAAAAATTTCTTCATGGGTTCCCTCCTTCCTCTCACTTCCCCCTCAACTCCTACTGAGAAAGACCTCTGACCAGGACCTCGGATAGAGACCTAGGAATGTAAATATTCAAAGGAGCTTGATGGGACTGGAAGGGCTCGAGTCCTTGACTGCAACTCCCTGCTGAGACTGCAATGCATTGGCTGCACTTTCTCAGAAAGGAATCTTTCTCAGTTGACTTCTTTTGGTGGAAAATATTCTCCTCTTCCTGGGAGGTAAATGTCTTGACAGTTTGGATGCCCAAAAATGTTTTAAAATTCTCCATCTGTCCATAGTTCGGTTGGGTTATATTCTGAATTTTAAATAATGTTCCTTTATAATTTTTAAGGCAATTCCGCATTGTCTTCTGGCCTCTAACATCGCTAGAGAACTGAGATGCCATTCTGATTTCCATTCCTTTTTTTAAGACTATGTTTTAGAGCAGGTTTAGGTCCCCAGCAGAATTGAGCTGTGAGTTCCCACATACCACCTTCCACCCCACACAACACAGCCTCTCCACCAGCAATATCTCGCACCAGAGTGGTACATTGGTGAACAATCAGTGAACCTGCAATGACATATCATTATCCCCCAGAGTCCGTGGTTTACATTAGCGTTCACTCTTGTACATCCTACGAGTTTTAACAAATGTATGATATCCACCATTACGATATTACACAGAATAGGTTTCCATTCTTTTTGCATGTCACTCTCTTGTTCTGTCTCTGTCTGTAGGTGCTTTGGACCTTCTCTTTGTCCTTTAGTGTCCTGATGACGTGCCTGTGTACTTTTCTTTTATCCATTGTGTTGATCGGTCAGTGTGCCTTAAGTGTGCCTTCTCTTTCAGTTCTGGGAAATTTTTTGAGCTTTTTTTTTTTTTTAAGATTTTATTTATTTGAGAAAGAGAGCACAAGCAGTGGAGGGGCAGAGGGAGGAGGACGGACAGACTCCCCACTGAGCGTGGAGCCCAGTGCAAGGCTGGATCCCAGGATCCTGAGATCTAGACCTGAGCCAAAGTCAGGCACTTAACTGACTGAGCCACCCAAGTGGCTTTTTGAACTATTTCTTTGACAATTTCCTCCTCAACATTTTCTCTATTATTTTCTGAAATCTTTGTTAATTGATTGGTACATTCTGTAGTGGATCTTCTAGACTCTTCCCATATTTTTCTTTTCTTTTTTTTTTTTTAAAGATTTTATTTATTTATTCGATAGAGACAGCCAGCGAGAGAGGGAACACAAGCAGGGGGAGTGGGAGAGGAAGAAGCAGGCTCATAGCAGAGGAGCCTGATGTGGGGCTCGATCCCATAACGCCAGGATCACGCCCTGAGCCGAAGGCAGACGCTTAACCGCTGTGCCACCCAGGCGCCCCTTCCCGTATTTTTCTTATACTTTCTTTCCTATTTGATAAACCTCTTTTAGTCTTTGAATATTCTTTTTATACTCTTCTTATTTCATGAATTTAATGTCTTATCTTTCAGATATTAATGCCTTTTCAAGTTTTCTTCTGTTTGCTACATTGTTTCTGTTTTCAGATTTCTTTTTATCTTTTGTCTCTTTTGTTAGAGATTTTCGTGGAACATTGCATATTATATATGGCTGTTCCTGTTTAAAAAACCTGATTGGCAGCTTTGGGGGGGGGGGGCTTACTCAAGGGCTTCTTTGTAAAACAAGCCGTCTCAATAGTTTGTAAACTTGAGCTACAACAAAATCACCTGGAGGGCAAGTTAAAACACACATTACTGCCCCACCACCAATTCCCTATCTCCAGAGTGGGAAGGTGTTCCTAAGGATTGCTCGTGGCATAGGAAACCTAGTAGGCAAGCCCTTCCTCCTCAGTATCAGGGTTTGTGTTTTCTTGAATTAATCAGTTTCACCTGAGAGGAATCATTCAATTTTCTGCCTGGAAGGTGTAAACCTGTGTCCCAGGACTACGTGAGCCAAATAGGGACAGAGGAGTTGTATTAATCTCCTTATTTGCTCTTTCACCTCTTTACTCTTCTAGCATCTGTTGGCCCAGAGTCCAAAAAAACCTTCCTGGATCTATACCAATCTCAAATAGGCCTTCAGTCAGTGTCAGGTACAGAATGGTAGAAGGGGGGCAATGGTTCTGCCTCTAATATAGACTTTCAACTAATTCTTCTGCCCTCATCCTCACTTTGAGAGGTCCTTTCTGTCTCTTATTTCTGAGGCAGACTGAGATGCTACAAAGAAAAACAGCCTTTTTCAAGGCTTAGTTTATGGCTTTCTCTGGTCTTAACCAAATACCACACTTTCGTCTGCTTTCTAGCTTCCAGTATTTTTTTTTTTGCTTCCTTCATCCTGCCTATTTTTTATTCTTATGCATTTATGTCTTTTAATAATCTATTTACTGTCATTTTAGAGAGATTTTGGCAGGGTGTATGACGAATGCTGTGTGTTTCAATCTGTCCTTATTTTAGGTCTTTCGTGATTAGTATTTTTAATCTTCCCTTTTACTTTTTTTTTAATTAGAGAGAGGGGGAGGGGCAGAGGAAGAAGGAGAGAGAGAATCTTATGCAAGCTCCATGCCCAGCACGAAGCCTGACTCAGGGCTTGAACTCACAGCCCTGAGATCATGACCTGAAACAAAATCAAGAGTCAGACGCTTAGCCACCTGAGCCATCCAGGCACCCCATAATCTTCCCTCATATTTGATGAATAGTTTGGGTATAGATATAGGATTTAAATTTTAAATAATATCTAAATTATATTTTATATATGAAGCTAATGATACATGTCCAGATTTGCACTCTAGAGTCCTATGTTAAATGCTTTCAGTCTTTAAAAATGTGAGGAAATAGGGGCGCCTGGGTGGCTCAGTCGTTAAGCGTCTGCCTTTGGCTCAGGGCGTGATCCCGGAGTCCTGGGATCGAGTCCCACATCAGGCTCATCCACTGGGAGCCTGCTTCTTCCTCTCCTGCTCCCCCTGCCTGTGTTCCCTCTCTCACTGGCTGTCTCTCTCTCTCTGTCAAATAAATAAATAAATAAATAAAATCTTTTTAAAAAATGTGAGGAAATAAATGAACCTTGAAGTGAACACATGCCTTTAGAAAAAGGGCAACCCACCCCAACTCCAGGACAAAGTAAAATAGGGCATAAATAACTTGTGTAAATGAAATGTTAAATGGTTGAAATTTTGTATTCCATCAAGAAGGAAAGTAATATGAAATGAATATTGGGCATGAGAATTAAACATAAGATAGGGAAAAAGCACCAATAGTGATAGTCATGTCACAAAGTCCTTAAGAGGCCCCTAGGACTGGGCTTCCAGAGAGGCTGTATCAGTTCTCTGCCTCATGCCTGTTGGTTCTACTTAGTCCCTGCTCTCCCTCCTTTATATCATCTCCTCTTTCCTTCCAACTGTCTGCCCTAAAGTCTTTGAGTTCCAGCGCCCACTGCGAAGATAACCGCCTTACAAAGACTATTTGACCAGCTCCCACAATGATGTCAGGTCAAATCCTGACAAGAAAGGGGAAGATCTGTCATTACTAGCCGATGATATGATTGTTGAGAGAAATAAATAAATACATACATAAATTTAAAAATAAAACTATTGGAACTAATGAAAGAGTTTAGCAAGTTTATCAGATACAAGAATGACATGCCAAAACCAGTAGTGCACTAGTATACCAGCACACTGTGATAAACAGAAAACATAACAATTTAAAGAAAATCTCAAATAATCAAAACCACAAAGTACCTAGTAATTATCTAGACCTGTATGAATAAAATGATAAAAGTTTACTTCAAGATATGAAAAAGGACCTCAGTAGACAAAGAACTATACCATTCATGAACATAATGACTGTTCAAAACCGATCAAATTCTCTCAGACTCCCAACAGATTAGTCATTCTGGACGCTGACAGGGCATTAACTCATTATGCTGAAAACTGACATATAAAGGGAAAGAACCAAGTATGCACACCACCTTTCTTGTAGAAGCTCTGTTTCAGGATCATCAAGATAAGGAAAGTACTTTGTTTAGAACTCAAGCCAATAATAATGAATAGAAAGATAAAAGGTAGAATTAAATTATTACCATTCTGCAATCACTGATGAGATACCAGACCTAAGCAATGATCATCAATGAACACAAAAACCGTTAGATGAAAGACTGATGGAAAAATTCATAACAGGTGAATCAGGATGGCAACACTCGAACTCACTGATTAATTTTAATATTAGAAGTGTACAGACAAGACAACACATGCCTCATGATTTGCAACAGGAACTAAAGAGCACTACATATAAAGTCTTCTTCCTTCCTTCCTTCCTTTTTTTTTCTTTTAAAAGCTTTTATTTATTTATTTGTTTATTTATTTATTTATTTATTTATTTATTTATTTATTTATTTATTTGTCAGAGAGAGAGAGTGAGCACAAGCAGGGGGAAATAGGGAGAACGGCAGGCAGAGGGAGAAGCAGGCTCCCATGCTGAGCAAGGAGCCTGATGCGGGACTCAATCCCAGGACCCTGGGATCATGACATTAGCCGCGAAGGCAGACGCTTAACCGACTGAGCCACCCAGGCATCCCTAAAGTCTTCCTTTCAAAAATAAAATTGAAGCTGAGACTATTCAAGCTTCTTGCTCTTATTACCAGTGTTTAGGAAACCCGGAGATGGGAGAAATGAGGATACAATCAGCCAATGAAGCATGGAAGAATATCCTGGTTTTCTAGGTCATACACATGTTCTAAATTTTAAAAAGACTGGAAGACATCAATCAAATATGTTGGGGAGTTCTTTAACATCTGGATTCAAATAAGTTAACTGTAAAATTTGAACAGGGTCTGGATATGATATATTAATGAGCTGCTATTAATTTTATTAAACATGATAATGGCATTAAGGTTATGGATTCTCCTCTACTCTCTATCACCCGTCCTAACTTCTCCATGACCTTCCCTTTAAAGCTTAGTGTCCTGAAGATCCCATCCTCTGGTTCTCTTCTTTCTCTTCTTACTTGCTTCCCAAGAATTCTTACTGATTCCCAAATTTGACCAGGTTTCTAAACCTTGATCTCCACCCAGAACATCTTTCCTGATGCTACCAGATCCACCAACTATGAAGTCCTCAAGATATTGGAAATTCTAGTTTCCAGTGTCACCTCAGCATCTCATTCCTTCCATTTAACTTGCTTTCCAGAACAGATGACCAAAATAGTAACCCTGAAGCATCTTCATCAACTCCCTTTTACCCATTCCCACATACCTGGTGAAATGATGAAGCACCGGACAGACTTCTGTGGGAGGGTGCTCTTCACCAACTTCGAATAAAAAAGATCTAGTCCTTTTTAAAAGGATAATTTGACAATCACCTACCAAAACTCTGGTTTGTAGCCTTTATGATTTAGTAGTTCAATGTCTCGGACTCCCTCTTACAAAAACTGACAAAGCAACATGAACAAAGTTTTTCATTCCAGCATTTGTTTGCTATAGTGTCAAAGTTTTGAACAAATGTCCGAAAAGAAAATGATTAAAATTTGGGAACCAATTACCTAAACTACATACACGTAATACAGTACATTGCAAACGTTAAAAATAACACAACAGATCGAATGAACAGAATATCTTTGATGTACTGTTCAGTAAAAAGAGCAAGTTATAGATTCGAACGGCATGACCTCAATTTTGTATCAAGTGCTCAATACCCATGACTAATGCTTCTGGCACCAGACCGCGAGGGCAGCCGAGGCTGGAGACACCGGAGTGCCGCGGGACGATGGGGCCAAAGCCAAGGGTGCGAGTGTGAGACGAGTTGATCCCAGCAAGAGATAGACGGTTCCAGGAGCCGCAGGATTGGCGCTGCGGATGCGGAGAAGTGCAAGGGACGAGGCGCCTCGCGGCCAGGCCACGCCACGGCCGCCGCCCCGGGACCCCGGAGGCAGTGGCACCTGCGCACAGGACCCAGGCTCACGGTGGCCTTTTCTGCGCCTTCAGAGACCGACGGATCTGCTAGGACTGAAGTAAAGGACATAACCAGCACAGAAAAAAGAAGACAGAGAAAATCCCTCCAGCTCAGCGGACCCGTCTCTCTGATACCGCTGACTGCGGAGCGCGTAGGGGAGCAGCCGGCTGCCCAGGCTGGACGGCCCCGGCCCCTCCCGGCCGGGCACTGCGGGCTCCGGAGCCACGGGGGACGCCACTCGCCGGCTCTTTTCTGGTGGTGCCTGTGCTCACCCTAGGGAGTTGGGCTTTGGTTCCTCCTTTGGCCTGATAGGGCTGACTTTAATTCACGCCTGCACTTGACCCGACCGGGGAAGCTTAGGACATAGGGTGGTGTTCTCTTCCGCTTGGAAGCAGGCCTGGCTAAAATGGGTTTTGGTCAGTGAATCCAGAGGTGATGCGCTCGTGAGGCCCTGTCCCTCCTCCCTGGGTCAGCCGGCGCCTGGAGCCCCAGTCTGAGATGCGTTCCTCCCAGGATCTCCCCCAGCTACCGCTCAGGTTGTCCGAACTCCCCTCTTGGACCTGTGTTTTTCCCTCCTACAGGCTTCAACCTTGAGCAAATCCTAATAATCGAGAAAGTGACCGGAGTTAGGCTCAGGCTTGTAAACTCCAGCTCGGTCCCTGCTGTGCGGGGACAAAGCCGGATTGGTGATCCAGGTCCTGGCGGGGTGGAGCTGTTTGCTTTCCACCTCAAACTGAATCGCGGCGTGACAGGGAGGGGAGAAAGATTAGGCCAGGGCCCACTTCTCCAATAGGCTTGGTAGGCACAGTGCCTGGGACCCACGAAAATATTTTAATTAAAAAATTAAATTTTTAAAATTTAATTAAAATTAAATTAAGTGCCTGGGTGGCTCAGTCAGATAAGCGTCTGCCTTGGGCTCTCGTCATGATCCCAGGTTCCTGAGATCGAGTCCCATATTGGGCACCTTGCTCAATGAGGAGCCTGCCTCTCCTTCTGCTTCTTCCTCCCTGCATGTGTTCTCTCACTCTCTCTCAAATAAATAAATAAAATTTCAAAAAAAATTTTAATCAGAAAAAAGGGAGCATTATAATAATGAACCCTGATACTCATTTTTATGCCAACACCATGGTAAAATACAATATTTATTTAGTCTTTTTTTAAAAAGATTTTATTTATTTATTTATTTGACAGAGAGAGACAGCCAGCGAGAGAGGGAACACAAGCAGGGGGAGTGGGAGAGGAAGAAGCAGGCTCCTAGTGGAGGAGGGAGCCCGATGCGGGGCTCGATCCCAGGACTCTGGGATCACGCCCTGAGCCAAAGGCAGACGCTTAAGGACTGAGGCACCCAGGCGCCCCTACTTAGTCTTTTTAAACCACCCAAGAAGGCATAGGTGCCAAGGGCCCATGAAAATACTCACACCTTTATCTGGTCGTGTGGAACCCCAGAGCCCAAAGGACAGTGACAAGAGCCCTTTTGGGGACCCAACTCAGGTGTGCATCTAGAACTCCACTTTACATGGCACAAAGATGGTCAGATCTATAGGAGCCAAAGCCAAAGCCAACCAGAATCCTCCAAACTACAAAAGCTAATGATTGCTGAGGTGTCAAGGGAGGTTCAGATGAGAGGTCTGGTCCCAGTCCTGAAACTGTAGACAAACACATTCCCATTCTTCCACCTTACCTTACCCCCTATATTTGCCTATGTGATTATAGTCTGGAGTTTTTATTGGGACTATCAAAAATGCATTTCTTAAACTCTGGATTGACCGATGGGGGAGGAGAACCTTACCTTGTACTTAATTCTCTTTTTGACATTAGAGTTTCCTTGCCGACACCCTGACTTGAAGTGGCTCTGGCATATTAAAGATGAAGCTGAGCTCTCTCACCCTTCCTAGAGTCCCCTTCAACCGTCTCTTCACTGACAGCATCGACCTTTTCTTAGGTAACAGAGGAGAGAAAGAAAAGAAGAAGGAGAAGGAGAAAAGTAGCTTAGTATGAGAAAGAAAAGTAAGTCTGCCCTGCCAATTGGTGGGCCAAGAGGACGGGCACTGATAAAGCTAGCTGCCAAGTTAACAACAGTATTTCTCCCAAAGACATGCTGCATGCATCAATTCATCAAGTGTCACAATGATCTCCCCTCCCTCCTTTGAATGACTTCTGTATTCTTACTAAAACAGAAACTTTGTTTTCGGGACGCCTAGGTGACACAGTCAGTTGGGCATCCGCCTTCAGCTCAGGTCATGATCTCCGAGTCCTGGGATCAAGCCCCTCATGGATTCCCTGCTCAGCGGGGAGCCTGCTTCTCCCTCTCCCTCTGCCCCTCCACCCTGCTTGTGTTCCCTTTCTCTCTCTATCTCAAGTGAATTAATACAATCTTAAAAAAAAAAGAATACTGTATGATTCCATTTACATAAAGTTCAAAAACATGCAAGAGAAGGAAAGGTCCAATATCCTCTGGTAATACATGTCCTCTGATAATATTCTTTCATTTGATTTGGACAGTGGTTACAGCAGTGCTACTTTGAAAATTCATTGAGCTTCAGCCTCATGATTTATACATGTAAGTAGGTAGATTAAACTTATTTTTAAAAATGTTTAGAGATCTAGTGATCAAGTACAATTAGCATGTAGTCTTAATAAATTCTGACTTATGTATAAAGTTGAAACTTTATTTCTTTTTTTTTTTTTAAGATTTTATTTATTTATTCGACAGAGATAGAGACAGCCAGCGAGAGAGGGAACACAAGCAGGGGGAGTGGGAGAGGAAGAAGCAGGCTCATAGCGGAGGAGCCTGATGTGGGGCTCGATCCCACAATGCCAGGATCACGCCCTGAGCCGAAGGCAGACGCTTAACCGCTGTGCCACCCAGGCGCCCCTGAAACTTTATTTCACAGAGGCCACAGAACACAGAGTAAGTACTCAAAACACAAGAGATAGATAGCAGTGATCAAAAAAGGAGAAAAGTGGACCCAGGTTTACAAAGTTTTGGAAATCGGTCTGTTGGATTTCAGTCTGAGTCTGAGTTCGGCTTCAGCTACTGGACAGCTTCACTTTGGGTATGCAAACTAGCCTGGGGGAAGAGCGGAAGGCCAAAACTGCACGTTGGCAAATCCGGCCATTGAAAATTGTTGAAAATCATTAACGAAAATGTGTCTTAGCAGAGGGAGGGAGGCAAGGTCGAGAAAAGTGAACTCTCACTTTGTCAAAGGGTGCAGAATTGACTTTGAAGAAGGCCAAGGGTGAGCACGATCTGAGGAATTTGGGGTTGCCACTGCAGACTTCTCGGTAGCCTGGGTGTTCAAGGAAACAGGGCAAATAGCACCTGAGGCCAGGTAAGGTTTTACTTTCTTAGGGGAAAGATTTTCTTTGGCCCACCACTCAAGAGGTAATGGAAGGACTTGGGGCAGGTTGATCAGAAATAGGTGGCTCGATGAGTGCTGCAGAAAACCTGGAAAGTCACCTGTAATTGTGAAGTAAAAGAAACCATCTCTATGAAACGATATGCCCAATACATTTCTTAAGGGTGGGAATGTTAAGGGCATTGTATCAACTGCCTCTGTTTTCTTTTTTTTTTTTTTTTTAAGATTTATTTATTTATTTATTTGACAGAGATAGAGATAGCCAATGAGAGAGGGAACACAAGCAGGGGGAGTGGGAGAGGAAGAAGCAGGCCCATAGAGGAGGAGCCTGACGTGGGGCTCGAACCCGGAACGCCGGGATCACGCCCTGAGCCGAAGGCAGACGCTTTAACCACTGTGCCACCCAGGCGCCCCCTGCCTCTGTTTTCTTGATCAAGTAGTTTGTAAAACCACCTATGGGCTGGCGGGGTGGGGAGGCATGATCTTATTAGTGAGAAGTGGAAGGGTTGACAACAGGGAAAATGACAAGGGTGTGAGGAGTAAATGCAACACAAGCCAAAGCAAGGAAGTAATAAAGATTAAGAGTGCAAAATCTATGAAATAGAAAACAGAAAAAGTCAATAAAAAGTGGGTCCTTTGCAAAGAAAAACAAGATTGACAAAGAATAAAATTTAAATTACTAAAATCAGGTGGGGGTGGGCTAGGTGGCTGATAGGTGGGTGTTAAGGGGAGCACGTGTGATGAGCACTAGGTGTTGTACGTATGTGATGAATCACCGAATTCCACCCCTGAAGCCAATTATACTGTATGTTAACTGGAATTTAAATAAAAATTTGGAAAGAAAAAAAATATTAAAAAAAAACAACAAAAAATAAATTACAAAAATCAGAAGTTAAAGAAGGGATGTTATCACTGACCTTACAGAAATAAAAAGAATTATAAGGGACTACTATGAACAAGTATATGCCAACAAATTAAGTAACCTGGATGAAATGGAGAACGTCCTAGAAAACTACAAACTGCTGGGGCACCTGGCTGGCTCAGTTGGTAGAGCACGTGACTTGCTCTCGGGGTCGTGAGTTTGAGTCCCACATTGGGCACAGAGATTACTGAAAAATAAATAAGATACAAACTGCTGATACAGACTCAGAATAAACAAAATCCGAATAAACCTATCACAAGAGACCACATTAGTAATGAAAAAAAAAATAAACTTCACACAAAGGAAAGACCAAGTTCAGATGATTTTACTAGTGAATTCTACCAAACAGTTAAAAGAGAATCCATACCAATACTTAAGCAAACTCTTAAAAAAAAATTAAAAAAAGATGAACAAATGCTTCCCAACTCATTCTACAAAGCCAGCATTACCCTGATACCATAATCAAAAACCTCACAAGAAAACCACAGACCAATATACTTCATGAATATAGATGCAAACATCTTCAACAGGAAACAAGCAAATCAAATAAATCCAGCAACATTGAAAAATTATACACCACGAGCAAGTGAGATTTATCCCACAAATACAAGGTTAGATTAACACTCAAAAGTCAATAATGTAGGGGCAACTGGTTGACTCAGGCAGAGGAGTGTGTAGCTCCTGATTCAGGGTCTTAAGTTCAAGCCCCACGTTGGAAGTAGAGATGACTTAAATAGATAAAAACTTTTTTCCAAAGTCAATTAATGTAATATACAATATTAATAGAATAAAGAACACATGATCATCTCAACAGATGCAGAATATGTATTTGACAAAATCCAACATCCATTCATGATAAGAACACTACTAGGAATAGAAAGGAACTTCCTCAACCTTATAAAAACCATTGTCAAAACCCCCCCAGCTAGCATCATATATCATACGTAATGATGAAAGACTGAATCTCCCCCCCAAAGATCAGGAACAAGGTAATGATGGCTGCTCTGACTTTCACTTAACATCGCGTTGGAGGTTCTAGCCAGTGCGATCAGGCAACAGAAAGAAAGAAAAGGTATGCATACCGGAAAAGAAGTAAGGCTGTCTTTACTCATTACTCACCAACAAAAAGATTTTTTATGTAGAAAATCCTAAAGAATACACACAAACACTACTATAAGAAATGAGTTCAGTAAGGTTACAGGATGCAAGATCAATATGCACAAAAGTCCATTGTATTTCTATATACTAGCAACAAACAGCCTAAAAATGAAATTAAGAAAATTCCAGTCATAAGAGCATTAAAAGATACTTAGAAATAAATTTAGTAAGTGCAGGACTTGTATACTGAAAACTACATACATTCCTTAAAGAAATTAAATATCTAGGGGTGCCTGGGTGGCTCAGTTGGTTAAGCGTCTGCCTCCGGCTCAGGTCATGATCCGAGGGTCCTGGGATGGAGCCCCATGTTGGGCTCCCTGCTTGGTGGGAAGCCTGCTTCTTCCTCTCCCTCTGCAGCTCCCCCTTACTTACTCTCTCTCTCTCTGTGTCAAGTAAATAAAATCTTTAAAAAAATTAAATATCTAAATAAATGAAGGTATTTCATGCATGGATTAGAAAACTCAAAATATGAATTTAGACCCTTACCTTAACTTAAAAAATACACAAAAATTAATTTGGAAAAAGACTGCAGACTTGAATGCAAGAGCTAAAACTATAAAAACTCTTAAAAAACATAAAAATAAAGTTATGTAAAGTAAAACTGGTGAGTTATCTTCTCACTCAGTATTAAAGAAGTGAAATTGTGTTTTTCTTAACTGAACCATTTGTGATTTTTTAAAAATTTATTTATTCATTTGACAGAGAGAGGGCTCATGAGCATGCACAAGCAGGGGGAGCAGCAGAGGGAGAGGGAGAAGCAGACTCTCCCCACTGAGCAGGCAACCAGATGTAGGGCTGGATCCCAGGACTCTGGGATTATGACCTGAGCAGAAGGGAGAAGCCAAAGGCAGAAGACGCTTACCCAACTGAGGCACCCAAGTACCCCTCCCCCCATTTATTATCTTTAAACCAAGTTGCTATTAGTAACAAATGAAAGGTAACAGAATGTCACCTCAAAATGACTGTAGGAGCTCAGGACATGCCATCCCCAAATAAGCTGCTTCGATATATTGTTTTGAGCTGTAGGTGCTTAAAAAACAGCAAATGCAGGGAGAGGCTTTCTCTGAACTCCCCTTTTCTGCCTAAAGGCAAATGCCCCGAAAGAAACTCAACTGGCACAAATCCTCTCTCTGAGAGGCGCCTCAACCAGGTGAGATTGATAAAAATGGACATGACACCCAGATAAGCTTTGGCACAAATTATCATTCCTCCCATCTATTCTTCAAAGTGCCCATTCATCTTCCCTAAAAATGACTTACTTTCCCCTAAGAGGCTTACATTCCTTCTCTTACCCCACTAAAATTGTATTTAAGCCTGAATCCTAAGGGGGTGGGGACTGCTGCTTATTTTTCCCTGGACGGCTTTCTCTTGTTAATCTTTTATTACGCGGGTCTCAGCTAAGAACTCAGAAAGAGTAGAGGGCAAATTACAACCACTCCACCTCCCACCACCACCAACACACACCAAAGCAGGACAGGCACATTCTGTGACAGAACTCCAAACTGATTCTAGGCCTCTTGGTGCCCACACCTGTGCACCCACAGGGCCCACCCACCCTCACTTTGTGTTGAGGTGAGCATTCAGATTAAGGAAAGGCCCTGGCATCCTAGAGTTTTCTCACCAGCAGCTAATATAGACGATCCTCATGGATTCCATCAGTTTCTTCTCTGCCTCTGAAAGGAAAAAAATACAACTGGATTTTCAGTAGTTCACAGGGCCACCCACAATCCTGACTTGTCGCAAATCCCTCATCCATCATAAGTGGAACCGGAGGGAGCCTGCACCGTTCTTTTTTCCTGGGGCTAAGTTGGGCATGTGGTGGGAACCTTTTGAGGTTAGGCGGGTACAGGGGATGCAAAGGGTGACACCGATCTCTCCCCTTCCCTCTAACCTTGCTAAATCTTCAGGGCTCGGATTGCGATTTCTCCAGAGTGGGCGGGACTCGGGCTCTAGAAAGCTCCCGAGGCCCTGCGGAAAGGCAAACTGCGCTGCCCACCCAGGCCCGAGCCCCGATCCATCCCCACCCTGCCCTAGTACTCCGACTCGCCCAGACGCCCGGGGCCGCAGCGGTCCCTCCTATCCTCAGGCGACTCACGCACGAGGAGTTGCCTTCTTCTGCAGACAATAATGGATTAAACCTTTTCCTTCTGGGGCTGTCGGAAGACGGAGATCCGGGCCGTACCCTTGGGGTCCAGAAGTTGTACTTGCAGCAGGAGCTCGGTCTATTGCTAGAAGTGTGGAATTTGGTGCCTGGGTTGTGCGCGTGGTGAGTCGGGGGCATGGAGTGGATAGGCCCGAGCTGGCCGAGCGATCGTACCAGAGGTGGCCGGAGGAGAAGGAGCTCGTCTAAGGAGGCCTGGTGGGGGGCGACCTCATCCAAGCACTCATCAAAGATCTTCTGCCGCCTGCTCTAGGGGTAGGTCAAACACCGCCGGCGTTGCAGGTGCTCCTCTTGAAACCAGTCGGGGAAAATGCGCAGATCGATGCGTCCTGGGCCTTATAGGTAAACCCTCCCTCTCCTCCTGGGCGAGCCCGCCGTGAGGGCCCGGAGGAAGCTGTAAGTCACAGCCCGCGGGAAACCGAGAAGCCCTGGGCGCGGCGGGCGCGTTTCGGCGCGGTAGGCTAGGGCGGTGCTCGGAGCGGCCCAATCCCGCAGGCCGGTGCTGCAGGCGAGATGCCGGCGTGCGCAGGTGGCCAGGGTTCGCCCAGGGCGCGCCGCTGCCTCGGGTCCCGCCGTGCGGGGAGACATCCCCGAGGGCAGCTCAGCGCGCGCGCTCGCCGCGAGGGGTGGCCCTTTGAGCCCGCGACGCCGGCGACGAGGACCCGCCCGAGCCGCCAGATCCCGAGCTCTGGAAGGCTGGGGCGGCTTTCGAACTGCTGGTTTTCCCTCGGGCCCCGGCGCCGGAGGAGCGCCGCACCTTCAGCGGGAAGTACCTTCACACAGGCAAGGCTGACACTCTCAGTTTGGGACCTCCGAAGGCAAAGTGATGCAAAGGACAGTTCGATTTGCCTTTGTTTGCTCAGATAGGCGGGAATTCATTGAGAACGGGGACCAAGTCTTCTCTCCCTAGCTATTCCTAGCACGTCGTACTGCGCCTGGCACAAAATGTTATGGAAGGAATGGAGAACTATGGATTTCAGCTCTAGCGTTGCCTCTTACTGGATTTGTGATTCTGAGCTGCTTACCTAACTTCTTTGTTCTTCGATTTCCTCCTCTGTAAAATGTGAACCAATAAAAATAGTAGTACTTGTAGGATTGCTCAAGAGATTAAATTAAATTAAGGGACAGGAATGCATGCAAGGAGCTCAGGACAATTTCTGGCTCATAGTATTTTCCTAGTTCAATTAGCACTATACACCATGACGCACTGGCACGTTTAGACTGTCTACGACAGTCCGCTGTCAACAACAAGGTTGCTGTGAATTCGAGAATATGCTTCACTCCCCTTTTATCTCTCTTTCTACACTCCTTCCTCCACCACCACTAACTATGGGCAAGATGTCTAACCTCTCAGTTCCTCACTTTTCATCTGTACAATGGGGATGATAATAACAGTACCTTGATCCTAGAACTGTGGTGTTTAAATGAGTTAATACATATAAAGCCCTTAATTGTGCCAAGGAAGTAGAAAACACTCAATAATAAATATCAGCTGTTACTATCTGCATACATAAACTTGTTTTCATGTTATAAATATTTCTATTTAAAAAGAACCTGGGGGGGGGGGGAAGAACCTCAGATGTAGAATTACTAGTTCAAAGATCACAAACTTTTTATTCTCCTTAGAAAATTGCTTTTTTTCTTTTGCAACTTTCTGTGTATCAAACTACAAAGAATCATAGAGAAGAAAAATATTTATTTACTATATCCAACTCCCCACCTGACACCTGCACTATAATAGGTATCTCTCGTTTAACCTACTCCCCACATCTTCCCTTCCTCAGTATTCTCTCTTTCAGTAAAGTCCACAACAATTCACCTGGGTGACTCCTCTCTTTGTGTCACATTTTACACTTACAAACAAATCCTGTCAGCTCTACCTTCAAAATATATCTAAAATAGAACTACTTCTACTTGCTAAGAAACTAGTCCAGTCCAAGCCATCACTATCCCTTGCCTCTATAATAGCTTCCACATAGTCTTACAGCTGCTTAAGTTACAACTTTTCTATGAGATCAAAATATTTCCCCTTCAACACCTATTTTCCTGATGGGGGCAGGAGTGATCTCTTGAAAATTTGAGTTCATGTCAGTCTCCTTGTCTTTGTGGAACAGAAGAGGAAGTCCAGAAATAAACAAAACAAACATATACATATATACAAAATGGTATGGTATATAATAAAATTATTTCAAAACAGTGACAGGGCACTGGGTATTTTGAAAACAAATTTGGATGGTTATCTGACATGCACATAAAAAATTTGCATTTTTAAAAAAGATTATTTGAGAGAGAGAGCACACACGGGTATAAGTATGGGGAGGGGCAGAGGGAGAGAATTTTTTTTTTTAAAGATTTTATTTATTTATTTGAGAGAGAACAAACTGAGGACTGGGGAGAGGGAAAAGCAGGGAGCCTGACTCGGGCTCAATCCCAGAATCCTGGGATCATGGCTGGAGCTGAAGGCCGAAGTTCAGCCAACTGGGCTACCCAGGCGCCTGAGGGAGGCAATCTTCAAGAAGACTCCCTTCTGAGCACGGAGCCAACCTAACTCAGACCCATGGGATTAAGACATGAGCTGAAACGAAGAGTCAGACATTGAACCGACTGAGCCATCCAGGCCCCCACTCCAAATTTTGCATCTTTTAAAAGACAGTGCTGTCAGAATATTTAGGTCAATGTTTATATAATTTGAGGGCAAAGAGAACCAGATCATGGCACCGAATGCTGTCACCATAAAAGAACAATGATAGCTTTTCGTTGAATTAGAATTAAAGCTCTTTTTGATGGAAAACAATTCCCCTATGCCTTGCCCTCCCAATGTGAAATAAAAAGACAAATTATAAAAAGAGACGAACATACAGTATATAACAAAGAAATAAATGTTTAACAACATGGGGAAATTCCTTTTTTATAAAATTTGAGGGTAAAACACTACAAAACAACACATGGTAGGGACACCTGGGTGGCTCAGCTGGTTAAGCATCAGCCTTCGGCTCAGGTCATGATTCCAGGGTCCTGGAAAGGAGTCCTGCATGCGGCTCCTTGCTCAGTGGGGAGCCTGCTTCTCCCTCTCCCTCTGCCTGCTGCTCCCCCTGCTTGTGCTCTCTCTCTTTTTCTATCTCTCTGTCAAATAAATAAATAAAATCTTAAAAAAAATAGTAGAATCCCAGAATTTTCCCTGGGGAAAAAATTGGAAGGAATAAATTTATATCTAGGTTATATTTTCATTTTTTGAAATCGTGTAAACACATATTAATTCTATAATCATCTTGAAGCTAAAGTTAACTATCCTCATTGATGGGGAAACAGTAGTTTTTTCTTGGTAGGGATTGCAGTTGGAGGCTGAAATCCCCTTCCTCCTGGAAGTGCGCCCATGGGTTCTTGAGAGGCAAACTGGCGCAGCAAAATATGCCTGGCTTTGGCATCACATCCACCCGGGTTCCCAAGCACAGTAGCTCCCTGACCTCAGTTTCTTCATCTCTGAAATGGGGACACCCGCACGACTTCACAGGAGTTTTCTAAGAATTCAATGAGAAGACAACCCTCGCTGGCTGGAGGTGTTCCACATGAGATAATGCCACTCTCCCTGAATCAGACAAGTTAAGCCTTGCAGGGTCTATTTTCCAAAATTAGGTTTCCCACTGAATTCGCACCTTGGTATGTGCCTAAATTGAAATCATCCAGCTGCTTCCAGAGCCAAGGGGGGGTGTCTGCTGCCCGTTTGAGGGATGGTGGTTCCTTGCCCGGTGGGGTGGGGACCAGATACGTTCCTCGGAGGACTGAGGGGGCCTCTAATCCCGTCCAGGCAGCCCATGCAGGCGGGGCCCCCCCGTGACCCGCCTTTGGGCAAACAAGGAGCCACCGCCGGGTGGGAACCAGGGCGGAAGCCTCTACAGCGTCGCACTGCGGGGCAAGCGGCGCCAAAGAGAGGGCGGGCCCCCGAGCGCCTGCCCCGCTGCCGACCCGGGAGCTTCGACGACCAGCCGCAACCGCTGGCCGCGGAGAAAGTTCCGGGCCCGCCTTCTGAGGCTGAGCGGGTGGAGAGGAAATAGAGCTGCGGACCGGGGCTGATTGAGCTTCGGGCTCCAGAGCGGGAAGAGTCCCCCGTCTCCGCTCCAGAGCTGGTCGTCACCGCCCCCCCCCCGGAGGTAAAGGTGCGAGCGAGGGAAACCGTGCAGCGTAAAGAAAGAGCGCAAGCTCGAGGGGTCCTCCGGTCAAAATCGCACTGCTTTTTATCTTTATCCGTGCCTGGAGGGGGAAAGGAGATGGTAGGCCAGACCTGAAAGCCCGACAATCATCCTGATTTTCTACTTGCTTAGAGAATGTTCTTCTAAATTCTAGTTGGGATCTAGAGTAAAAGGTTTCACCCCCACCCCCCATCGCAAAAGACTTAATGTCACAGATTTTGGGGGACAGGGGATACATTTTGCCCTAATTTGGGAATAATTTAAAATACAGAAAAATACCTGTAATTACCATTTTAGATATGCCTTTCCTCAGCACCTCTCACCAAGTGAGAAAATAGAATATTAGAATGTTAAATTATTTGTTGGTCGAGTGCCCAAGGGGCAAAAATTAGCTGACCAAACTAAAAAACAAAACTAAAATGAAAAGCTTGACACAAAATTCCTCTTTTCAAAAATAGGCTATTTTCATAAAGCAGTTTTAGGTTCATAGCAAAGTTTATCCCTAAGTCCACGGATTTCCTATATACTTAACCACCTCCCTTCCCCAGCCCCCCATTACACAGCCTTCCTCATCATCAACATCCTACATCACATACTGGTACATTTGTTGCTATGGGGAGCCCGCACGGACACATCGCTATCACTCAAAGTCCACGGTTTACCTTAGGGTTCACTCCTGGTGTTAGGGTAATTTTGACCTCATACAATGAGTTAGGAGGTATTCCCTCTGCTTCTATCTTCTGGAAGAGATTGTAGAGAATTAGTATAATTTCTTCCTCATATTTGGTAGAACTCACCTTTATGTGGCAGGATGAAGTGAAGGAAGGCCTTCGGAAAGTAGAACAATTCTGCGGGCGCCTGGCTGGCTCAGTCCATAGAGCATGCCACTCTTAATCTAGGGGTCATGAGTTCAAGCCCCACATTGCATGTGGAGATTACTTAAAAAAAAAAAAAAGCAACAAACAAAATAGAACGATATTGAAAATTTAAAACTTCTGCTCTGTGAAAGACACTGTTAAGAAAGTGAAAAGACAAAGGGAGCCTGTGCAGCTCAGTTGGTTAAGCGTCTGTCTGCGGCTCTTGGATCATGATCCCAGGGTCTTGGGATCCAGGGTCAACCCCCCCCCCTTGCTTTGCTTAGTGGGTAGTCTGCTTCTGCTTCCTCTGCCCCTTCCCTTGCTGTGTGTCCTCTCTCCCTCTCTCTCAAATAAATAAATAAAATCTTAAAAAAAAAAAAAAAGTGGAAAGACAAGCCACAGACCCAGAGTGCTTAGAGGGAAATTTATAGCCTTGAATGCATATATTAGAAAAGAAGAAAAATCTAAAATCAATCATCTAAGTTTCCATCTTAGGAAACTAAAAAAACAGAAGAGCAAATTAAATACACAGTAGGCAGAAGAAAAGAAATATAAAAATTAAGAGTAGGTATCAGGGCTCCCGGGGGACTCAGTCAGTTAAGCATCTTCCTTCGGCTCAGGTCATGATCCCAGGGTCCTGGAATCCAGCCCTGAGTCAGGCACCCTGCTTAGGAGGGAGTCTGCTTCTCTCTCTCCTTCTGCCCACTGCCACAGCCCTCACTCCTGCTCTCTCAGTCTCTCTTACAAATAAATAAACAAATAAAATCTAAAAAAAAAAAAAAAAAAAGAGTAGATACCAATGAAGATGAAAACAGGAAATCAATAGAGAAAATGGATCAAACAAAAAGCTCATTCTTTGAAAAGAGCAATAAAATCATAAACTTCTAGCCAGGCCAACAAAGAAAAAAAGAGAAAAGACATAAATTACTTACATTAAAAATGAAAAAGGGGACATCAGTACATATCCCATGGACTTTAAAAAGATAATGAAGGAGTACTATGAACAACTCCGCGTCCACAAATTTGACAATTAAGATTAAAGGGATCGGGGCGCCTGGGTGGCTCAGCGGTTAAGCGTCTGCCTTCGGCTCAGGGCGTGATCCCGGCGTTATGGGATCGAGCCCCACATCAGGCTCCTCCGCTATGAGCCTGCTTCTTCCTCTCCCACTCCCCCTGCTTGTGTTCCCTCTCTCGCTGGCTGTCTCTCTCTCTGTCGAATAAATAAATAAAATCTTTAAAAAAAAGATTAAAGGGATCAATTCCTTGAAAGACACAATCTGCAAAAACTCACAAGAAGAAATCAACTGAATAGGAAAGAAATAAAGAAATTAAATCAACACTTAACAACTTTACAAAACAGAAACTTGACTTCTACAAAACATTTAAAGAAGAAAATATACCATATTGTAGCATTGTTTAAAATAGAAAAAATTAGATATATAAAATTCCATCACAGAATGGACTGGTTAAAGAAGTGGTAGCAGAGGTGTTTGCAAAGTTCTATTTTTTTGATCTGGGTGGTAGTTACACACGATTCAATGCATAATAATTATTTTTTAAGTTTTATTTACTTTAGTAACCTCTAACCCAATGTGGGGCTCAAACTCATGACCCCAAAATCAAGAGTCATATGCTCCCCCAACTGAGCCAACCAGGTTCCCCTCACTGCATAGTTATTTATTAAGTTATATCTTTGTTCTATGTACTTTCTGTATGTATGATATATTTCACAATAAAAGTAGCTAAAATTAATAACATCTATGTTTAGGAACACTATGAAACACTATACAATCAATAAAAGAATAGGGTAAAGCAAAGAAGAAGGAGAAGAAGAAGGAGGGGGGCGAGAAAAGGAGAAGGAGAAGGAGAGGAGGAGGAAGAAGAAGGAAACACACAAATTTTCTTCAATCTCTTCCAGAAAATAGAAGAAAAGGGAAAACTTCCTAACTCATTAACCCAATACCCAAACCAAAGACATTGCAAGAAAACTACAGACCTCTTTCTCATGGACCGAGGTGCAAAAATTCTCAACAGAATATTAGGATTAGATTAGATTCGACTAGACTAGACTGGATTAGAAATCTAATGCAACAAAATTCCTCTCTAAAGATCATTAATACTATCCACTTCAGGTTAAGGATTAGAGAATGGGTATTAAATACAAGACACATTTATGCTTTTATCTATTTTCTGGGTACTTTAATAGCACTGTAATCCTATTTCTCCAGAGATGATTACATTAAGAATTACAGTTAATCCCGTGTGAGTTAACCCATTCGACCTGTATAGACCAGGTTTAATTATGTTTTTTCTTTTCTTTTTTTCATTCCTCAGCACAACATAATAGATAACTACTTTGTTTGATGGGTGAGTGAACTGAGATTTGTTTAGACAGTTCAGAGATCCTAATCAAAGTAGGGGCACTCCTAGCTGGTTTACATCACTGAAATACTATGTCCAGCCACAGAGCCATCCTGCAATGATGGGAGTGCTTCAAGCATTTATTGAATTTATTTCGTTAGCTCTAATACTACAGCAAACATTCAGGTCAAGTGTTGTGTGAAGCGCTGAAGCAACATTTTTCAGCCCACATATTTTTAAGCTGTGGGTCATTTTATTTTGTGGATTACAACCAATATTTTAAAAATGAATATAGGCTTAAATGCATCAAGTGCTGCTGTGTGTGATACAATAGTAAATGGTGTTTTGTCAACCTTCTGTTTCAAATTTTTTATGTACGTACTGGGTCATGTTGTAAAAGGGACTGATGTTTACGAGTCACCGAGATGGGGGGTACTTGGGGTGGGAGTTCAGTAGGGCAAAGCACAGAGATCCGAGAGTCCCACGTCTAAAAAAGAACAGAAAGCAGGCGCAATGACTCGTTCAAGGAGCGCTCACACGATAAAGAGAGTGGATTGGTCAAACCGCAAAGGTCCCGCCCACAACGTCTCATCCACCAATAGATGTGCGGCAAGGGAGCGGCGGGGCGGGGAAGGGGCGGGACGAGCCTCGCGCGGGCTCCTTAAGTAGCGGCTGCGTGGATGCCTTAATAGAAAACTCTACGACGGCACGCTGGAGTGGTGCAGAGCCAGACGGGAGCGACGTTGGACGCGCCGGATCTTCCTCACGGAACCATGTCGAAGCAAGAAGCAGGCGCCAACGCCTCCTCATGGGTCGTTGCTTCCCGGCAAAGCTCGGCAGTGTCACGTGCTCCGGAAAGGAGGCCGGCGAAGGACCCGAATCGAAGAGGTCAGGAGGCCCGTAGGGGCGGCAGAGGTGGCGGCTGGACAAATCCCTCCGGTCTCCAGCAACCTGTGGCCCCTGGCCTCCGAGAACCGCCGCTTTGCTTTGGATTGAAGAACGCGTGGGTGGGAGCAGTGATCGGTGAGCGAAAGAGGATGGGTGTGCTGGGCAGGGTCCGGGGCGAAGAATGGGTGGGGCCAGGGGCGGAGCCTGGGCGAGGGCATCCACGCCCCACTCTCCTAGCCTCCAATCAGCTGCCACCTACTGAGATTAAGGTCTTTACCTGTGATATTCATAATACCTTCTGATGCTATAATTAGTCATTTAATGCACCTTTTGCTATTTCGTGGAGACGATGTTTTGGGAGAACAAACTTCGATTTATGAAATCTTTGGGATGAAAGGTCAGGTCTTTTCGCAGCTTGCTTACATACCCCAAAATGAACAAAGCAGTGCTGAGGACAATCCGTTTCTTTGAGCACCATTTAGAGCCATTAAAGAAGGTTTTGAAAAACAATGACCACATTTTTTTTTAGCCTGCTATTGAATAGAGCTTTAGGAGACTGATTGCTAGACCAGCTAGAGATTCATTGTTCCCTCAAGAGGGCTCAGGCACAAAGATCTGAAGAGTGACACTCCATAAGTGAAAGCCACTAGGTTTGCACTAAAAATCACTCTCAATACTTATGCAGGCACTGTGCTGGAGAGCACAGTGTTGGTCTGGAACCACTTTTTTCCCTTAGTGTGGTAAAAACAAACAAAAACCCCATAAATGTAAGCTTAATTTTAGGTGTGCAGTGTGCAGTTCAGTACTGTTAACTATAAGAACAATGTTGTGTGACCGATCTCTAGAATGTTTTCATTTTGCATGACTGAAACTACCCACTAAACAACTAACTCCCCATGTCCCCTTTTCCCTATCCCTGGCAAATACCATTCTTTGTTCCTATGCTTGATTACATTAGATACCTCAAAGAAGGTCATGCACTGTTTGCTTTTTGTGATTGGCTTATTTCATTTAGCATAATGTCCTCAAGCTTCATTCATGTTGCAAATGATAGAATTTCCTTTTTTAAGGCTGAAATCTTCTCTAGCATGTTTATACCATGTTTCTTCATCCAGTCATCTGTTGGTAGACATTTAGGTTGGTTCCACCTCATGGCTATTGTGAATAATGCTATAAAGAACATGGGAGTATAGATTGCTCTTTGGGATAATGGTTTTGTTTCCTTTGGATATATATCCATAAGCGGAATTGCTAAGTCATATGGTAGTTGTATTTTTTGTTTTTTGGGGAGCCTCCATGCCTGCACCAATTTACATTCCCACCAAGAGTGCACAAGGCTTCCCTTTTCTTCACATTCTCACCAACACTTATCTCTTGCATTTTTTTTTAAAGATTATTTATTTATTTGAGAGTGAGAGAGCAGAATGAGAGAGAGCCCACACAAGTGGGCGGGGGGAAAGGGGCAGAGGGAGAAGCAGACTCCCCACTGAGTAGGGAGCCAGACGCAGGGGGTCTCGATCCCAGGACCCTGGGGTCATGACCTGAGCTGAAGGCAGATGCTTAACCCACTGAGCCACCCAGGTGTCCTGCCCCTCTCTTGTATTTTCGATAGCCATTCTAACAAGTGTGAAGTGATACCCAGTTGTGATTTTGCTTACAACTTTTAAAAAATTTTATTTTTAAAAATAGGTCGTGGCGGGTCGAAAATAAAAGACATTCAGAGTACAACAAACACGAAAATACAGGTAAGTGGTCTGTGATCTGAAATCCTCAAAGAGCATAGTTCATTTCTAACTCTTAATTTCTGTTTAGCTATTAACATACTGTGGTGATTTAGAGAAGTTGCCAAAGCTTTTCAGACTGCTCTTCTTTTCCAGGAATGGTCACACTCTGTGGTCCATTCCAGGTCTAGGATTTGTGACTCCTGGAGGTAAAAATAATCTTTAGAGATACCCTCCCCTGACAAATGAGATCTTTGGGGGAATATCATCATGAACTTCCTGGCTGTCATCCCTTGACCTGCTCCTGTGTTCCCAGTCTCAGCAGCGACATCACTCACCCAGTCCCCAAGCCGGAAGTCTCAGATTACTTCCTTCTCCTTATCCTGCAACCAGTCCATCACTGAGTCCTTTCTATTTCCTGTATTTCTCAGGGAGAATCACATAATTTGGGGTGTTCTCCTCTAACTGTCCACCCTGCTTCCAGTCTTACCCCCATAACCATTCTCTACTATGATCAGGACAATAGTACTAAAACACAAATTGTGTTCATAATTTGTTTTCTTTTCCTGCATAAAAACCTTTCATAATATCTCAGGCTCTTAAGAAGTCCAGACTTCCTAGCATCGTCCACTTGATCTGGCTCCTCTTCCTGCACTCCCTCTCCGAACTCCCTCTTGAGTGTCACCAGCTGGACTCCTGCCATGCTCTCCCATCATAGCTGATAGACGTCCTGTTCATAAGGGACGTCTAAGACCTCCTGTATCCCCATTCTATGTAGGTCTCTTTTCCAACTTCTTGGCATCCGTTTCAGCCTCATTTAAGAACTTCTACAGAGTTGTGTCTGTTAACAGTGCAAATGCCAAGCTTTGTTTGAATCACCAGCTCAAGACAGCATTTGGTGGAGCGGTTTCTAGTTATTATTGAATCAGTGTGGGTATCTAAGATCATGTACATTGAAAGATGTGACCTGGAGATCCTATCCTCCAAATGTCGTCTCAGCCTTGTAGCAAGTTGCTTCCATTACCATATACGTGGTGGAAGTAGAGCATCCCCTTCAGTTAAAAGTTCATGTAGGTAACGTGACAGTTCAACCAGCTGCTATTTCTGTAGCACATGGATTAATCCCTAGAGTTGTGTAAGATTTGCCAAATTATTATTTTACATTTAAGAGGTCAGATTAATGCCTTAACCTTCTAAAACTAGTTGGTGAATTTATTCCTTAGCGGTCACAGTAGTTTTTATTTTATTTATTTTTTTAAAAATTTTATTTATTTATTTGAGAGAGAAAGAGAGTGAGGGGAGAGGGAGAGAGAATCTGAAGCCGACTCCACACTGAGCACAGAGCCCAACGCGGGGCTCGATACCACAACGGTGAGATCATGACCTGAGCTGAAACCAAGAGTCGGGCGTTTAATTGACTGAGCCACCCAGGCGCCCCTGTCACAGCTTTTAAATTTAGATTGTCCTGCTCCTTTTCATCCAAGGGGGTAAATCTCAGGATAAATTTGTTGAATGTAGAATGCCCTCAAAAATTAGCACTTAAGACACTGATTAATAGCAATACTATATTTACTTTAAATTTTTATACTGTTTGAATTTGAGTGATTTTTGGAGGGGGGGAGCATGGTAAGGGGACTTCGGTCTCACCTATTTTTCCCCTGCATCTAGATAATAAAAGGTCATCCGGAAGAAGCAGAGGTCAGAATCTTTGGCAGCAAGGTGATGCAGGCAAAGGCCAAAACAGTGATAGATAATCTTGTTAAAAAACAAGAAAATTACAGTTCAAAATTCAGAACTGGTAAGTAATTTTTGCCTACTACAGCCTTGTAAAATTTTCAAAATTGCATTCAGTGTTATAAGACATTATAATTGAGGCTTTTCCTGATAACAGAGGTTCAGATTACCCTAAATCTTGTCTGTTAGGGATTTTTTTTTTCTTTGAAATCCCAGAATACTGTTTTCCTCAAATTAAAACACTTAATCTCTGTGGTTAAGCCTAGCAGTTTTACCTTTAACCACAGATAGGTGGGAAAACAACGACAACCTTTTAATACACTTACTATTAATGATAGAAGAAGGATTAGTCTGCCTTCTGATTCTATGGTCTCCTTGTCCCTGGAATGTGACTGACTTTGCAAACTGTCCAATTATTTGGTATTTAAAACATCTCTGGGGCACCTGGCTGGCTCAGTCAGTAGAGCATGTGATTCTTGATCTTCGGGTCATGAGTTCAAGCCCCAGGCTGGGCATAGAGTTTACTTAAAAAAAAAAAAAAAAAAATCTCAGATTTAATTAAAAAAAAAAAAAAAAAACGGGGGCGCCTGGGTAGCGCAGTCGTTAAAGCGTCTGCCTTTGGCTCAGGGCGTGATCCCGGCATTCCGGGATCGAGTCCCACATCGGGCTCCTCCGCTAGGAGCCTGCTTCTTCCTCTCTCACTCGCCTGCTGTGTTCCCTCGCTCGCTGGCTGTCTCTCTGTCACATAAATAAATAAAATCTTTAAAAAAAAAAAAAAAAAAAAAAACGAACAACAAAAAACAACCTCAGACCTGCTTGGACTACAGAAAAAGCCACAACTGAGCCATTTCTAGAAGTAACATGGAAGTAAAAACAGCAGCTTCGGCTCAGATGGCAGCATTGCCTCTTAGTGTCTCTTGGGAAGGGGACCCTAGGAAGCCTCTAAGACATCATCTGGGAACCTGGGGTGGCATCTGCCTCACAGGATTACTGTAAAGATTAACATATGATTTATTAGCAAACACTAGACTCTCATACTATTTCCCTTCTCTTCAATAAGTGTATTTTCCATCTCATAAATCTGGTAACTGACAAACCATGGCTGGTACTGTCATAGCGTTGTAGCACTAAAACCCACATTTTATATTTTAAGCATTATTGTCTGGTTTTTAAACACAAAATAGTAAAGTGTTTGGGGGGAATTTGTACAATTAGGATTTGTTTTGAAACTAATTCAGTAAAAATATTTTAACAGATATTGGTGCATTCCAGCCTTCTGTTGGAAGAGATGTAAAGACAGATAATAATGTTACAGAGAATCAGCCATTGATTGATTGGGATCAAATTCGAGAAGATGCTTTGAAATGGGGGAAAAAAAAGTGGGAAGGTTAGTGCTGTATCCTAACATTTACATGTGGTGTTGACGTATCTCTTGAGGTCTTTGGTTTTTTTTTTACCTCTTGAGGTTTTTATCCTCTAAAATGTGTCTCATTTCTAGTATTGAAATTGATGTGAAAAACGATAGTACAATATTAAGTGCTGCAGTTAGTCTCCAGGACAAGATGTGTTTCTATGTTGTCTGTGCCGTAATCTATGCTATAAGGGGGAAATTAAAATATTATACTTACATTTTGTCTTATTTGTGGTAACTCACAGTAGGAGTTGGATAAAATGGAAAGAAAATCAGGCATAAGGGGAAAATGAAGGCAATGAGCATGCCAACCATAAGTCGGCTATGGGTGAGCATCCTGCGGTGTCCTGGCTCACAGGGGCAAGATAAAAAGGGATAACCATTTAATAAGAAAAACATGTAGTTCTTGAGAAGAGATTGGGGTTTTTTCATTTGTTTTAATTTTAAATGAGAGTCTCACCTGGAATTACATACAGAGTGTAATGTTTCATGTCATAGTCACTAAATTTCAGGGTAAATTCAGGTACTAATTCTGGCTAGCAGAGTGAGGCAGCAATACAACATCATTTAAAATTTAAAAGCTAAGGGACGCCTGGGTGACTCAGTCGTTAAGCGGCTGCCTTCAGCTCAGGTCATGATCCCAGGGTCCTGGGATGGAGTCCTGGGATCGAGCCCGCATCAGGCTCCCTGCTCAGCGGGAAGCCTGCTTCTCCCTCTCCCACCCCCCTTGCTTGTGTTCCCTCTCTTGCTGTCTTGCTCCGTCAAATAAATAAAATCTTTAAAAAAAAAAAAAAAAGAGAAAAATATTTAAAAAAAAATAAAATTTAAAAGTTAATGCACTGATAGTGACAGATATTAATAATGATTAATTCAGTGGTCAGTCTACCTGCATGTTGTTACCAGTGCCACCTTGACAGTATATGTGGTGGGGAGATTTGGAATGGGGGGCCAGAAAAAGGATTTGAGTTTGCAGGAAGTATGCTAGGCATATAAGAAAGAAAACAAAGTAGCCTCAGAAAGTGGAATAAGAAATATTCTATTCCTAAACAGAAATGGGATGGACCTTCAAAGAAAAGAAAAAATCAGTCCAATGTGTTTGAGAGAAGATTTATCAATTGGGATGATTGTCTTGTAAAGCATACTTTCTTTTATATTAAACTTAATTATTAAGGGTCTCTTTCTTGGGTAAAAAATATAATCAAAAGGCAAACCAAAACAGAGATCTTTTAGAGACTAGCGTAAGGCTGACTGGCAAAGAACAACTAGCTAAAACTGTAAGGTGAATTTAATAAATATTTTACTTTGATTTGTTACTTTGAATCAGTTTCAATGAGATATAAATTCTGATAATTTATCAAAGTTTTAATTTTCATCTTTGTCCCAGATTTACCACCAGTTAAGAAAAACTTTTACGTGGAGTCAGAAGCAACCAGTACAATGTCACAAGTGCAAGTAGACACTTGGAGGTGGGTAGGTTTATTGCTTTAAGTAGGTATGTGTATGGTTGTTACTCATTAGCGAAACATTCGAAGTGACTGCATTTGGAGACTGCGTCTCTGGTACCCACATGAACTTGGTTGCATCCCACATGATATTTTAGAGCATTGCTAGCCAATAAACCTTCCCGCAAAGATGGAAAACGGGCTATATTTGTGTCTAATAGAGTAGTCACTATCTAAATATAGCTACTGAATACTTAAAATATGGCCAGTGTAATTGAGGAACTGAGTTTTCCATTTAAAATTTTAATAGACTTATGTGGTTAGTGCCTGCTGTATTGGAGAGAACTTTTAGAGAATTAGTTCTACAGCTGTTGAAAATCATAAGTTGATTTAATGCATTTCTTATTCTTCAATGCTTACTATCTGGAATTAAAGGTCCTAACAGCAACATTTTTTTTTGTTTTCCTATCAAAGTCTGTTATAAAACTAAGTATGGTATAGCAGAAAGAACAGTTATTCTAGGGTTGGGGTAGGGCTCAGACTTTGGATAAGTAGCTAATGATCACCTGTCAAATGAGAATAATTCCCATTTGACAGGACTGCTGAGGATAAGTTAAGAAAATGTGTATGGAACATTGTAGAGCTTTGTGTCTGCCAAGTCTGATTTGAATCCTGAAGTGTGTGATTTTCCAGGCTCTATTCTTCACATTTCCATGAAATTTCATTGGCCCATCCATACAATGTAATTTTTTCCCTTTCTGGTAACTCTTCTGATAAGAAAAAGATGGGCTCATTTCTCTTCTTTGTTATTACATTTGACTGTAGCTTTACAGTTACAGCTGCAGTTGAATTTCTAGATATGATGAGCTAATGCTGGCAATAATTTCTGCCTTAGGGACTAAAGTGACCAAAGCCGCTAAGATTTGTTCTATTTTTCCTTAAAGGAAAGAAAATTATAATATAATGTGTGATGACTTGAAAGAAAGTGAGAAGCGTTCTATACCCAATCCTACTTGTAAATTTGAGGATGCTTTCCAGTGTTATCCTGAGGTTATGGAAAACATTAAAAAGGCAGGCTTTCAAAAACCAACACCGATCCAGGTATGCTTGCTTGCTTTCTCCTTCTTCTCCTTCTTCTCCTTCTCCTTCTTCTTCTTCTTCTTCTTCTTCTTCTTCTTCTTCTTCTTCTTCTTCTTCTTCTTCTTCTTCTTCTTCTTCTTCTTCTTTCTTTAATTCCAATATTTTACTGACAGTTTTCCCCCAAAAAACAATATCTGATTTTTTAAAAAGATTTTATTTACTTGGGGAGGGCTGAGCAGGAAGCCCACCCTGGGGCGTCATCCCAGGACCCCAGGATCATGACCCGGGCCCAAGGCAGACCCTGTACTGAGCCATGCAGGGTCCACAATATCTGATTATTAGAAGTTAAATCACTAGGGAGTAACTATCCCTTGTGAGCACTCCCCTAGAAGCCCCTGGACCACCAGTGCCTAGCACTCAAAAAATGTTTGTTGAAAGAAGTTTGGGCTTAGGGCAGGAGGGGCACTTGACTAAAAGATGCACTTTTAATTTTAACGTTAATCTTTCTTTTTCAGTCACAGTCATGGCCGATAGTTCTACAAGGCATAGATCTTATAGGAGTAGCCCAAACTGGAACAGGGAAGACGTTGTCCTACTTAATGCCTGGATTTATACACTTGGACTCACAGCCTGTGTAAGAATTTCTACAGCTGGGTTCTCTTCATAGGGGGTTAATAGATATGGATACCGAAAACGCAAGTTTCTTTTTTGTCTGTTGCATTGGTCAAAAAGTAATGCCACGCCTCGGGGAAATGCACTCGTACCGTGCTGGTGAGAGTATAAATTGTCAAAACATTTTTAGGAAGTAATAGGTAGTCTTCATATTCAAATACTGGAAATGTTTAAATTAGCACGCCCACGACAATTGTGTGAGAGAATGCTGACCGCGTTAAACAAAAAGGCTGGTGTCTGGGCCCTTGGGGGTTTTTGGTGTGCTGTTCAGTATTTTTCCATGTTTTGTGGTGAATGTTTCACATCTATTGGTACAAATTCTGAAAGCACTGGATGAATCTACTATGCGTCTGAGTCAGGTACTTTAATAATTATTTTCTCTCCAAAGAATTAGAGGACAAAGGAACGGACCCGGCATGTTAGTCCTTACACCTACGCGGGAGTTAGCCCTTCAAGTGGAAGCGGAATGTTCTAAGTATTCATATAAAGGCCTTAAAAGGTGAGTCATTTCTTTGTCCATTCTTGCATCAGCATTTTAATAAATCATAGTTTTATACATTTTCCCCATTATTTTTCACACATGTAGAGAATCCGAATGGCTTAGCACAGGTCAGGCAATACCCCAGTCCAAATCAGTGGTAGCCAGGGCAGTGAGGTCAAGTAACAGTGATGCATATATGGCTCTTCAGGACACATCACTGTGCGTTGATGGGTATGGATAGTTCTTAGAATGGGGCAAATACTACCCAGAAGGTATCTGATAACTCTTTCTGACTTATATACTATTTACTCTGTTATTTTATACCCAAAATGCTTTGGTTGGTTGGGATTTTGCATTGTGATGGGACATTCCTTGCCTAAACATGAACCTCTCTCTTTTTTTTTTAAGTGTGTGTATATATGGCGGCGGAGATAGAAATGGACAAATACAAGATCTGAAAAAAGGAGTAGATATTATTATTGCAACTCCTGGGAGACTGAATGATCTGCAAATGAATAACTTTGTTAACCTCAGAAGTGTAACCTACTTGGTAAGCACGGAGTAAGGGTTTGGGATACTAGGAGGAAGAGCTGAATTCTTATTAAATTCCTTTTTTTTTTTTTTTAGATTTTTAAGTAATCTCTGCACCCACCATGGTGTTTGAACTTACAACCCTGAGATCAAGGGTCACATGCTCTACCGACTGAGGCACCACAGAACTGAACTCTTCCTAAAATAGTCCTTTAGAATGGTTGTCCATTTTATAATGGTTTCAAATCCTAGGAACACTTTCCATTCCCTCTAGTATGTTAAAATAAGGATTTTAAGAATTCTATTTTAATGTTTTTTATAAATGTTGGAGAATGTAGAGAAGCACAAAAGAAAATTAAATCCACGTGGATTATTTTTTACCCTTATTTTTTTTAAGTTTTATTTTAGAGAGCACGTGCAAGCAGGGGAAAGGGAGGGGAAGAGAGAGAGGATCTCGAGCAGACTCTGCACTGAGCAGAGAGCCCATCTTGGGGCTCCCTCTCAAAATTCCAAGATCACGACCTGAGCTGAAATCAAGAGTCAGACGCTCCAGCAACTGAGCTACCCAGGCGCCCCTCCCTCCACGTGGATATTTCAGACACCTAACAGTTTTTCATTAGCTTGGTCTAGAAACTGTTAGCCGGCTTAAAAGGTCAAGTCAGTCTGTTACAAGTCTAGATCACTTACTTTGTCCCGAAGAAACTAAACTAGTGGCTTACGTAACGGGAAATGAGAAGAAAAATTACCTTACCATCGTATTATGTTCCTAAAGGGAGCATACCTCCCGTATCTAACGTAACCACTATCATTTCTGATGCAGGTATTAGATGAAGCCGACAAGATGCTAGATATGGGGTTTGAACCCCAGATAATGAAGATTTTATTAGATGTGCGCCCAGACAGGCAGACTATTATGACAAGGTAGGTGTGTGCCTAACTGCTAGTCTGTAAAATAGAAATCAGTGGCCTGGACTCCATTCTTCTTGATTTCCCCAGAGGATTTTAGATCGGAACTTGCAGGCACCTTGAGATCCTCAGGTGAAAGACATGTCGTCACTTAGCATAGCAACTCAGGGTTAATCGCCTAACGATGACTACTGGATTTCCTAAGTTACAGATAGAGACATTTTTTGTAACAGATTTTTTTTTAAAGATTTATTTATTTGCCAGCGAGAGAGCACCAGCCCCGGAAGCCGCGGAGAGGGAGAAGCAGGCTCCCTTCTGAGGGGAACCTGATGCGGGGCTCGATCTCACAACCCTGGGATTGTGACCTGAGCTGAAGGCGGACGCTTAACCGACTGAGCCACCCAGGTGCCCCACAGATACAGATTTCTATAAAAACTTAAGGGGGATCTCTCCCTGGAGGGGAGATTGTGTTTCATAGTGGTGGCCTCACATTTGAATGATCACCCGTCCTTAGAGAGAAACCGTTGATTACTGACTACCTTTTTGCCCAAGATAAAACTGAGAAACAATGATTGTTACCTAAATGCAGAGTGATCTATAGACTGTTATCTCCTGGGCTTATATAACCTACATGCCAGTAACATAAAAAAGAATAGTATATAATTGGGAAAATACAGTAAATTTCCTCATTCGTTTTCTTTTTAATACCCCCCTCCTCATTTTTTTTTTACTAATCTTTCCATTATTGTAAGTACTGTGAAAGTATAAAAGGTGATTACTTTCATAATATATATGGATGAAGAAACATTTGAATTTACATGTCCTTTCATCAGTACACTTACTATGCCTTTATTTCGCATAAGCATTTGGTTTTTTGCCTGCTGACAACGAATGCTGACCAAAAATACTAGGGGTTTTTTGGGGTTTGTTTGTTTTTTGTCTTTTATAAAGGCCAAGAAAAAACTAATCTAACCCTTGAACTCATTTCAGATTAGAATTTAGGTTAGAATTTAAGGTATAGATCTCCTTCACCTTTGGTTTATAAACCTGTTTATTAAACGTCAAGGTTTCATGTAGTAGCTTTGCTATAGTTGAGCAGTTCTTTGTGAAGTACACATTTTCTGCAAAGTCTCCCTTGTTTAAAAATACTCAATTTGTCTTTCATGGATAGTCTGGTTCATAGCATTCTTAGGGAAATTTAGTAATATTTGATTTATAATAAAATTTTAACATTTATATCACGTTTTATTTCCAGTGCAACATGGCCATATGCTGTCCGTCGCCTTGCACAGTCTTATCTGAAAGAGCCAATGATTGTATATGTTGGTACTTTGGATCTAGTGGTAAGCTTGTTTTTTATTACTATTATAAAAATATTTCTTGTTAAATTTGAAAATTTTAATAACTTTGTGCTTTGGTGTATCGACTCTGCCTGCTCCCTAATTATAGAGAAAACCCTAGATACATATGATTTTATTCATAAATACTGCAGTGTACATCTTAAGACTAACGTTAGGGGCGCCTGGGTAGCGCAGTCGTTAAGCATCTGCCTTCGGCTCAGGGCGTGATCCTGGCGTTCCGGGATCGAGTCCCACCTTGGGCTCCTCGGCTGGGAGCCTGCTTCTTCCTCTCCCTCTCCCCTGCTGTGTTCCCTCTCTCGCTGGCTGTCTCTCTGTCACATAAATAAATAAAATCTTTAAAAAAAAATAACTTTAACATAATTATGTTATTGTGATCTCACATCTAAAATTTTAATAATCTTTAATACCATCAAATATCCTTTCCTTGTTCCTATTTTCCTGATATCTCCTTTTTATTTAATCCTGTTAAAATACGGTTCTAAACAAGGTCAACATAGGGGCATGTATGTAAGTCTGATGTTCTCTTTTGGTGAAGTCATGGTGGATCATTGGGTTCATATGTCAGTAATTACACAGTTTATAAAGGTCTCCGTTATGTATCTCCTTTATAAAGTTATCTGGCCTTTCACTTGATTGAAATCGACCTTTCAATTAATCGTTGTTGAAAAAAATGACCTTTTACTTAATCACCAGTAATAGTGATAGGTCATCGCTTAGGTTCATTTCATTAGACTTTATGAAAAGTGAGGCTAGGTATGTCATTCTTCACTTTCATTAAATGCTATTAAAACCTATTTTATCACTGGGTTTAAAAAAATTGTATCAATGATATTTTGAAATTTTGCATTAAGTTGTCAAAATCCTGAATGGGACCTCTTGTGTCCTAAGCTAATCATCTTCCTTTATTGTAAGGATTGTACCCAAATTCATGATGAAAGTTTGGCCTTATGCCACGGTTCTTTCTTTTTCAACCATAGTAACCAATTACTTTCAACACACTCACTGCTAAGCATTCAAGTTTCCAACTCAGCTTAGGTGAATGAGCAAGAAGCGAAAGCTACAATCTTTGAGTAGATATAGGCAATTTTGCAAGGACCTGCCTCTTTCTTGTTAGCAGTTTATTAAAACTTAACTAGGGATAGAAATAGATGTATTCTGAGCCAATGTATGGGGTTTGCCTATCAATTTTGATGTATTGTGTTCTTTATTCCTTTAGGCAGTAAGTACAGTGAAACAAAACATAATTGTTACCACAGAAGAAGAGAAATGCTCTCATATCCAAACTTTTCTAGAAAGCATGTCTCCCAAAGACAAAGTCATAGTGTTTGTCAGCAGAAAAGCTACGTAGGTATTTTTTTTTTTCTACATCCTTAAATCATCAAATTGATTTGTTTAGCATTAGCTCTATTTGCATACTAATTTCAAAAGGGGTATGTATGTCTTATAGGATGTTCATTCAGTCTTTTGCTAACAGAAGTAAAACTAGTGAATTGAGGGGCGCCTGGGCGGCTCAGTCGTTGAGCATCTGCCTTCGGCTCGGGGCGTGATCCCAGAGTCCTGGGATCGAGCCCCACATCAGGCTCTTCCACTGTGAGCCTGCTTCTTCCTCTCCCACTCCCCCTGCTGTGTTCCCTCTCTCGCTGGCTGTCTCTCTCTCTGTCAAATAAATAAATAAAATATAAAAAAAAAACAAAAACTAGTGACTTGATAGTGGTATTAGAAGAGGCACTTCAGATCACTGACTTCATCTTTCGCTTCAGTGCTGACCACCTATCAAGCGACCTCATTCTGCGACATGTGTCAGTGGAATCCCTTCACGGTAACAGGGAGCAGAGCGACCGAGAGAGGGCTTTAGAAAACTTTAAAACAGGTACATTTAGACAAGTATTTGTTGCCTTTGAAGGGTACAAGGCCTGGGCATGGCTGAGTGACAGCTCCTTTTCACAGCGCCCACTTGTAAGATCTGTCCTCAGCTCGCAGATCCCAAAACTACACTCGTTAGAGCTCTGAATATTAATCAGATCTTCAGAACTATCCAAACTCAAAGAGCAAATATGGAGACCTGGATATCAAGGTAATAATTTGCAGTGGGGTTATTGCCATTAATTCACCTGAAAGGCGTAGATCTTTGTGACATGGTTCAGATGATCAGGGATTGGTTGCTGAACCATGGTGTATATTGTGTTGTAACTCACCAGCAGTTTAGAAGAAGGGCTATAAATGCCCCTTTCTCCTTTTCACTCTCTTAAGTGTTTTAATACTAAATGTAATAATGCCTCAGCTAATTAGATATTGGGGGAAAATTATACTTTTCTGCTATGTCTCAGGTTGGTTTATGCCAGAATGTATATTCTTTTCGTTTTATTCTTTAGGTAAAGTAAGAATATTGATTGCCACAGACTTGGCATCTCGGGGCCTTGACGTCCTTGATATCACACACGTGTATAATTATGATTTCCCGCGGAACATCGAAGAATACGTGCACCGAGTAGGGCGCACTGGAAGAGCAGGGTAAGGCAGCACGTCTACTTCTGAAAGAAGCCAACTGTCATGACTCCCTTCACAGACTAGTCTTAGCTAGAAAACATTTCTTTTTCTATTGCCTGTGAACTGTCTGTCCATCGGCTTTGCTACTCTATCCCTGTCTTAACCGGTCAGTTCCAGATTCAGCCAGAGCCCTCTGATTAGCTGTAGCTGTTTCTTATTCCACTCTGCTTTCTCTCTGTAGTGTCACCCGAGCTATGCCCAGTGGCTCCTCTATCGTCCCCGTGCAAGAGGACCTCTTTCCCCACTGAGAGCATTACTCTCAGATCCCCTGCAAACACGCTGTTTGAATCGCTGTTTCAGGGAGGCTGACTTTTAATACATAATACGTATTTGGGCTTGTGAAAAAGTTGAGGGTTTGGCTGCTATTTTTAGTGTTTTACTAACTGGATTATGAGTATAAATCAGAGATCAAATTACATGAGTTCCTTCCTCCCCACCCCACCCTTTTATAGGAGGACCGGGATATCTATTACTCTCCTCACTAGAAATGACTGGAGGGTTGCTGGCGAGTTAATTAATATTCTGGAAAGAGCACAACAGGTAAGATTATACAACTCAGAACTGTACCTTGTGTCACTTTTATAATGTTCAAATAATTTCATTGATCCGAGTATTGGGGCTTATTGCATGTCAGGGAAAACAGACGTTAAACGTGTTATGAGGGCCGTAGCATGGCAAAGACAAGGAGCTGTAATACACGGTTGGGGAACCTAAGCTAATGGGAGCAAGCATCAGTGGAAATCATACTGCGGAAGAAGCCGGTGGAGTGGAGGGTGGGAGAACTGTTGGACAAGAATGGGATACATGTTCCACCGGGGGAACGTATTCAGGCCCAAGGGTAGGAACATAACAGAATGTGGCACCAGTTAAGGCATGGTCAGGCCACTGAGAAGCCACTGAAGGGCCATGCGAGCAGCGAGTCCTAGCATCAGGGAAGTTTAAGGTCAGTCTGGTTTTCTAGCTTGAAGATAGATTTCAGAGTTTAGCATGCAAGGAGACACATTTCATTGTTGGAAAGATGTCATGGAATTGGGACGATTCTGTGACTGAGATGATCTGGAGGCATTTTAGCAAATTGTAGAAAAGCTGTTACTCTGAAAGAAAAATCTCATTCCTAAATAACACATCAATGTTTCAGAGTATCCCAGAGGATCTTGTGGCAATGGCCAAGAGGTACGAGGCGAATAAAGTGAAAAAAGAAATGGAAGAAAAATTGGGGAAACCCCAAGGAAAACCCCAAAGGTTTTATTATTAATGTCCTTGTTGAAAAGTGGTACCAGCCTACTGAGAGGAGGTAAACAACACTTTCAGATTTTGGACTTTCAAATGCCTGCTTTCCTTAACTACGCTGTTAGTGTGTTTATTGCAATCAGCATTATCTCAAAGAGTCATTAACATAATAAGTTATTCAGGGTAATTCTTTACCTGTTACCGAAATTCCAGTTAATATCTTTTTTTTCTTTTAAAGATTTTATTTGAGAGTGTGAGAGGGCGAGAGAGAGCACAAGCAGGGGGGAGGGGGAGAGGGAGAAGCAGACTCCCCGCTGAGCAGGGAGCCCTCCTGGGGCTTTGATCCCAAGACCCTGAGAATCATGACCTGAGCCGAAGGCAGATGCTTAACAGACTGAGCCACCCAGGCGCCCCCAGTTAATATCTTATTTAGAGTTAGAAGTATTAATTCAAGAGTTGAGAAAATAAACTTTTTAAGTTGTACAGAAATCTCATTAAGCATATAACGGAATTGGTAGACGTATAAGTTGGTAGAACCCCTGAGCAATTTGGTAATGTATCGGTTATAAATACATAATTCCTTTTCATTCAGCAATGATTTTAGGGATGTATTCTATAAATATGTATTCTGCATATGTAAGTAAAGATTTTTTATAGCAATATTTGTAGTAGGAAAAGACTATAACCTAAATGGCCAGTAGGGGACCATATAAATAAATTCTGGAGGATTTTTTTTTAACACTTCCATACATCACGCAGTGGTCCTCACATAAGTGCCCTTCTAAATCCCCATCACCTATTTCCCCATCCCCCCCATCCACCTCCCTTCGGGTAACTCTCAGTTTGTTCTCTTTAGAGTCTGTTTCTTGGTTTGTCTCTTTTTTTGCCCTAGTTTTGTTAAATTCCACATGAGTGAAATCATATGATATTTGTCTCTCTCTGACTTATTTCGCTTAGCGTAATACTCTAGCATGGAGGATATATTTTTGCAAATCATATATCTGATAAGGGACCAGCACCTATAATATAGAGAACTCCTAAAGCTGGATGAAAACAACGTGATTAAAAAATGGGCAAAGTAAATAAAATCTTTAAAAAAAAAAAAGGGGGACTCCTGGGTGGCACAGCGGTTGAGCGTCTGCCTTCGGCTCAGGGCGTGATCCTGGCGTTATGGGATCGAGCCCCACATCAGGCTCTTCCCCTGGGAGCCTGCTTCTTCCTCTCCCACTCCCCCTGCTTGTGTTACCTCTCTCGCTGGCTGTCTCTATCTCTGTCGAATGAATAAATAAAATCTTAAAAAAAAAAAAATGGGCAAAGGACTTGAATGTACATTTCTCCAGAGATGATACACAGATGGCCAGCCAACATGAGAAGATGCTCAGCCTCACTGCTCTCACTGGGGAAATGCAAATCAAAGCTGCACTGAGATCGCCTCACACACATTAGGATGACTCCTATAGAACAGCTCCCGTCAAACAGAAAATCACGAGTTCTGGCAAGGATGTGGAGAAAGTGGAACCCTCCTGCTCTGTTGGTAGGAATGTAGGGTGCATCCACTATGCAAAATATAGCAGTTCCTCAAACAATTAAATGCAATCCAGCCACTCCACTTCTGGGTATAAATTCAAAAGAAATAAAAGCAGGGTCCTTAAGAGATATTTGTATATCCGTGTTCACGGCAGCTTTATTCATAATAGCCAAGAGGTGAAGGCAACCCAGGCCTGAACGAATGGATAAACAGATTGGCCCGTCAAGGGGAGTTGTGACCCGACGTACAACACACGTGAACCTTGAGGACACTGTACTTGGTGAAATAAGCCCATCAAGGACAGATGCTATGTAATTCCACTTCTACGTGAGGCACCTAGAATAATCAATTCACAGAAGTAGAATGGTGGTTTTCAGGAGCCAGTGAAAGGGGGACTATGGGGAGATGTTTAATGGGTACAGATTTTCAATTTTGTAAGATGAAAAAGTTCTGGAGGTTGGTTGTGGGAACAATGAATATACTGAACACCAAACTGCATATTTAAATGGTCAGAATAGCAAATTTTATGTGAATTTTATCAGTTTAAAATTCAAAGGCTTGGGAAGAGCAATTTACATTTTTCGCTCTTTTTCAGATCTCAAGATACATGGAAGTATGAGAAACATGCTGGCACTATGAAGAAATTAGTGATTCTTAAATAATAGTGTTTAAAAATATAGAATTTGGTATTTTATACTTTATTAAAATCAAAAGTATTTAAACTTGAGTTAAATTTTTTTATGGATATTAAGGAATGTAGCATTAAATTTTTTTTTCACTTTTTACTATCTTTATTTAAAAATGTAAATTTTATCTCTTGTCACATTGCTGTATTAAGGTCGGTCATTAAAGAGCTGAAAGCCTGTTCAGATGTCATGGCAGTGAAAGATACTGTTAACAAATTTTTTTCTATGAGAAAAAGGTAAGATGATTTCTGTCTTTTTTAATAGCCCTTTAATTTTGTTTGCTAATAGTATTTTATTTGGGAGTACTTTTCTTAAGAGATTACGCCTCACCTACTTCTAAATGAAACAATAAAAGGATTTCACGAGACCAAATTAGGCAACAGCGCTTAAGTTTCAGCCCACAGGCTAAAATAAACCCTAGGAAAATAATTTCATTTTCACGAAAGCTTCTTTGACTAATCACATTTCTCCAACTTCAGTTTTGAGTAGTTTCCTGTTCTATACATGATTGTTACTTGTATTAACACTTAGTATTTATATAGGTATTTATATTTGTGTACAATTAGTTAGGGCTTCACCTCATCTTACACAATAATAGTTTCCTGGCATAGGGATAGGAAGATTAAAAAGAACAGAAAAGAAATACAAGTAAAAGCAGAAATGAGTCAAAATGGAGTTCAGTGAAAACCAACAGCTGACTCTTATAGCTAACTCATGAAATAAGTTTCTAGTAAGTCTGAGTCGGGAGGAGGGAACGGCTGTCCCTTCACTAGCTACCTTTAGAGATCTAGGGGCATAAACTTTTAAAGGCACTGTATAACACTATATCAACAAAGTATAAATTCACCAGCTTGACTGTATTTTCCTAAGTTACCAAAAATAACGCAACTAGTTAAGCCGAACAGACAGAAGAAATATGAACAGGGAGGGAGGGACGGCAGAGAGAAACACAAGCAGACTCTATCCTGAGCACAGATCCTGACAAGGGCCTCGAACCCATGGTCCCACGGCCCATGAGATCGTGACCTGAGCTGAAGTCAAGAGTCAGACAGATGCTTAACCCACTGAGCCACCTAGGCACCCACAGAGCTCTTATTTTATAAGTCTCCTTAACAGCAGAAGAGCTGGTAGGATAGTAAGGAGCCCAAGAGGGTGAAGAGAGCACAGGCAACTCTAAACCCTTTTGGATGTGCTGACGTTGGATGACCCTGTTCTGCTAGACCAGCGGGGAGGAAGGCTCAGCGGCAACTTCCTGGGCTAAACTGCATGTACACACTCAATACCACCAGCCACCACACTTAGCATCAAATTCACTCCCGAGCTTATGCGAGGAATCTCAGGTTGCCCGAAAAGCACTGCTGGGTATTCATGGGAACAGCCTTTGCGGAAGTCCACGCGACCAGCCTGGAGCTAGGATCGCTGGCGCTCTCAAGGGACAGTCCAGGGGCAAGAGACGAGATCCACCTTGATGGGTCTGAGGTCCACTTTGACTTGGAAGCTCCATGACCCACAGGAGCCACTATCTCTAGTAAAAACTTCACAGGCATAGATTCCCATACTGAAAAACTGGATTTTTACTTTGGTGACAAAAAAATGAAGGGCTGAGGTCAACTAAAGGTGAAGAATTTAAATAAGACCCTCCTCACATTAAATGAGGACACCAAAGGGCTATTAGGTAAGGTAAGGTAAACCGAAAGTAAACCCTCTTCCCACTTTCTGCCAACAAGAAGACCTTGGCGCTAGGAGAATAGGAGTCAAAATGAAAAGTGAAAAATAACATTGAGAATTATAACCCTGGACACACAGATGTGAAGACTAAGTTCATATTGCCTGGGTGATCTAAGAAGGCTCCAGATGTAATCTTTTTAAAAAAGATTTTATTTATATATAGAGAGAGAGAGCACGCATGCACACATGAGCAGGGGAAGGGGCAGAGGGAGAGGGAGAGAGAATCTGAAGCAGACTGTGCAACTGACTGAGCCACCTAGGTGCCCCGAGATGTAATCTTAATTTGAGGTGCTTTGCTGACTGCAAACGTCCCCCAGAAAGCTGGCAAATGCAAACAAATCTCTAGAGGGGGGCACCTTCACGATAGGCCAAAAAAAAATCTACACAATTAATTCCTTAAGAATAATGAACAGTACTCAGTAAAAAAAATTAACCATGCACCACAAATGAGAATCAGAAGAAATGACAGAAACAGCAGAAGTAAACTGCAAAACTACAAACACGGAATTATCAGACAGATTATAAAACGACTATGCTTACTATGATTAAATAAACAAAACACAAGTTTCAAAATACCTGCCAGAAATAGTAACTATAAAAGTGACACAGCATATGAGAATAAGAACCAGATGAAACATCTAGAAATGAAAAAAATATATAATAATAAAAAATTTCAAACTCAGTGACCACAGGTGAAACCAGAAAACTGAAATGATGATATTGTTGAATCCAGGTGATAGATATATAATAATATATTATCCTCTCTACTTCCGTGTATATTTGAATATTTTCATAATAAAAATAATAAAAAATGAGTTTACCAGAGTAGACATAATTGAACACTGAATACCTGAGCCTGTAAGTCAGAATCCAGATTGCAGCACAGAAAGACAGAAAAGATGGAAAATACAAAAGAGGGTTAAACATTGAACACTACATCAAGAACTAATGATATACTATATGTTAGCTAATTGAACTTAATTTTTTTTTAATGGATTTTTTTTTAAGATTTTATTTATTTATTTGACAGAGAGAGACAGCCAGTGAGAGAGGGAACACAAGCAGGGGGAGTGGGAGAGGAAGAAGCAGGCTCCCAACAGAGGAGCCCGATGTGAGGCTCAATCCCAGAACGCTGGGATCACGCCCTGAGCCAAAGGCAGATGCTTAATGACTGAGACACCCAGGCGCCCCTGAACTTAATTTTTAAAAAAAGAGGGTTAAATAATAGGAAATTCAGTTAGTTCTAACATACATTTAACTGGAGACCCAGAGAAGAGAAAGAGATTGGGGTCATGGCCAATATTTGAAGAGATAATGGCTGAGAATTTTCCAGAACCCATATAAAATATCCACAGAATCAAGTTCAATGAATCTCATGCAGGATAAATAAAAAGACATACACAATTATACATATCATAATGAAATTCCAGAATACCAAAGACAAAAGTCCTAAAATCACCCAGAGAAAGACATTAGGTTAATAATGCTATGTCTCTGTGTAATTATAAGCAATTTTCACTTTCTTCTTTACATTTGCACTTAAATGTGAGCATCTGATTTTGTTACAGTGGACACATATCACTTTAATTTTTTTCATTTTTATCAGAGTCATCTATGCATGCAGTATACAAAGGCAAAAGTTCTACATGGCTTTTTTTTTTTTTTTTAAGATTTTATTTATTTATTTGACCGAGAGAGACAGCGAGAGAGGGAACACAAGCAAAGGGAGTGTGAGAGGGAGAAGCAGGCTTCCCGCTGGGCAGGGAGCCGGATGCGGGGCTCAACCCCAGGACCCTGGGATCATGACCTGAGCCAAAGGCAGACAATTAACGACTGAGCCACCCAGGCGCCCCTCATTTATTCATTTGAGAGAGAATGTGCAAGCAAGCAAACACGAGCAGGAGGGGCTGAGGGAGAAGGAGAAGCAGACTCCCTGCTAAGCAGGGAGACGGGCTCGGGGCTCTATTCCAGGACCCCAAGATCATGACCTAAGCCAAAGGCAGACACTCAACTGACTCAGTCACCCAGGTGCCCCTTTAATCAGATTTTGTAAATCAACAACAACAACAACAACAACACAATTTTCCCTTAAACTCCACAGTCTTAGTTTTTCAGGGACAGAGAATTTGCTATGATGACATCAACTCCATGTCATTTGGCTACTCCTGACTCTGCAAGGCTAAGAGGAGTTCTGCCTCCCTAGCCAGTGAGGACAAGAATTCTTCAGCTGTGCTCCAGAAGCATCTGAGGCCCTGACAAGGGGGCTTGCTTGCAGGGTCTGACAAAGCATGAAGCGTTGCACAGGTAGCCCAGGATTCCCAGGCCTTGCAAAGGCTTTCATTAGTGCCCACCAGGCCTGTGCTGGCTCATCTAGTACCCTAACCAAGCATGCGCTCATCTTCCCGGACATTCTGCTACCCACTAGCCCTGCCACACTCCTCTTAGCCTACTTTCAGGACCCTGTAAATGTCAAAATATGCACCAGCCTGGGGTATGGCAGAAGTTGTGGTGGGGCAGCCTTTGAGACCATACTAGCGAGTATTGATAGAAGAGAGTGTGTGTGTGTGTGTGTGTGTGTGTGTGTGTGTGTGTGTGTGTGTGTGTGTGTGTGGAGTTAAGATGGTGGAGGAGTAGGAGGACCCTAAGTTTGTCTTGTCCCTGGAATGCAGCTAGATATCAAGTCATTCTGAACACCCGAGAAATCAATTGGAGGTCTGAGAAAGCAAATACTGCACGTCCACAGGTAGAAAAGCAGCCACCTTTTGCAAGGCAGGAGGTGCAGAGACTTGAGTCCAGAGTGATATAGTTGAGCGGATATCGCGTGGGGGACAGAGACCGCTTAAGGAAGCTATCGCAAAGTATCTTAAGCTGGGGACGCAAAATCGGAACTTTCAGAAGTCTGCTCCAGTGGGGGACGCGCCTCGCCTAAAGGTGCTCGGGTGGTAAAGCAGGGCAGAATCCCAGTTGCGATACCTTGATCTGAGGATCCCCTGGGTCGCAAGAAGAAGAGGTGGTGTGTAAGTGATTCATGTTACCAGGCACAGGCGTGGGGAAGCTGGCTGAGAATAGTGAGTCCAGGTGCCAGCTTTCTGTTCTGTGTTGCCATAAACTGCGACCCGCTGTGTGGTCATGCAGCCGCTTTCCTGGAATAGGTCCAGCAAAAGGTAGAAGCATGGTGAGACCCCCTCCCCTCCAAGAGGAACAGCACAGGTCCGAACCGTGAGAGTCCCTAAAATTTGGAGTTTTTAAACTCAGTCCTGGGCCTGAGATTAAAAAAAAAAAAAGCTCATGCATACAGGGTTAACACAGAGTTCTGACGGAAACCGGGGAGACAAGAGTGATTGATTACTCTTCTGTGAGGGCTTGCTGAAGAGTGGGGTCCCGAATTTTCAGCTCTGGGGCTAGAGAGCAGGGCACCACCATATTCATCCTGCGCATCGGTACTGAAAATCTTTAAGGAGCAAAACAGCACCACCTAGTGGAGTCCGGCGCGGCTTACACCAAGCCCTGCTTTCCCGGGCTCGGGAGGAGCATTTCCACTAGGGCAAGTCCACCTGAGAATCAGCGCCACAGACCCCTCCGCCAGAAGACCAGCACAAACAGCTCGCTCACGGCAAGTTTACTGGTCATAGAGGGCTGCAAAGCTTCAGCTCTAGGGGAAAATAGTACCTAGCATCTTTGTACTTTTATTCTTTAGTTTTTTATTTTTTTCAATTCTTTTTTACTCTTTTTAAATTTTTATATATACTTTATATATTTTTAAAATTTTCGTTTCCTTTCATTGTGTGTGTGCGTATATATATATATCTTTTTTTTTTCTTTCTTTCTTTCTTTCTTTCTTTCTTTCTTTCTTTCTTTCTTTCTTTCTTTCCTATTTTGGGATCTAGTTCCTTTTAATAAGCAGACCAAAACACACCCAGGATTTAGGGGTGTTTTTGTTGTTGTTGTTGTTGCTATTGTTGCTTTTGATGTTTTTTCCTTTTCTTTCTTCTTTTCTGGACAAAATGACGAGATGGAGAAATTCAACCCAAAAGAAAGAACAGGAGGTAGTACTCACAGCCAGGGATTTAATCACTACGTGTAACCTAAAATTTAAAACAATGATTATAAAGATACTAGCTGGGCTTGAAAAAAGCATAGAAGACACTAGATAATCCCTTACTGTAGAGATAAAAGAATTAAAATCTAGTCAGGCCCAAATTAAAAATGTTATAACTGAGATGCAGTCCCAAGCGGAGGCCATAAAAACAAGGATGAATGAAGTGGAAGAGTGAATCAGTGATATGGAAGATAAAATTATGGAAAATAATGAAGCTAAAAAGAAGAGGAAAAGAAAACTATCAGATCACAAAGGTAGACTTAGGGAACTCAGTTATTCCATAAAGCAAAAATAACACCCAGATAATAGGAATCACAGAAGAAGAAGAGTGGGAAATAGGAGCCGAAGGTTTATTTGAAGAAATTATAGCTGAGAACTTCCCTAAGCTGGGGAAAGAAACAGGTATTCAAGCCCAAGAGGCACAGAGAACTCCCCACAAAATTAACAAAAATAGGTCAACACTATGACATATTATAGCAAAACTTGCAAATTACAAAGAGAAAGAGAACATTCTGAAAGCAGCTCAGGACAAGTAGTCCTTAACCTACTGGGTAGACACATAAGGCTGGCAGCAAACCTGTTCACAGAGACCTGGCAGGCCAGAAAGGGCTGGCATGATATATTCAAGGTGCTAAATGGGAAAAATATCCAGCCAAGAATACTTTATCCAGCAAGGCTGTCAGTCAGAATAGGTGAGATAAAGAGGTTCCAAGAAAAAACAAAAACAACGAATTTGTGAACACTAACCCAGCCCTGCAAGAAATGTTAAAGGGGACCCTTTGAGTGGAAAGAGAGACCAAAAGTAAAAAAGACTAGAAAGGAAGACAGACAATCTGCAAGAACAGCAATTTTACAGGTAATACAAGGGAACTACTGCATATCTTTCAATAATTACTCTGAATGTAAATGGACTAAATGCTCCAATCAAAAGACATAAGGTATCAGAATGGAGAAAGAAAAAACAAGACCCATCAATATGCTGCTTACAAGAGACTCATTTTAGACCCAAAGACACCTCTAGATTGAAAGTGAGGGGGTGGAGAACCATTGATCATGCTAATGGACATCAAAAGAAGGCTGGGGTAGCAATCCTTATATCAAACAAACTAGATTTTAAACCAAATAAAAGATGAAGAAGGACACTATATCATAATAAAGGGGCCTATCCAACAAGAAAATCTAACAATTGTAAATATGTATGCCCCTAACTTGGGAGCAGCCAAATATATAAATCAATTAATAAAAAAATTAAAGAAGCTCATTGATAATAATATAATAATAGTAGGGACTTTAACACCCCACTCAACAGGAATGGACAGATCATCTAAGTAGAAGATCAACAAGGAAACAGGGGCTCTGAGTGACACACTGGACCAGATGGACTTAACAGATATATTCAGAGCATTCCACCCTAAAGCAGCAGAATACACATTCTTTTCGAGTTCACATGGAACATTCTCCAGAACAGATCACATACTGGGTCACAAAGCAGGTCTCAACCAGTACCAAAAGATTGAGATCATACCGCACATATTTCCAGACCACAATGCCATGAAACTTGAAGCCAACCATAAGAAAAAATTTGGAAGGGTCACAAACACATGGAGGTTAAAGAACAGCCTACTGGGGTGCCTCGGTGGCTCAGCTGGTTAAGTGTCTGCCTTCAGCTCAGGTCATGATCTCAGGGTCCTGGGATTGAGCCCCATGTTGGGCTCCCTTCTCAGTGGGGAGTCTGCTTCTCCCTCTCCTTCTGCAGCTCTCCCTGCTTGTGCTCTCTCTCTCTCTCAAATAAATAAAATCTTTCTAAAAATTTTTTTAAAAAAGAACAGCCTACTAAAGAATGAATGGGTCAACCAGGAAATTAAAGAAGAATTAAAAAAAAAAATACATGGAAGCAAATGAAAATGAAAACAGTCCAAATGACAGTCCAATGAAAACGACAGTCCAAAACCTTTGGGATGCAGCAAAGGCAGTCCTAAGAGGGAACTATATAGCAATACAGGCCTTCCTCAAGAAGCAAGAAAAGTCTCAAATACATAACTTAACCTTTTAACCTTACACCTAAAGGAGCTGGGAAAAGAACAGTAAATAAAGCCTAAATCAAGCCAGAGAAGAGAAATAATGAAGATTACAGCAGAAATCAATGATATAGAAAGAAAAAAACCCAGTAGAACAGATCAGTGAAACAAGGAGCTGGTTCTTTGAAAGAATTAACAAGATAGATAAAACCCTAGCCAGACTTACCAAAAATAAAAGAAAACAGAGGGGCACCTGGGTGCCTCAGTCAGTTAAGCATCTGCCTTGGGCTCAGGTCATGATCCCAGGGTCCTGGGATTAAGTCCTGCATCAGGCTCCTCGCTCAGTGTGGAGTCTGCTTCTCCCTCTGCCTCTGCTGCTCCCCCTGCTTGTGCTCTCTCCCTCTCTCTCTCTCTCTCAAATAAATAAATAAAATCTTAAAAAAAAAGAGAGAGAGAGAGAAAGGACCCAAATTAATAAAATCATGAATGAAAGAGGAGAGATCACAACCACACCAAAGAAATACAATTATAAGAGAATATGATGAGCAGTTATATGCCAACAAATTGGGCAATGTAGAAGAAATGGATAAAGTCCTAGAAACAATTACAGACCAATATCCCTATGAACATGGATACAAAAACTCTCAACAAGATTCTAGCTAATGGGATCCTACAGTACATTAGAAGGATTATTCACCATGACCAAATGGGAGTTATTCCCGGGCTGCAGGGGTGGTTCAACATCCGCGAATCAATCAACATGATACATGACATTAATAAAAGAAAGAATAAGAACCATATAATCCTCTCAATAGATGCAGAAAAAGCATTTGACAAAATCCAGCATCCTTTCTTGATAAAAACCCTCAAGAAAGTAGGAATAGAGGGAACATACTTCAACATTATAAAGGCCACATACAAAAGACTGACAGCTAATATCATTCTCAACAGGGAAAAACTGAGAGCTTTTCCCCTAAGGTCAGGAGCACAACAGGGATGTTCACTCTCACACTGCTGTTCAACACAGTACTGGAAGTCCTAGCCTCAGCAATTAGACAACAAAAGAAATAAAAGGCATCCAAACTGGCAAAGAAGAAGTCAAACTCTCACTCTTCACAGACAATATGATACTCTATGTAGAAAACCTGAAAGACTCTTCCCAAAAATTGCTAGAACTGATAAAGGAATTCAGCAAAGTTGCAGGATTTAAAAATCAATGCGCTGGGGCGCCTGGGTGGCACAGCGGTTAAGCGCCTGCCTTCGGCTCAGGGCGTGATCCCGGCGTTATGGGATCGAGCCCCACATCAGGCTCTTCCGCTATGAGCCTGCTTCTTCCTCTCCCACTCCCCCTGCTTGTGTTCCCTCTCTCGCTGGCTGTCTCTATCTCTGTCAAATAAATAAATAAAATCTTAAAAAAAATAAAATAAAATAAAATAAAAATAAAAATCAATGCGCAGAAGTCTGTTGCATTTCTATACACTAACAATGAAGCAGCAGAAGAGAAATCAAGGAATCGATCCTGTTTACAATAGCACCAAAAACCATAAGATCCCTAGGGATAAAGCTAACTAAAGAGGCAAAAGATCTGTACTCTGAAAGCTATAGAAGACTTACGGAAGAAATTGAGGAAGACCCCAAAAAATGCAAAAACATTCCACACTCATGGATTGGAAGAACAAATATTGTTAAAATGTATATGTTACAAAAAGCAATCTATACATTCAATGCAATCCCTATCAAAATGCCACCAGCATTTTTCACAGAGCTCAAACAATTCTAAAATTAGTATGGAACCAGAAAAGAACCCAAATAGCCAACGTAAAATTGAAAAAGAAAACCAAAGCTGGAAGCATCACAATTCCAGACCTCAAGCTATATTAAAAAGCTGTAGTCATCAAGATAGTATGGTATTGGCACAAAAACAGACACATAGATCAGTGGAACAGAATAGAGAACCCAGAAATGGACCCTCAACTCTACGGTCAAATAATCTTTAAGCAGGAAAGAATATCCAAAGGAAAAAAAGACAGTCTCTTCAACAAATGGTCTTGGGAAAACTGGACAGCCACATGCAAAAGAATGAAACTGAACCACTTTCTTACACCATGCACAAAAATAAATTCAAAATGGATGAAAGACGTAAATGTGAGACAGGAACCCATCAAAATCCTAGAGAAGAACATAGGAAGTAACCTCTTTGACCTTGGCCAGAGCAACTTCTTGCTAGACACCTCTCCAGAGGAAAGGGAAACAAAAGCAAAAATGAACCATGGGGACTTCATCAGGATAAAAAGCTTTTGCACAGCAAACAAAACAATCAATGAGACTACAAGGCAACCTTCAGAATAGGAGAAGATATTTGCAAATGATATACCAGATAAAGGGCTAGTATTCAAAATCTATAAAAAGCTTCTCAAACTCAACACCCAAAAAACAAATAATCCAGTCAAGAAATGGGCAGAGGACCTGAACAGACATTTCTCCAAAGAAGACATACATACAATGGCCAACAGACACATGAAAAGATGCTCAACATCACTCATCATCAGGGAAATGCAAATCAAAACCGTGATGAGATACCACCTCACACCTGTCAGAATGGCTAAAATTAACAAGTCAGGAAACAACAGATGTTGGCAAGGTTGTGGAGAAAGGGGAATGGTGGGAATGCAAACTGGTGCAGCCACTCTGGAAAACAGCATGGAGTTTCCTCAAAAAGTCAAAAGTAGAACTACCCTACGACCCAGCAATTGCATTACTAGGTATTTATCCAAAGGAGACAAACAGTGACTCAATGGGGCATATGTATCCCAATGTTTATAGCAACATTATCAACAATAGCCAAACGGAATGTGCCCAGATATCCACCGACAAATGAATGGATAGAGAAAATGTGGTATTATATACACAATGGAATATTACTTGGCCACCAAAAAGAATGAAATTTTGCCATTTGCAACAACACAGGTAGAACTAGAGGGTATTATGCTAAGTGAAATAAGTCAGTCAGAGAAAGACAAACACCATATGATTTCACTCATATGTGGAATTTAAGGAACAAAATATGAACATAGGAGAAGGGCAGGAAAAATAAAATAAGATAAAAGCAGAGAGGGAGACAGACCATAAGAGACTCTTAACTACAGGGAACAAACTGAGGGTTGCTGGAGGGGAGGTGGGTGAGAGGAAGGGGTAACTGGGTGAGGGGCATGAAGGAGGGCACATGATGTAATGATCACTGCAACTGATGAATCACTAAATTCTATCCCTGGAACTAATAATACACTATATGTTAACTAAATGGAATTTAAATTTTAAAAGAGGGGGAGCAGGGGAAGCAGGGTTCCCCCAGAGACAATAGACAACGTCCCCGCCCCCTCCCACCCCGCCCCACCCAAGTCTGCTCTTAGCAACTCCTCAGGCAGTCTTCTGGTGTGAGAGGATCCAAGGGAAGCTAAAAGTTAAAACTGCTACGGACCCTTGCCCCTTCCCGGTAGGTGAAAAGCGCCTCCCAGCACTTCACAAGGGTAGCTGCAGGACACTAGCGGGACTAGGACTAGGACCGCTCAACCTGTTTTCCCCGGACACTGGAGTAGACTCTGCACTTTATTTTGTATGAGTGACAAGTGGGGCACCTCCTGCCATAGCCTCCTTTCCTGCCCTGTGCTGGTGCCCAGTCCAGACGCTGGGGCCTCAGGTTCTGTAGCCCCTGGCGGCCACACCCTGCCCCCAAGCAGCCAGGGTTCCACCAGCCGGGCACTGAACCGAACATCTCAACAGCAGAACAGAGTTATGAAACCCAGCTTCTCCTAGTAAACGCTTATGGTCTGAGACCCAACCAAGACTTCCCTCCCTCCTTCAAAAGTGTGTCCAGCTTCTTCCTCACAGATAGAATTGTCCCCAGTCCATGAATTCTCTCCTCGACCATCTACAGAATCTAAGAGGGAACCCAAGCCTCTTTACACATAGATGGGCTTGTGGCTGCGACCAATAGACGACAACGCAGGGGGTACTGCCCGGGGCCAGCGGTGGCCCCTGCAGAGCAGCTGCATTTCCCAGCAAGGGCACAAGTCCTCTCTCACCTTCAATCCCAAACCTTTCACCTCCCCTGGCTGTGCCAGTAACTCCTGCCCCCTAGTCTGCGGCCCAGCTGCAAAGTGGCCAGGCTAGTCTGGGAGAGGCTGCCAGGTCAGACTAGACACTGGACAGCAGTGCGTGGCCGGGCCAGGCGAGCCCCATTTCCCGAGCTGGCTGTTGCTGCTGCACGAGCCCTCAGAGGAGGACAGGCCTCCTGTAGCAATAGCAGGTGTACAGGTAATAAGGCCAGGGGAGGGGACCCCAAGTGTCTTCTCCACAGGGACGGGGGGCTATGTACAGGGTGGGGAGAGTATAGCCAGGTACACCTCCATGCCATCTCATTTAACCAAAACGTCAAACTCAGCAGCTCCCCACTCGGCATTCATAGACGCAGCCCACTCATCAGGCTCTGATTTCGGGGTCTCCGGCATCTTCTTCTCCCGTTTCTCTTTCACGGCTGGTGGGGGGATTCCCGGGAGTTGTATCTGGGGCCCAGGGCTTCCCAGGGACCCTGGGGACTTCAGTTAACTTTGAACACACCACAGGTGAGACTCTGGCCAAGTCTTCTGACCCCAGCAGCCCCTCGAAACCAAAGCAAGGCAGACGGGTAGCCTTGGGTGGCAGTGGAGGCAGAGCCCGGGTCTCTAGCCGCTGGAGGACCGCCTGGACAGAGACGGACATCTCCAAGTCTCCAGTGTCCAGGTCTTCTTCCCTGGAGTTGGACTCAACGTCACAGGACTGGTGGTGGGGGTGATGTGGATACCACATGTCTTGAAGAGGTCCTCCAGAGCAGGCTCCTTGCTAGGAGGGTTGTTTTCCTTCTCCAAGAAGAAAGCAATCCTTGGGCTCCTTTGAGGTATGTGGACAGACAGGATCTCTACAGTATGGGCTACAATCTTCAAAATGATGGGCTTTCTTTTTTTTTTAAGTTTTATTTATTTATGTAATCTTTACATCCAACATGGGACTAGAACACAGGACCCCAAGATTGAGAGTCACACGCTCTTCTGACTGAGCCAGCCAGGCACCCCTTAAAATGACTTTCTGACTAGAGCCACATGGGGTGCCTTGGCCAGATTTCAGGAAGGGTGCTCGATCAGGGCCTGATTTCTGCTGGGACCTCCACAGAGACTGAGTAGGAATGGGACCCTGGGCCTGGAGCACCGGGCAGCCCCTCTGGACCACATTCGCCTCTTAGACACATGAGTCTTGGTCTCTGTCTCTGCCACCACTTGGGCTCACACCAACCCAGAGGCTGATGGAGACCCTACATGTCTTATTTTTAAAAAGTAGTTCCCATTTTCCCCTTTATTTTTCATCACAAGATGCAACCACTTTATCTTTTAGCCATTTCTTTTTTTAAAGATTTATTTACTTGAGAGAGAGAGAGAGAGAGAGCAAGCATGAGCAGGGGGAGGGGCAGAGGGAGAAGGAGAGGGAGAATCCCAAGCAGACTCCTCGCTAAGTGTGGAGCCTGCCCCAGGGCCTGATCTCATGACCCTGAGATCACGACCTGAGTCAAAATCAAGAGTCAAATGCTTCTTAACTGAGCCACCCAGGCACCCCTTAGCCATTTCTAAATAACATGCTTATATTGCATTTTCTTGGTTTTTCAATTTGCTTTTATCTACTCATTTCCCACTATAAGAGAAGTAATTCAGCCCATTCATACCTGTGATGGTTATACTCTTAGTGTGGTTCCATGACTCTCACCTCCTGGGATTTGTATCTAGTTAATAAAGATATGAACATATAACTTAAGTTAGTAACCTAACTCAGAGAGAAGTCTTGCCTTTGCCATTAGCTTCTGGTAGGTAATCACTAAGCCCCTGGAACACGCCAGGAAGTCTATCAAAGTGATTTATGGTGGGGCTTTGAGTCATGACCTCCAGAGTGGTTGGACTCTGAGGTTAGACCTGTAGGCAGTCAACCACTGAGCTCCAATAAAACTCCTGGACACTGCGGTTCAGATGAGCTTCCCTGGTTGGCAATATTTCATGTGTATTGTTACTGCCAATGCCAAGAGAATGATGCATGCATGACCCCACAGGGAAGGGAGAAAAGAAGCCCTGTTTGGTATCCTCCCAGACTCTGCTCTATGTGCTCTTCCCTTGGCTAATTTTAACCCGTATCTTTATCCTGTAATAAATTGTAACCAGTAACCAGGAGTATAACGGTCTCAGTGAGTTCTGAGTTCTTCCAGCGAATTATCAAACCTAAGAGTGCTTTTGGGAATCTCCTGAAATTGCAATTGGTGTCAGAAGTGAGGCTGGTCTTGTAGGGGCTGTTTTTCCCCTGTGTAGTTGGCTAAACTGGCACAACACTCCTGAGTGAGACCCTTCCCCTGGAATATGTGTGGGACCTGTGACTTGCTTCCAACCAATTAAATATGGTAAAGGAGATGGAAGGTACATGATTATGTGCACGCAATTATGTTAAATAAGACTGTAGCACAGCCTCTTGTTGGAGTCTCTCCCTCCCTTGAGCTCTGATGTGACCAGCCACGTTGCGTGGGCTGCCAGTGCTGGGCAGCTGACATGGCAAGGAACCCAAGGCAGTTCCTAGCAGCTAAGGGCAACCTCTGGCTGCCAGTCAGAAAGAAACTGAAGTCCTCAACCTTACAAACGTATGGACCTAAATACTGCCAGCAAAGGTGGATCCTTCCTGGTCAAGCCTCAGATGAGACTGCAGCCCCAGCTGACACCCTGATGGTAGCCTTGTGAGACCCTGTGCAGAGCCATGCCCAGGATCTTGCCCTCACACACTGAGAATATCAATGTGTGTTGTTTGAAGCCACTAGGCTTGTGGTAACTTGTTATGCAGCAATAGGAAACTATAGAATCCAGCCCCTCTACCCCACTGTCACCATACAAGCACTCAGCCTGTTCCCTTATCCTCCCCAAATAACTCATCATAATTTTATAGTTTTAAAGATTTTATTTATTTGTCAGAGAGCGAGCAAGAGAGAGAGCGAGCACGCACAAGCAGGGGGAGCAGCAGGCAGAGGGAGAAGCAGGCTCCCTGCTGAGCAAGGAGCCTGATGTGGGACCCGATCCCAGGACCCTGGGATCATGACGTGAGCCAAAGGCAGGTGCTTAACTGATTGAGCCACACAGGCTCTCCCAACTCATCATAATTTTGATAAGACTAAGAGTCAATGGTTATATTATTTTGACTTCATATATAAATACAGCTGAGCAATATTCTCAAATCAGACTTTTCTCACACGCATTCATTTTTCCCCTGAAATTAAAAGAAGTTTGGATTTTTGTTTGTTTTTTGTGTAGCTTTCTATTATTTACATTCACTGTCCCCAAAACTCCCCTCTAAATGTCTAACTTTTCTCTTAGTATGCTCAAGTAGGTTGTTAAACAAGATGTATAAAATGCACAAACCATAAAGAAGACTAATAAATTCAACATTAAAATTTTAAAACCTTGTTTACTAAAAGACACCAAAAATGGTAAAGACGCTCCACACAACAGAAGTTATTCATTATGCAGACAACCAACAAAGCATAAATATCCAAAATATATGAAGAACTTCTACAAAACAATGAGAAAACAGTACAATAGCCAATAAGAAAATGTGCAAAATATACAAGTAGGAAAAAGTTAATGAACAGCAGCTGCCTCTAAATTGAATGTTGCCTGAGAAGAGGAGAAAGGGTGATTCCATCTGTTCCTTTAGGTGTTGTACCATATGCATGTATTGCCTTTTCAGAAATACATATAAAAGTGTTACTAAAGGGGGGCCTGAGTGGCTCAGTCGGTTAAGCATCTGCCTTCAGCTCAGGTCATGATCGAGCCCTGCACTGGGCTCCCCATTCAGCAAGGAGTCTACTTCTTCCTCTCCCTCTGCCTGCTGCTCCCCCTACTTGTGCCCTCTCTGTCAAATAAATAAATAAAAACTTTTTTAAAAAGTGTTACTACAAATAAAAATAATAAAAGAAAATAAATTATGTTTCATATTTGGCCACGTGCATTATTCGGCATTTTGCTATGACTTTATGGATTTCCTGCGATATGTAGAGACAACGTAGGACTTACATTTTCATTTCCTTCTTGCCTATTCTAGCATAAGACAGGACGTTACCTCCAAATATATTTGAACATTGAACAAAGCCTACCAGTTTTATGGAGGCAATGATCATTTCTAATGTTGTCTCTTACAACTTTCCACACACATTTGTGCTAGATGAGAAGTACTGTTCAATAAGTGCTTGAGGAATTTAACTCAGGTGATATGTATTTTGCCCTTTTTTTTCTTTAATTTTATTTGTAAGTAATCGCTATACCCAACATGGGGCTCAAAACTTACAGCTCTGAGATCAAGAGTCACATACTCTACCCACTGAGCCAGCCAGGCACCCCTTGTCCTTCTTTTTATTCCAAACTGGTAAAGCTTTTCGATTTTAAATACTCCTTTTGCTTCTTATTCCTTGACTACTTTCTTTCCTAGGATGATCAATCCTTTTAGACTGATTAGAGTTTAGACAGCTGAGAGCTAATCATTATTTACATGTATTGTAATCGATCACTGATGTGACAAATTTCAAACATTCCAATTATTAAAAAGTCACTCTAATTCTTGATTCTTTTTAAAAATATAATTTCAAAATTCATGAAAAACTGGAAATCCATTGTTTCTTTCATATTCAATTAGCTGTGATAGAAATTCTTTACTTATTTTGTCAATTTGGTCCCGAGAGAATAGATTGAATCCAGGAATAAAATAATGCTGGAGTTGTTCGTCCTTGAGGCACTCAAGGAAGTATGTCACACAGTTATCAAAGCAGAGCTCCAGGTCTCTGGTGTGCCACTGACTGTCTTGCGGGTCCTGGGTACAGACATGAAAGAAGGCAGTTTTCACATGGTAGGAGCAGAATTTATCCAGTTCCTTTCGGGGTCCAAACTTTGTTTTCAATTGTTCTAAGAGATACTTCATTAGTTTTAAGCAATCCTTCCTATTGAATAAAAAGGAAAACCACTTATTTTTATTTATTTACAACCTGCTTCATTCCACAAAAAGCTTTAGGTATCTTCCAGGAAAAATATATGAAGATACAATAAACAATACAGACAACATATATATAAATACGAAAAACAATAAAGACGCATAAATATAATTATAGGGTCATCCTAAAACTTGGTTATGTTTTCAAATATATGCTTTGAAGTTTCAAAAACATTTTATTCTTCCCTCTTTCCTATTTTTAGCTTAAATATTCTATCAGGATGAATTCAACTATAGGAAACTGGCAGGTATTTATACTATTCATTCAGTCATTTAGTACCTAGAAAAATCTTGTTTTAATTTTTATTTAGTAGTTGACAAAACATAATGCTTATAGTCTTATCAGAAATATATTTTTCTTAATGCCTGTTTCAAAGACTACATATGAAGCCTTAAAAAGCCTCCTATGGGACGCCTGTGTGGCTCGGTTGGTTAAGCATCTGCTTTGGGCTCAGGTCATGATCCCAGGGTCCTGGGATCAAGCTCCCGGGCTCCCTGCTCGGTGGAGAGCCTGCTTCTCCCTCTCCCTCTGCCTGCCACTCCCCCTGCTTGTGCTAGCGCTCTCTCTTGCTCTCCCTAATAAATAAATAAAATCTTAAAAAAAAAAAAAAAAAAAAAAAAGAACTTCCCACGCCAGCACTTTGGATGTTCTTGTTTTGACATTTTAACTTCTGTGAACCTTCTACCGGACAACTTTAGAAACTCGAATGATTTCCTTTCAATCTCAGTTCTTTATGGTGTGTATGCTAACAAGAAAAATAATTACCCACCTCTCAGTGTTGCTTCAAGTTTAGCTAGTCAGTCGCTGGCCTTCAACACAAACAAACCATCTAGAAGGCACCAGTATCAGTACCTAATAAGAGTGATCTTTTGGCCTCCTCCCACTCTGACATTAATACTCATGACCTTGAAGCCACCAGAATACTAAGACACACCCAATTGTTGTGGCTAGCCATGGTGAGTGTTCATATCCTCTCACTCTGCCATACTTCATACAACTATCTGATCTAGGTTCAGGAATATGCTCTCTGGCCTTGCCTTCTAACAACACTATTTCCTTGGGCCCTTGGATCTGGCTTCCTGGTTTCATGCTCATCCTCTAGATACTACTCCAGAGTCAATCCAGCCATGCACTGCCCTCAGGACTCAACTCGGCAATGATCATCTTCAGGTTAGAGCTATGAAATCAATAAAGAATTAAATGTTCAGGGGCGCCTGGGTGGCTCAGTTGGTTAAGCGTCTGCCTTCGGCTCAGGTCATGATCCCAGGGTCCTGGGATCCAGCCTCGTGTTGGGTTCCCCGCTCAGTGGGGAGCCTGCTTCTCCCTCTCCTTCTGTTTCTCCCCCTCCTCGTGCTCTCTCTAATAAATAAATAAAATCTTTAAAAAAAAAAAAAGGATTAAACGTTCCACAGACAATCCACCATTTAACAAAATAAGGAAGTTACCTGCAACATTTTACTCCATCAGTTTCACAGCATGTTTTGGAATGTCCATGACTTTTCAAAAGGTCCTTTTCAATGTGAGAGAAGGATAGCCGCCATGTTTCTTCTTAATTTCCAAAAGAAAAATAGAAAAGCACTTTACCAAAAACATTCATATGCGAACAACACAATACTGTAGTGATTTCCTTCACTAAAATATCACTCTGGAAAATTTCTAGGGGGAGACAGACCAAAAGAAGTGAATAGATAAATAATGTAATTACATATTAAAACAAGTGATTTGAGGGTGCCTGGGCTGCTGTTCTGTATGGATAGATGTTTGTGATTTGTCGCGCATAGCCGACCACCCGGACGTGCATATACACGGGCAGGCTGAGGAATATCGTTTGTGAGACTCAGGCTGTGTGAATAACCTTGGGAGCCTACTTGTTTGAAATATATTATCTGGCCTCCAGTTCAGAACCGGCCCTTCTGTTCTGGATGCCAAGAGCCACAAATCTTGCCTCACATCCCCTCCTGCTCCAGGCTGGGCTGGCCCCCCAGAATGGAATCCGGGAAGGGAGGCAAATACACATAGCCCAGGTTCCTTGAAAATATAGAAACATGATACATGGAAATGCAGCTCGTTCCAAACTGCACGTAGGCGAACAAATGTTTGATTTCAAACCCTGTTATTTGCCCCATAAATATGGCCCTTATGGGGATGGTCAGTTGGAAGTCTCAGGCGAGGGAGGAGGTTCCACCCAGGCCTCTGTATCAGGACTCCAGCCGGACTGTCTCCACCGGGTTCCCCGGCTGATGAGGCTGGATGTGGTAAATACCCGATTTGATGTAACTTTGCCTTATTCTTACTTATTGCCTACTATTACCTTCATCTATGTGTACTCCTGTTTCTTTGAGGTTTCTATAATAAAGTTTTCTTTCCTTTTCAAAACTGAAACACGGCTGTTGTGAATCTTTTGTGCAGAACAGTGGCTCAGTCAGTTAAGTATCCGGCTCGTGATTCAGCTCAGGTCATGATCTCCTGGGTCATGGGATTGAGCCCCACATGGGGCTCCACACTCAGTGGGGAGTCTACTTGAGATTCTCTCTCTCCCTATGCCCCCCCACTCTCTCTAAAATAAATAAATAAATCTTTAAAATAATAAAATAAAACAAGTGATTTGAAGCAGACAATGGGCTGAGATAGGAAAAAATGGTGGGGAGTGGCAGGGAACTTTATATAGGTAGCCCTGATAAGATGTAATACCTTTTATATATTGCTAAGTTCAGTTTTTTTAATATTTTGTTTCAATAATAATTTAAATCAATTGATTCAAATTTTTTGTTAATTTTTTTATACCATCCTTGTAAGTTTTGGTATTCATGTAGAATGAACAAGGAAACATTTCCTTTTTTTCTATTCCTTGGCAGAGTTTATATAAGAATAGAATGATTTCTGCCCTTCTCCCCAAGTTTTACCATGGCTAGCTCTTTTACATTCTGACTACCCTATTATCTAGTTGGTTTTATACCAGAAATATATGATTGGTTTATAATTTAAAAATCAATCAATATACTCTGTCTCAACAGAATAGAGGAGAAACATATGATCATCTCAATCAAAGCGGAAATGCAGCTAATAAAACTTAACATTCTATTCAAAATTTAAATAAAAAACATCTCTCAGTAATTTAATTCTGGAGGGAAACTTGATCTGAGAAAAGGTAGATTTAAAAAACACATAGCTACGTAATATAAGGTAAAAAGTTGAGGTTTTTCCTTTGCAATTAGGAAGGCAGGATGTTGGTTATCCCCATTTCTGTCCAACATGCCCTGGTTATCCTAATAAGCACAGTGAGGGAAGAAAGAACAGGGACATAGCATTGGAAAGGAAGAAACAAAGCTATTACTCTTGATAGAAGATATAACTGTGTATATAGAAAATACAAAAGAAGCTGGGTGACAGGTAGGTGTAAGTTCAACATATTCTTCAATCTACTTTTGGTTTAAAACTTCTCATAATAAAAAGTTACAAGCGCCTATGAGTAAATCTAACAAAAAATATGTATATAATGTTCTTTAGATTTACTTATTTATTTGAGAAAGAGAGAGTGGGGGAGGGGCAGAGGGGGGAATCCTCAAGCAGACTCCCCGCTGAGCGTGGAGCCCGACACCAGGCTCAATCTCACGACTCATGAGATTATGACCTGAGCCAAGTGTCCGAGAGTCGGACACTTACCTGACTGAGCCACCCAGGCATGCACCCACCCCCAGAAACTTTCAAGTAGATTTGATCAAACCAGTATAGAGATGCGCAAACAGGTTTAGAGAGGCTTGGTTAACTAGCCCAAGATCACACATCTAGTAGGAGAAAAAACCTCAGGATTCAGATCCAGGGTAGTCTGACTCCAAGACCAGTACTGCCCTTCTCTATTGAAAATAAACAAGCAAAAAGTAACATTCAAATGTGGGTTAGAAGACATTTTAAATCTGACTATTTGATAGTACTACTACAACTATGCCTTTTTCAATTCCATTCCTCACCAAACTCCCATCTTACAGTCCATTTAGCCTGATGGCTCTTGATAGTTACTGTTCTAGTATATAACATTAACAACGCTTGGGGAGCCTGGCTGGCTCCACGGTTAGAGCATGTGACTCTTGATCTTGAGGGAGTGAGTTCAAGCCCCACGTTGGGCATAGAGCTTACTTTATTTTTTTCTTCTGAAGATTTTATTTATTTATGAGAGAGAGAGAGCACGAGCAGGGGGAAGGGCAGAGGCAAAGGGACAAGCAGACTTCCCACTGAGCAGGGAGCCTGATGTGGGGCTTGATCCCAGGACCCTGGGACCATGACCCGAGCTGAAGGCAGACACTCAACCAACTGAGCCACCCAGGTGCCCCCATAGAGCTCACTTAAAAAAAAAAAGAAAAAAAAAAGGACAGACCACACTTTTATGTCTTTAAGTTAACCTTCACATTCAAGATACCTTGAAAACCATTTCCTTCCTTTGCATGCTTGGGTACCAGGTAAAATGGCTGTCGTCTTAAACTGGTTTTAACTTTTGTTCCAAGCCACTGACTGATGGGCAGTCCTTCCTGGGTGCTAGCAGGCCAGCTGCTTTTTGACTCCAAAGCCAGGATTATATCCACAGATATTTCTTTAGGTTTTCTAATAAGAAGTGTTACAGCAGGGCTCCCCCTCTTCTTCTTCTCCATAATGACATCTGTATCTGTTTAAAGGTATAAAAGGGGAAGATGGCATTTATCAATCCAATTTTCTGTGAAAATAACACACCTGTCATTGAAGATCTATAAAGTGCCAAGTCTAAGGTGAAAATGAGTTCAAAAGTAGAAACTGACTCCATAAAGCAAAGTGTTTCTCCCCATTTAACCAATATTTATCGATACCTACCATAGGGAAGCATTGTCAAAATGCTGTCTGGTATAAATGATGAGGAGCCCCTGAAGACTTTGGGCTTTGGGGGTGCTGTGACTAAATTTTCACTTAAATGTATGGATGGCAGTATGGAGAGAAGCCTGGAGAAAAGAGCAGATGACTGGCAGGGAGGAGACAGGCAACGGAGAAGACCACAGGAACAGTCCAACCCAGAGGGTGTGTGTGCCTGTGGCACCACAGAGGCAGGCGGCATGAAGACAAGGGAGCAATCCATGTTCACTGCAGCATTACTCACAACAGCCAAGACACGGAACAACCTAAGTGTCAATGGATAGATGGACGGACACAGAAATTGCGGTTACATATACACAGTGGAATATCATTCAGCCTTAACGAAGAAGATCCTGCCACTTGGGACAACATGGATGGATCTGGAGAGCGTTATACTAAGTGAAATAAACTAGATGCAGAAAGGCAAATACCGTATGACCTCCCTTTTCTGTGGAATCTAAAAAAGCAGAATACATAGAAGCAGAGGGTAGGATGGTAGTTACCGGGGGTGGGGAGGCGGGGGAAATGGGGAGATGTTAGGTACAGAGTACAGTTATGTAGGATGAGTAAGTACAGAGATCTAACGTACAGCATGGTGACGGTCAACACTACTATGCTAACTACTGGAAACGAGCTCAGAGAGTAGATTTTAGGTACTCTCACCACACACACAAAAGGCAAGTATGGGAGAAGGTATGTTAATTTGCTTGCCTGTGGTAATCACTTCACTACGTATATTACGTCAGAACAGCAAGTTGTACACCTTAAATACAGCTGACCCTTGAACAACATGGGTTTGAAATGCGCAGGTCCACTTAAATGCAGACTTTTCTGGTAAATACAGTCCAGTCCAGTAAATGTATTTTCTCTTCCTTACGATTTTCTTTTTAAGTTTTTAAATTCCAGTTAATGTACAGTGTAATATTAGTTTCAGGTGCACAATATAGTGATTCAGCACTTCCATACAACACCCTGTGCTCATCCTGACAAGTGCCCTCCTTAATCCCCATCACCTATTTAATCCATCCCCCCCACCTCTCTCCTGGTAACCATCAGTTTGTCCTCCGTAGCTAAGAGTCTGTGTCTTTTTGTCCCTTTGCTCCTTATTTTGTTCCTTAAATTCCATACATGAGTGTGATCATATAGTATTTGTCTTTCTCTGACTTATTTCACTTAGTGTTATACTCTCTAGCTCCATCCATGTTTTTGCAAATGGCATTATTTCATTTTTTATGGCTAAATAATATTCCATTGTATATATACCACACCTTTATCCATTCGTCAATCAATAGACACTTGGGCTGCTTCCATATCTTCGCTATTGTGAAATAATACTTCTATAAACACAGGGGTGCATGTATCCCTTTGAATTAATGTTCTTGTATTCTCTGGGTAAATACCCAGTAGTGCGATTGCTGGATTAAAGGGTAGTTATATTTTTAACTTTTTGAGGAACCTCCAGACTATTTTCCAGAGTGGCTGCACCAGTTTGCATTCCCCTCAACAGTGCATGAGAGTTCCTTTTTTTCCACATCCTTGTCAACACCGGCTGTTTCTTGTGTTTTTGATTTTAGCCATTCCAACAGGTGTGAGGTGATATCTTTTAGTTTTGATTTGCATTTCTCTGATGTTGTCATGATAAATATCTTTTCATGTATCTCTTGGCCATCTGCATGTCTTCTTTGGAGAAATGTCTGTTCATGTCTTCTGCCCATTTTTAATTTTTATTTTTTTATAGATTTTATTTATTTGACACAGAGAGACACAGTGAGAGAGGGAACACAAGCAGGGGGAGTGGGAGAGGGAGAAGCAGGCTTCCCACCAAGCAGGGAGCCTGACGTGGGGCTTGATCCCAGGACCCTGGAATCATGACCTGAGCTGAAGGCAGACACTTAACAACTGAGCCACCCAGGCGCCCCTGCCCATTTTTTAATTGGATTATTTGTTTTTTGGGGTGCTGAGTTTCATAAGTACTTTATATATTTTGGATACTAATCTTTATCAGATATGTCATTTGCAAATATCTTCTCCCACTCTGTAGGCTGCCTTTTAGTTCTGCTGATTGTTTCCTTCGCTGTGCAGAAACTTTTTATTTTGATGTAGTCATTCCTTATGATTTTCTTAACATTTTTTCTCTAGTTTCCTTTATTGTAAGAATATAGTATAATGCATATAACACAGAAAGTATATATTAATCAACTGTTTATGTTATCAGTAGGGCTTCCAGTCAACAGGAGGCTCCTAGTGGTTAAGTTCTGTTAAGTTATATATAGATTTTCGACAATGCGGGGAGGTTGGTGCCCCAACTGCCCTGTTGTTCAAGGATCAACTGTACAGTTTTTATTTTTTTTAAAAAGACACAAGTAGGGGCGCCTGGGTGGCACAGCGGTTAAGCGTCTGCCTTCAGCTCAGGGCGTGATCCCGGCATTATGGGATCGAGCCCCACATCAGGCTCCTCTGCTATGAGCCTGCTTCTTCCTCTCCCACTCCCCCTGCTTGTGTTCCCTCTCTCGCTGCCTGTCTCTATCTCTGTCGAATAAATAAATAAAATCTTAAAAAAAAAAGAAAAAAAAAGACACAAGTAGCAGAAATGAGAGCAATTAAAGAGGTCCAAATTGACAAAACTAGTAGATGGACTGAATCTGTAAGGTAAGAAAGAAGGTAGAAGTTTGTAATACCATCCCAGGATTTTGACCTGGGAAATGGCTGATGTTGATGTGATTCTTCAAAATGGAATAATCAGAAGGAAGAAAGAACGGGTTGAGATGCACTTCATTTTACACACACTGAGCTCTAGGTGTGTGGAAAACACCCAAGTGAAGATGGCCATTGGATAGGTGGCTGTGGTGGTCAGAAATTCGGGAAAGGCCTCTAGATGAGAGACACTGGTTTTGGGATTGGGAGCTGTACAAGCAGTAGTTAAAGACTACTCCTAGATAAGACTTCTGGAAGGGACCACAGTGAGAGAAAAGATAGAGGACCAAGGAGGAAATCTTAAAGAAGGCCCTCATTTTCTGATTACTTAATCTGTAAAACCCACTTCTCGCCCATGATATCCTTCTACCCTCCTATTCCTACTAAGAAGTGTCCATCTAGGGGCGCCTGGGTGGCTCAGTCGTTAAGCGTCTGCCCTCAGCTCAGGTCATGATCTCAGGCTCCCTCAGCGGGAAGCCTGCTTCTCTCCCTCTCCCTCTGCTTGTGTTTCCTGTCTCACTGTCTCTCTGTCAAATAAATAAATAAAATCTTAAAAAAAAAAAAAAAAAAAGAAGTGTCCATCTACCTTTCAAAGGCACCCTTGCACAAAGGCTACCCTCTCCTTCTTAAGCACCTTGTTTCTTCAATTGTTCCCTCTCTCCTCAACAGTGGCTGCCCCCTCCCTACTGGATCATTCCTATCTGTATATAAAGGGTTCTAGTATGTCTCATTCTAAAATATACCTCTCTCTTGATCCCACCCTGCCTCTTCCCCACACTTACCCATCTTTCTGTGCCTTTCGCAGCTGAGACCTTATAAAGACATGCCTACACATGCTATCTTTACGGCATCCCTGCCCTTTCTCTCTTGTGTGCTCAGGACCCCACTGGAACTGCTAAGTCAATGTTACCAACAAACCCTACAAAACTGTAGACCAAATCCAATGGTTTCTGGACATCAGTAGCACGCTACACACTGACCGCTCATTCTGCAAAACACTTAGTCTCCTTACCTCCTTCTCTTCTCCCCAACCTCTAACAGGATCCTTCTCTTACCACTCTACTTTTTTTTTTTTAAGATTTTATTTATTTATTTGACAGAGAGAGAGACAGCCAGGGAGAGAGGGAACACAAGCAGGGGGAGTGGGAGAGAGAGAAGCAGGCTTCCCGCTGAGCAGGGAGCCTGATGCGGGGCTGGTTCCCAGAACGCCAGGATCATGACCCAAGCAGAAGGCAGATGCTTAACGTCTGAGCCACCCAGGTGCTCCTCCCCTTACCACTGTACTTAACACTGCAACTCCTCCTCCCCCATCCTATCCCCAAAACTCCTCATCCCTCTCACTTTGCTATACTTTTTCATCATAAAACTTACTACTTCCTAGTATATAAGATAATTATGGTTTCCATTTGTTATTAATTGTATGTCTACCCTTACGTAACCATAGGTACAGAAGGGTGAGGGTCTTCATCTATTTGTTCATTACTGTATCCCAAACACCTAGAACATCTGGTACATTAGCTGATCGATGGATACTGACTCATGAATAAATGAATCAACCCTCTCTGCCTACGTGGTCTCATCCATTACCAATGCCATTTATATGTTTACATACAGCCCAAACATATCCTCTGAACTTCAAACCCATATCCAATTACATATTTGACATACTCACTTCAGTGTATCATAGGAATCTCTAACTTAAAATATCCCAAGCCAAACTCCTCTAATTCATACCTCAAAATACATTCCTCTTCAGTCCTTCCCATCGTAGAAAACGGTACAATCAATCCACACAGGTGCCTAGTCAGAAACCTAGAGGCCTTCTTTAATTCAACCCTTTCTCTCAACCCCTACACGTAATCCAGAAGTAAGCACTGCTGCAAGCTCGGATGTGTCTGCTTCTCTCCATCCCCACCTCCAGGTAAGCCACCACTATCTTTCACCTGAATTACTTCAATATTTTCCTTTTTCTTTTCCCTATTTGTCTTTTTAGAGTATCTTCTCCAGAGAAGCCAGAGTAAACACCTAAAAATACAAAGTCAATCATTATTCCTTAATTAAAACCTGAATGAACATGAAATCAATCTGAATTCATTTCCAGGATCTACAAGTCCTTGCACAATCTGGTCCCTGGCCACCTCTTCAACTTCATTTCATGGCACTCTTCCCCTTGTCCACATAGGCCTCTTTTTGTTCCTTGAGCTTGCCAAGCTCTTTTCTGCCTTGGGGTCTTACTCCACCCCAATTGCTACTACTTCTCCCAGTTCATTCCCTTCAGAGTACTCAGTGCAATTTGTGTTTACAAGCTTCAAGGGGCGATCCCAGTGATTTTATGCAACCACATGTACCCAGTGACATAAGACAGCTGTCCAGTGAATATTCAATGGAGACCAAAATAGAACTAATCAACATTTAGGAAGAATGCCAAGAAAATGTAGTAAACTAAAATCAAGAGCAAAGAGTTGTTTCTAGAAGGTAGTCATCAACAGTCTGCTGCAGAGAGGTCAAGAAAGATCAGGAGAGGATCCTTTTGTAGTTCATAAGTGTGATGACTGGGTGTTCACGCTGTTGTGTGACATATGCCTCCCTCAAACCCTGTTATGACCTCGGCACTTTACCTGTCTGATATGGAAAAAAAAAAAAATCAGGAGAGGAGTGTACATTGGCAATTAGTAGGTATGATTAGAACTTTAGGAATCAGGGGCGCCTGGGTGGCTCAGTTGTTAAGTGTCTGCCTTTGGCTCAGGGCGTGATCCCGGCGTTGTGGGATCGAGCCCCACATCGGGCTCCTCTGCTATAAGCCTGCTTCTTCCTCTCCCACTCCCCCTGCTTGTGTTCCCTCTCTCGCTAGCTGTCTCTATCTCTGTCGAATAAATAAATAAAATCTTAAAAAAAAAAAAAGAACTTTAAGAATCAAAAGTCAAAAATCTTACCTTGAATGTTTTTAATTTCTTCCTTAATGATCTTCCTAAACTTCAACAGCATCTTAGAAGCTGATAATATTTCGTCTTCTAAAAACTGACTCAGAGGATTTCCTTTAGGATTTCTTTTGAACTTCACAAAATAATAAGCACCACTGTTGCAATATTCTTCTAGCTGAATTCTGGGGACCTCCAGTTTGAACATTATATCAAATTCATTAGGAGCAGAAATCTAAGAAATAGTAAAAATAGCACTGAAATGTTGGTTTGTGCATATTTTCCAAGCAACTGCAACTTTTTTCTTGAAATATCCACTTAACACCCTACTTTGAAAAGCAAGATTCCTAAGATTTATACCCTCTGGAAGTGGGATGAGTAGAAGTAGGAGAGTGTTCTTGTTGTGGTTTGTAGGTTCCATACTCTTTTTTTTTAACCAAGAGTACGCATTATTTTATAATTTAGAACAATTTTAAATATCATGCAAGCTTTTAAAATCTATACCAGCTTTTTTCTGATTTTAAAACTTAATTAAAAACCTATAAAGTGCTATATTTTATGTCACAAGATACACACTGCAGCCATCCTCCTGTCACAATGGTCTAAAAAAATGTGTGTAGTCATGTGCTGATGCAAAGGCCATCTTGTCAGAGCTGCTGGTCACCCAAGTAACTGTGAGTGCCAAGTCATGCACTACATTAGTGTCTTTGAACTCCAGCATTTTATTTTTTTTTAATTATTTTTTTAAAGAGTTTATTTATGTATTTGACAGAGAGAGAGATAGCGAGAGAGGGAACACAAGCAGGGGGAGTGGGAGAGGGAGAAACTGGCTTCCCGCTGAGCAGGGAGCTTGATGCGGGGCTCGATCCCAGGACCCTGGGATCATAACCTGAGCCGAAAGCAGACGTTTAATGACTGAGGCACCCAGGTGCCCCCATATCTTTAACTTTAGAAGACAGTGTCAATTTTTTAAAGAGGTTATACCAACCTATCCTCTCTTCATCAAGGTAAGGGAGTTTCAGTTGCTCCACATCTTCTAAGATGGCACTGTCAAGTCTTTAAAAAATTTAGCCATTCTACTGGATAGATGTGGGGTAGAATCTCATCATGACCTTAATTTACATTTTCCTGATGATTAATGACCTTGAATACGTTTATTGTTATTCGGATGATATATTAAAGCATCTATTCAAGTCTTGTGCCCAATTTTAAATTGGTTTGTCTTTTTCTTACTGATTTGCACTAGTCCTTTGTCAGATATACATATTGAGAGTAACTTCTTCCAGTCTGTGGCTTGCATTTTCATTCTCTCAATGGTGAGAAGAAATTCAACTCTAATGAAGTCCAATTTATCTATTTTTATAGTTAGCAATTTTGGTGTTTTTTTTAATTTAAGAAATATTTGTACATCCCATTGTTATGAAGATACTCTTCTATGCTTTCTTCTAGAAGCTTTGTTGTTTTACCCTTCATCTTTAGGTCTATTTTATATCTTGAATTAATTTTTGTCTATGTGTGGTAGGTGGCTCTCATAGCTATCCAATAGGCCCAGTATTGATTATTGAAAAAAACCATCCTTTCTCCCATTGAATTACACTATTGCATATATTTTGTACTCAACTGAATTATATATGCAGGTCTGTCTCTGAACTGTCTACTCGATTGGCCTATTTGTCTATCATCGCACCAATAATAACTGCTTAATTAGGGTAGCTTCATAGTAAGTCTTGCTTTTTGACAGGGTAAGTCCTCTGACATTTTCTCCTTTAGAACTGCCTGGGGTGGGGCACCTTGGTGGCTCCGCTGGTTGGGCGTCTACCTTCAGCTAGGGTCATTATCTTGGGGTCCTGGGATCGAGTTCTGCATGCGGCTTCCTGCTCTTGGGGAGCCTGCTTCTCCCTCTCCCTCTGCCCCTCCTCACCCCTATGTTCTCTCTCTCCCTCTCTCTCTGCTCTCTCTCTCAAATAAATAAATAAAATCTTAAAAAAAAAAAAAGAATTGCCTGGGTTATTCTAGGTGCTTTGCATTTCATTTCAATTTCATTTCATTTTCATTTCATTTTTTAAAGTAGTCTTCACTTTCATTTCATTTTTTTAAGTAGTCTCCATGCCCAGCGTGGAGCCCAACGTGGGGCTCAAGACCCTGAGATCAAGACCTGAGCTGAGATCAAGAGTCAGATGCTTAATCAACTGAGCCAGCCAGGCACCCCCCCCTTTGCATTTTCATTTAAATCTCATAATTAGCTTGTCAATTTAAACAAAAAATTGATTTTTTGATTTTGGGATTTTGACTGAATTGCTCTGAATCTATGTAGATCAATTTGAGGAAAACTGAACATGATATAGATTTCCATTTATTTAGTCTGTTTTCAAATTTACTCAGCAATGTTTTGAAATTTTTATCATCTTTAGCAAGATTTATTCCTAAATATTTGATGTTCTTGATGCTATTATAAATGGCATTTTTACATTTCATTTACACTTTTTTTGTTGTTAATATGTTGAAGTACTTTGATTTTTGTTTACTGACTTTGTATCCAGCAATCCTGCTAAATTCACTGATAATAGTTGAATAACACAGATTTGAATTGGACAGGTCCATGTATATACGGTTGTTGTTTTTTAAACACTACAGTATTATAAATGCATTGTGCCTTCCTCATGATTTTCTTAATAACATTTTCTTTTCTCTTCTTACTTTACTGTAAAACATAGTACATAATACATATAATGAACAAAGTATGTGTAACTCTTACTGTTCATCAAAAAGTCAGTCAATACTAGGTTCTTAGTAGTTAAGGTTTTGGGGAGTCAAAAGTTATATGCAAGGGCGCCTGGGTGGTTCAGTCGGTTAAGTGTCCGCCTTTGGCTGGGGTCATGATCCCAGGGTCCTGGGATTGAGCCTGCTTCTCCCTCTCCCTCTGCCTACTGCTCCCCCTTCTTGTGCTCTCTCTCTGACAAATAAATAAGTAAAATCTTAAAAAAAAAAAGTTATATGCAGATTTTTGACTGCATGGATGGGGAAGGGTTGGTGACCCTAGTCCCTGTGTTGTTTAAAGGCCAACTGTTTTTCTAATAGTTTGTACAAAAAGTCAAGTCATCTGCATAAATAAGTTTTATTATTCCTTTTCTGATCTTATGCATTTTGCTTCTTTTTCCTGCCTTGTTACATGGGCTCTATGTACTCCTTTACCTCCTCTTTTGATCAGTTATGACCATAAGATTCATTCACATTGTTGCATGTGGCTGTAGTTTATTTCTTTACTGGCTAATGTATTACCGGCTAAAACCACTACAAGTACTTGATTTCTATATAACCTTTCACTCAGCCCAAACTATATGATTGGTAAATTGCAAAGAGACAAAGAGAACATTATGGGATGGCAATTACACAGAGAATTTCTATAAGAAATCTTCCAAATTTTCACCTAGAACTTGACAATATTACAATAAAATATATGAATAAAAATGTGTCAATATAGAACCAAGTAAATAAATTACTGAGAGGTGTGTCTATCCTTTTTATCAATTACAAAGAGTTTGGAATCTAATTTTGAAATCCGAGTATATGAATAACAGAAGAAAATACACCAAAATGATAACAGTGAATAAAATAAACAGGAATAATATTGCTCTTCTATATGCTTTTCCTAACTCTCCAGGGCCATCAACATGGAAAAGGGGTGAATATGGGAAAGGCTGAGAAAAGTGGTGGGGGAGAGTGGGCAATTGTGGGAGCCTGCTACTGAATTAACTGGTGGAGCCAGGCAGTGGATCAACTCTACAATGAAAGTATTTCGGTTTTAAAAATCAATACAGGTTTTAGGTAAAACAAATTTCATTCTATTTCTTCCAACAGTGTATGATTTTTTAAAAAGGAGGGGCACCTGGCTGGCTCAGTCAGAAGAGCACATGACTCTTCATCTCAGGGTTGTAATTCAAGCCCCACTTTGGGTGTGGAGATTACTAATATAAGTTCAACTTTTTTAAAAATAAAAAATAAAAATAAAAAGGAGACTGGTTTTGGGGCACCTGGCCTGGCTCAGCCAGTAAAGTTTGCCCCACTCTTTATCTCAGGGTCCTGAGTTCAAGCCCCACTCTGGATGTGGAGCTCACTTAAGGGGAAAAAAAAAAGGGAGACTGGTTCTGACTGGAAACTGCTTTAAACATCTTATTGTTCCTGAACTGAATGATATTTATGTAATAAGGATCATACTTAAGCCAGACAATCTAATGAAAATTTTGCTCACTTGGCTTTCAAAAAACTTTAGATGGAATCATATAGTCTTCAGTGCTAAAAGAGTTTAAGATTCAAAGACTGGGGGCGCCTGGGTGGCACAGCGGTTGGGCGTCTGCCTTCGGCTCAGGGCGTGATCCGGGCGTTATGGGAACGAGCCCCACATCAGGCTCTTCTGCAATGAGCCTGCTTCTTCCTCTCCCACTCCCCCTGCTTGTGTTCCCTCTCTCGCTGGCTGTCTCTATCTCTGTAGAATAAATAAATAAAATCTTAAAAAAAAAAAAAAAGATTCGGGGCGCCTGGGTGGCACAGCGGTTAAGTGTCTGCCTTCGGCTCAGGGCGTGATCCTGGCGTTGTGGGATCGAGCCCCACGTCAGGCTCCTCCGCTATGAGCCTGCTTCGTCCTCTCCCACTCCCCCTGCTTGTGTTCCCTCTCTTGCTGGCTGTCTCTATCTCTGTCGAATAAATAAATAAAATCTTTAAAAAAAAAATTCAAAGACTGATACATACACTGTCTTTTTAGCAATAAACAAATATCACTGAGTCCACACCAGTGAAATGGGCAGCTGTTTAGGCTACAATTTATGTAAAACATTCTGTGACAAGGGAGTTTACAATCCAGGTGGCAAGCCAAAAGAAAAATACATGAAAGGTTTAATTTCCACTGAAAGCCACCAGGTTAAATGCTTATCATGGGAATGAAATCTGACTCTGCTACCCTAGAAGGCAGAGGTCTTGAGAGAAATCAGCCATCCTTTCTTCTTGAGCACACTCATTCATTCATTCGTTTGAATACTTGCTATGTGTTAAGGCTTAGAAATACAAAGATGCATAATATTTGGCTAGAGGTTAACAATCATTTACTTCTGAAGGAGAGAAGTTAATTGAATAAAGCCAATATGTAACTACAAAATAAATTATGATCACCTAAATGCTCTCAGCCTCTATTTCTGTTCATGCTACCTCCAAGATTTTACACATCTACTGGAGGTACACAGCCCAGCCCTGAAAAAACTGACAGACTGGGTGAAAACACAACTAAAGAAATCTGCCCCTGGGGGCGCCCGGGGGGCTCAGATGGTTAAGCGTCTGTCTTCACCTCAGATCATGATCTCAGAGCCCTGGGATCCAGCGGGCTCCCTGCTCAGCGGGAAGTCGGCTTCTCCCTCTCCCCCGACCCCGCCTCTTCCCTCCCCCCAGCCCCGGTTGTGCGGTGCTCTCTCTCTCTCTCATGAATAAATAAAATCTTAAAAAAAAAAAAAAAAAAGCCACCACTAGTCAGGAAAGAATCTCCAGTCAGGAATCTGCTCCTAAATCTTCACTTCATACTGGAATGAAGACTTTAATAACTCAGCCACACACAAATAAATGGAGCCGTGGAATACACACCCTAAAACAATCACACTGTATGTGTATTTAGGAGGTACACTTTTAGGATCTGTAGATTTTTTCTTAAAATTTTTAACCACTCACTGTGAGGTTCCCATGACATCTGTAAAAGAAACTGGGGAGACAGGAAGCTCGCAGGGACTGGGGACTGACTGAAGATGTTCTTCCTATAGAGTTTTTCCCATGGGAAGAATGTTCCTACATATACTAATTTTGTGGAATTTTTCGCACTCCTGATTATCCGAGTCAGAATTTGACTAGGGCACACCAAGTATAGCACCGTTACAGAAACTCAACACAAATCTGCTTGCACTAATGAATCTATATACATTTGAATTCCCTCAATAGTAGTGTCTTGACAGGAGCGGGCAACCAACATTGGTTTAGCTGTACGTTCGTTGGATGTATAGATGGATGAACGAACAACTGTTCCTCTTTTTGGTTGGAACCATGTCACAGGCCACAAAGGAACAAGAGTCTGAGTTACTTCCGAAGGGAAGTGAGGGACCGCGCGACCTGCGGGAGCGGGGACTATCGGGCGGCTGGGGACAGGGGCGAGGGAGTAGGCGGGAGGAGAGGCGCGGGGCGGCTCACCTTCACGTGCTCGTAGTAGCTTCCGGTGCGCAGCAGCGACACACCTTCGAATTCGGACTCGCAGCTCTGCAGTCTCCGCAGCAGGTGGTCCACAACCCTGTTCACAACCTCTGCCGCCTCTGAGATTTCCTGGCGCCTCAGCCTCAACTTTTCCAGCACCGCTCGGGGCTTCCAGGCGCCCGGCGCCGCCCCCCTCCGTCTGAGACTCGAGGTTGGAACCAGAGGGCCGAGGCCGGAGACCTCCGTGGGCTCTGGCAGGGCTCTCTGCTCCCCGGCGGCGCGCGCGCCCCTCTCGCGGCGAGATCCAGTCCTGGGAAGGGGCGGCCCCGGGGCCGCAGGAGGCGCCATCTTCTCCGCGGGAACCGCCAGCCCCTCCACCACGTCCTCAGCGCCCAGAGGCGCCCTTTTAGCGCGGGTAGTCCGCGCGCGCACCTGTGGTCTTTCCGGGGAACTTGGGGCACTCTTCTTCCGCCGGGATCCAGATGCCCCGACGGGGCCGCACTTTTGTGCTTTGGGCCCGGCGGCCCCAAGGGCGGCTGGATGTTCGCTGGGGTCCGCCCGGGGACCCTTCACTCCTTGCGCCAAAACCCTGGGGGTGGCGGCTCCGGCCCTCGAAGTTGTCCGCGTGGCCTTTCCGCGCCGGGGATCCATGGCTTGCGCTCTCTGTTCCGCGAAAGGAGGGAGCCTCGGCTTCGGAAAAGGCCACGGGAGGAGGAGCCGGCAGTCGCAGCGGGAAATGAAACTTAAATATCTGGCGGGAACGCTGGGACCGCGGAGTGGGAGCACGAGCCCAGGCGGAACGCTGGGAGGTCACGGGGAGCCACGCCCCGGCCGCCAAGGGGCGGGCGGCCCACGGTGCCGGTGACTGGAGAGATGCTAACTTTCTCACCCTCCAGTGCACGCGGGGTCCCCCGGCGGCAAGCACACTGAACGCAACCAGAGGGCAGCAGAACACACTCTCAAGGAGCGTTGAAAGCTTGACAGGTTTGCTGGCATACAGCCTAAAAGAATTTTGGGAAACTACGGAGCTTCTCCCACATTGAAGCCAACAGAGAAACTTCCATTTTTTTTAAAGATTTTATTTATTCGTTTGAGACAGAGAGAGAGAAGGAGGAGGAGGAGGAGCAGGGGGAGGGGCAGAGGTAGAGGGAGAAGTAGACTCCCTGCTGAGCAGGGAGCCCCATGCGGGGCTCAATCCCTGAGACCATTACCTAAGCCTAAGGCAGAGGCTTAACTGACTAAGCCACTCAGGCGCCCTGACACAGAAACTTTTTAAGTGTAAGTTTAAGTGAGGGTACTTTTCTTTTTTTTTTAAGATTTTATTTATTTGACACAGAGAGAGAGACAGCCAGCGAGAAAGGGAACACAAGCAGGGGGAGTGGGAGAGGAAGAATCAGGCTCCCAGCGGAGCAGGGAGCCCAATGTGGGGCTGATCCCAGGACCCTGGGATCCCCACCCCCAGTGGAAGGCAGACGCTTAATGACTGAGACACCCAGGTGCCCCATAAGGGTACTTTTTTAATTAATGAGAAATAGAAAATGTCCAACTTTTACAAGGTGGAAATGAAATGAGGACTGCAATTGCAATAAATACTTCATTTTATTTGACTTTGTAAAAGCACATAGTCTTAAATTGTGTAGGTCTTTTTTTTTTAATTTAAAAACATGTTATATACTTATTTGTCAGAGAGAGAGCACACAAGCAGGGGGAGCAGCAGGCAGAAGGAGAGGCAGGCTCCCTGCTGAGCAGGGAGCCCCATGGGGGACTCAATACCAGGACCCTGGAATCATTAACTGGGCCGAAGGCAGATGCTTAACCATATGAGCCACCCAGCGTTCCTGTGTAGAAGTTCTTATCTGTGAGGTTTATACATTGGTTCTCAAAAGTCCATCAAAAAATGGCACTTACATTTTCAATTCATACTGTTTTGGCCTTGTGATTCCAGAGTTCTCCATACAGGCTTTCAAATGTCTATTTCTAAAACCAATCCCTTTACGGAAATACATATTAGACACGAAACCCCTGGGTTTAGAATGCCTTGATTACTTTTTAAAAAACAATCCTAAGCATTTTTAGGTGTTCAATCCAGTGACATTAAATACATTAATATTGTTGTGCAACCATCACCACCATCCATCTCCCCAATTCTTCATCTTGTAATACTGAAACTCTACCCATTAAACAAGAACTCCCCATTCCCGCCCTCTCCCTTGGCAACCACCCTTCTACCTTCTGTTTCTATGAATTTGACTACTCTAGGTACCTCATGTAAGTGCAATGATACAATATTTGTCCTTTTGTGACTGGCTTATTTCACTCAAGATAATATCCTCAAGGTTTATGCATATTGTAGCATATGTCAGCCTGCCTTTTCTTTTTTAAGATTTATTTATTTGAGAGAGAGAGAGCATGGCAGAAGGAGAGAGAGAGAGAGAGAGAATCCTCAAGCTGACTCCCCAACAAGGGCAGAGCCCATCTCAGGGATTGATCCCAAGACCCTGAGATCATAACCTGAGCTGAAATCTAGAGTCAGCCGCCCAACTAACTGAGCCCAGGCACCCCTGTCAGCCTTTTTTAAGACTGGATACTTCTACTCTAAGTATATAGCACATTTTGATAGCCATTCATCTGTCAGTGGACAAAAGTGCCTTGATTACTCTTTTTAAAAGGTTTCCCTAAGGGGGCCTGAGTGGCTCAGTCGTTAAGCATCTGCCTTTGGCTCGGGTCATGATCCCAGGGTCCTGGGATCGAGCCCCGCATCAGGCTTCCTGCTCGGCAGGAAGCCTGCTTCTCCTTCTACTCCCCCTGTTTGTGTTCCCTCTCTCGCTGTGTCTCTCTCTGTCAAATAAACAAAATCCTATAAATAAATAAAAGGTTTTCCTTAAAACCAATATTTTGATATATTATCCTCTTTAATACAAAGGTGTTTGTTGTTTTTTTTAACACCCAGGGAAATGAGCCTTAGTTTGAAATGTGACATGAGAATACACTGAGATTGAGAAATCTGTATCTTCCTTTTGTAAAATGGAAGGAGGACTATTGTGTAGTCAGGCTTGTTCTCAAGCAAACCAATTTCAGGGAAAAGTAAATACAAAATAAAAGTTAATACAAAAGACCTAAGGAAAGACTATGCCTAGTTGTTCAAACAACAGCAAGTGTGGCTGGAGCTTGTGAAGTTTGAGATGTTGCATCAGTTATCAACTTATTGCTTCTCAGACAAGGCCTTAATACACCCTTCAATATATGCTGTCTTATAAACAACAGAATTCCTTTAAGCAGTTCTCTTTTAAAGTGCCCACTATGTTAACCTTTCTCAGTATACTGAGGTTACAGGAGGACATTGTAGCAGGAAGAGGTTTCCTGCAATTTCCAACATAGTGGAGGGAGTAGAAGGGGATTGCAGGGCAAAGGTCAGACACATAGATATGAGAACATCTGGTAGGGCCTACCCCAGCTATAGGCCCAGACAGTGATCCCTGCGGGGCCTTGCCACCTTGGCCCAGCCATAACCCAACTACAACTTACTAAACAGGGAAATGAAGATTCCTGCCTGGCCTGTGGTCCAGAAGATCACATACCAAGAAGTTGATCCTTCTACAAGCCTTGTATGCAGGCTGCCTATGGCTGAGGAGGGCCACAGAGAGCTGCTGTCCTCTCTGCAAGCCCCCTATGTTATGTAGCCCATACTCTCTGAAGGCCTTCTGCACTTGAGATCTGAACCCCTTTTGAATTTATTCTTACTTGGGTACTCTCCCTCAGCCCTAGGGTACCATATATAGTTTCTTTATGTGTTATTTCTTTTATTATAATTATTCTTATTTTTAGAGTGAAATATTTGTTCGTTTAAGTAACCTCCACCCCCTACATGGGGCTCGAACTCACAACCCCAAGATCAAGAGTTGCATGCTCTACCAGCTGAGCCAGCCAGGTACCCCAGTATAGCTAATTATTCTTATATTAAATATCTATAATGTGATTCTTTTTTAAAGATTTTATTTATTTATTTGAGACAGAGAGAGAGTGAGAGAGAGAAAGCATGAGACAGGGGAAGGTCAGAGGGAGAAGCAGACTCCACACTGAGCAGGGAGCCCTTTGTGGGACTTGATCCTGGGACTCTGAGATCACGACCTGAGGTGAAGGCAGATGTTTAACTGACTGAGCCACCCAGGCGTCCTATGATTCCATCTTCTGGCTACAGAGTTAGTATTGGGAGGGGTCCCAGGAGGTAGAGGCCTAAAGATGGGGTTTGGGAATTGGTTTTGTTGTGCCCTTGGGCTTGAGCACAGTGCTCAAGGAGGAGGAACCAGGAAAATGACTGAGAGGGAGCAGCCAGAAAAAACAGGAGGAAAACCAGAATAGCTTGATGTCTTGGAAGACAGGTAAAGAAAGTGTATCAAGAAATGGCTGTGAAGGGAAAAAAGCATTCACATATAAAATATCCATCTTCTTGAAATTTATACTTAAAATTTAATTAAAAATCCAGTCCTGGCTACAGTATAATGAAATAGTCTAACACTGACACAAAGCTTTCAGGAAGCCAATTTAGCCGTTATCAAAAATATAAACATTGAGGAATCCTTTTACCCAGTATCTTCATTTATAGGAAGACTCCCATAAATTTAAAAAGCGATATATGGGGGCACCTGGGTGGCTCAGTTGTTAAGAGTCTGCCTTCGGCTCAGGGCATGATCCCGAAGTCCTGGGATCGAGCCCCACATTGGGCTCCTCTGCTGGGAGCCTGCTTCTTCCTCTCCTACTCCCCTGCTTGTGTTCCCTCTCTTGCTGGCTGTCTCTCTCTCTCTCTCTCTGTCAAATAAGTAAATAAAATCTTTTTTAAAAAATAAAATAAAATAAAAAGAGATATATGCACAACGATGATGATAATATCAAAAAATTAGAAACAATTCAGATGCCCAGTAATTGGGGGTTGACTAAATAAATTATGGTTAAAATGTAATAGATTCATATATACATGGCAGAGGGTCAAAAATACATTGTTAGGGGCGCCTGGGTGGCGCAGTCGTTAAGCGTCTGCCTTCGGCTCAGGGCGTGATCCTGGCGTTCTGGGATCGAGCCCCACATCAGGCTCCTCCACTGGGAGCCTGCTTCTTCCTCTCCCACTCCCCCTGCTTGTGTTCCCTCTCTCGCTGGCTGTCTCTCTCTGTCAAATAAATAAAATCTTTAAAAAAATACATTGTTAAAAAAAGAAGCAAACTGGGGTGCCTGGGTGGCTCAGTCAGTTGAGCATGGGACCCTTGGTTTTGACTCAGGTTATGATCTCTGGGTTGTGAGATCCAGCTCCCAGGTCCAGCTCCACATTCAGCAGGAAGACTGCTTGAGGATTTTCTCCCTTTCCCCCTGCCTGTCCCCCCACAAATGCACATTCTCTTTCTCTATCTCAAATAAGTAAATCTTTAAAAAAAAAAAAGCAATCTGAAAAATAATATAATCACAGTGTTACATGTGCAAAATAATAGCAGCATGAGTATTTGTATAAAAAACAAAACAAAACTAGGAGGCGAGATACCTGGGTGGCTCAGTCAACCAAAGAATAGGCCTTTGGCTCAGGTCATGATCCCAGGGTTTTAGCATCGAGTCCCAAATTGGGCTCCTTGCTCAGCAGGCAGCCTGCTTCTCCCTCTGCCACTTCCCCCTCTGCCTCTCTCTTCCCTGCTTATGCTCTCTCTCTGACAGATAAATAAATAAAATCCTTAAATAAAAAAAAAAAAAAAGACTAGGAAGCATTAGCAAAAAAATGCTGCCAGTGGTTACAGAGGTGGGATCAGAAGGGCCGACGAAGTTATAGCTTCTTTATGTCTCAAAGTTGTCAATTTCTATTTAATCGATATTAATAATCAGATTAATAAAATGGCCACATAGGTCGTTTCACTAACCAGTTAAAGGTTTCCTCTGTAAGGAAGCTTTAAAAATAGTCAATTTCCAAAGGCTGGACATTTAATCTTCAACCATTCGATTTCCCTAATTACCCATCATGAATCTTCCATCCACAAATATATTTTAACTGCTTTTGAACCTCCTCCTATTCAGAGGCTAGTCTTCATAAACAAACAGAACTCCAGGTGATAGTTTTCCACAAAATTCGAAGAATCTTATAAGGCACAGTGATCAAAATCATTGCCTGTAGGTGACCAACTGGCGATTAGGGCGCCAATCGCTGAAAAGGACAGAAAATTACCAACGAGGAGCCACCAAATCACAGCCATATGTAATCAAAAGCCTTCACCGACCGCGAAACAAGGTTCACACCAGCTGGGCCACCTGCACCGTTACCTGGTCTCGCTTCCCCAGTAAAGTCGCGCCAAAGCCCCAATCAGCGCTGACGCTGGACGTAAACTGCTACGCTGTGACATCAGAGCAAAGATGGCTGCGCCCTGAAGGCTTTCCCTGGTACCCTAAAGTTTTGCGCCTAGCTCGTGTCAGGTTCAGGGTCAGACTCTGCCTTTCTCCAGCTATGTTTTCTCTCCGAGGTTGTGGTCTCTGTGTCGCGTCTTCCCTCACCAAAAACCACCTTTCGTTGGCCCGGTTCATCGGTGAAAGCGCGGCGCCCTTGGCTACGAACTTTGACGTGGTAGTCATTGGCGGAGGACATGCCGGGACCGAGGCAGCCGCCGCTGCTGCTCGGTGCGGCTCCCGGACTCTGCTACTCACCCACCGCGTGGACACGATCGGTGAGGAGTTCGGGTAGCGTGGAGTTTAGTGTAGGACGCAAGCTGCCAGTAAGCCCCTTCACCGCTTCCCAGTGGCCTGATGCGGGCAGCCTCTCCTCTCCAGAAGGCTAGTGAGAATCCTACTGTCTGTGGTTTTATCCTAATTTGAGTTTCACAGATGAGGTAGGCCTGGCCCAGAACCCTGGATTAGGCTGTTCCGTGGACCATGTATTGTGCTGCTGCTGACAGAAGTAATTAGTTGGGGAAGTTGGGGGCAGTGCCTTGGGAAAGGGGGAAACTAAGAATACAAGCTAATAGTTTCTTCATTGTTGTCATTTACCCTCTACTAGCTTGTTGCTTTGGAAATAGAGTGAATTAACATTTATTAGGAATTATTTGTTAAACGACTGTTGTGTTTTACTCGAGATTTGGGGAAGCCCTTTTGAAGAACGATGCTACTTTTTATTGCATTCTATATGTCTACTTGGTGTTTGTTTCCTAATTTTGTGCTCAGGAACTGGCAGTGCTTTTTTCGCACTTAATAGGCAATGGGTGGACGGCTGTAATTTAAAGCAAGACCTCTCTCTAGCACCGTAATAGATGCTAGCTAAAATATCATCTTGTAAATCATGCAAGCTGATGTCTTTTTTCTCCTTCATTTTGCTTAAGAGTGAACAGTAGAAATATTAACTATTTTGCAAAAATTGTGAATAAATCACATATTTGATACTGAAGTACTTTTTAAAAATTACCATTTAGCTCCTAACTGTGGAGAAATATACACTGTTAAGAGTGATTCTTTTAGAGGGGAGTGATGTGATTATCCAAAACATTACACTTTGCTTATTATACATTTCAGTGTTGTTCACATTAAAAAAAAAAAAGACTAGATACTACCTTTCAATAATAATTTTAAAATTTAATGAAAAAAGTATTATTGAACTAAGATGATCATTAAATATAAGTAATGTAGTTCTGTGAGGGATAAAGGGATTCTTACCAAAATCCATATTCATATTACTCTACCAACACAATACAGTCCGTTTCCTTTTTAAATAAATGCACTTCAGAGATAATAACTCTTATAGATGAGCTTAGTGGATGACAATTTTGGTTTTGTTTGTTTGTTTGTTTGTTTGTTTTAAAGATTTTATTTATTTATGTGACAGAGAGACAGCCAGCGAGAGAGGGAACACAAGCAGGGGGAGTGGGAGAGGAAGAAGCAGGCTCCTAGCGGAGGAGCCCGATGTGGGACTCGATCCCGGTACGCCGGGATCACGCCCTGAGCCGAAGGCAGACACTTTAACGACTGCGATACCCAGGCGCCCCGACAATTTTGGTTTTGAATCAAAATCTCACTTGTAAGGTAATTTAATATAGTGGAGTATCTTAAATATTTCTACGTGGCCTCAGAAAGATAGCTTTGACTTAGAAGATTCAACTGACCTAAGAATGCAAAAGGCAGGAATTGTCCTGTTGTGATTTAATCATTATCATCTGCCAATAATGAAGTTAGAGGCAGAAAGTCTTCTATTTTCTACTAACCTGGAAAATAATGTTTTTTGGCCAACTAGTTTTGCATTTCATAATCAAAGAGAAAAGCCTTGTGCACCTGTTTATTCGGTGTCGTATTACCTATGCATTTCATGGAAAATGTTCACCATTAAAGAGATTGTTAGACATTCTGAATTTTAATCCAGGCTTCACTGAGTTCTAGCTGTGTTACCGTGGACAAGGGACAGTTTATTTAACCCTCAGTTTCTTTCTGTGTGAAATAAAAATAACAGCACCAACTTCAGTTTGCTGTAAAGTTTAAATCAGAAAATACATGCAAATCATCTGGAACAGTGCCTGACCCATTAAGTGGTTCAGATGTTATACTATTTTTTTTACCATAAACTTTTCTAAATAGCCAACTTAAATTCTTTGGTAGAGTGAAAAATGGACTGATTTATACATTTTTATTACCATGGTCAACCCCAAATACTGATACCATACTTGGAATGTTAGTAGTCTCTACCTAAGAACACAGATGACAAATAACCTTTCTTTTTTATTATTATTATTATTATTATTATTATTACTATTTTATTGGACAGAGAGAGACACAGCAAGAGAGGGAATAGCAGCAGGGGGAGTGGGAGAGGGAGAAGCAAGCTTCCCTCGGAGCAGGGAGCCCGATGGACCCCAATGCAGGGCTCCATCCCAGGACCGTGGGATCATGACCTGAGCCAAAGGCAGACACTTAACGACTGAGCCACCCAGGCGCCCCGACAAATAAACTTTCTTATTCCAACTCCAAATGATTGGGAATGAAGGCTAGTTTCCTGGAGTTCTATGTAGAGAAAGATGTTGAGGGTTAAGCAAAAGAAAAGTGGCATGTTCAACTTTTATGCCCATTAAGGAGAGGGACTCAACATTGATAAATATATTTGAGAAAAAGTTTTCAGCAATTTAAAAAGACAAGGATTTCTTTGCATGTGCCTTTCACAAATGTAAGTTTTATAAGTAGGTATATAATGTACAGTAATTCAATAAAGGACCTAGAAGTTGTTTAGTTCAGAGATACAAGAAAGTGGTAGAATTTCAGTAATTTTTTTTCCCCACCTATGTATAAGGAGACTCATCTCTAGGGATGAAACTTTGAGAAAAATGTCTGGAATTAGTGGGATTAGAGATTTTTTAAAAATTAACTGATTTATAATGAGAATTAAAAACCAAGTCATTTTGGGGTGCCTGGGTGGCTCAGTCAGTTGGACGTCTGACTCTTGGTTTTGGCTCAGGTTATAGTCTCCTGGTAGTGGGATTGAGCGCCCCAACATACACTTGTACTCTGAGATCAATGTGGAGCCTGCTTGTCCCTCTCCCTCCCCCTTTGTCGCTGCCTCCTCTCTCATAAATAAGGAATAAATAAAATCTTTAAAAAACTAAGTCATTTTGATGAGTAGCAATATCTAAGACAGGGATCACAGCTTCAGATGCTCTAGGAGCTAGACACATAATTTAAATGTGTAAAAAAAAAAGTGTGTAAAGCTGGGGCACCTGGGTGCCTCAGTTGGCTAAGCATCTGCCTTTGGCTTGGGTCATGATCCTGATGTCCTGGGATCAAGCCCAACATCTGGCTCCCTGCTTAGCAGGGAATCTGCTTTTCTCTCTCCCTCTGCCCTTCCCCCTACTAGTGCTCTTGCTCTCTCTGTCAAATAAATAAATAGAATCTTGGGAAAAAAAAAAATAGGGACGCCTGGGTGGCTCAGTCGGTTAAGTGTCTGCCTTCAGCTCAGGTCATGATCCCAGGGTCCTGGGATGGGGTTCCGCATCAGGCTCTCTGCTTGGCATAAAGTACAATATGTTAACTGTTTTTGCATTTGCAAAATATGTGCATATAATAGATCTCTGTTTTTTCCCAGTTTATTGAGATATGATTGACATATATCATTGTATAAGTTTAAGGTATACAGCATAATGGTTTGACTTACAGAAATTGTAAATTGTAAAATTGTCTCTCTGACAAATAAATAAATAAAATTTTAAAATAAATAAATGTGTAAAACAACATGGAATAATGGTACAGTGGTGAGCTGGAAAGTATATCTTCATTCATTGTTTTGTTTGTTTTTATCTATTTGACAGAGAGAGCGAGAGAGCACAAGCTGGGATAGAGACACAGGGAGAGGAAGAAGCAGGGAGCCCAATGTGGGGCTCGATCCCAGGAGGCAGACATTTAACTGACTGAGCCACCCAGGTGCCCCAGTTTTGTTAGTTTTTAACAAAAGCTTCATGTATACCAAGCAAAGCATCACCAGCAAATCACTGAGTTATGAGCTCTGATCTGAAAGTATCTGAAATGTATCCTCTCTAAAGATTGGAAGAGGATTACTTAAGAGCATTGAGTGATAGAAAAAAATCATACTTGGTGATATCGTTTCACATACTTAGTTTCTATTTTGATTACTTATTCATTAACAATTCAGATATTTGAAGTGTGATTAAGTTATTGTGGGTTTTTTTTTTTTTCCTAAACAAAAAAGTCCTTGTCGGAAGTATTTATAGTTGATATAATGTCTGGAAGAGAAGGAAGTGTGTTGAACTATAAAAGATGTAAGATTGGACCTGAGCTGATACCTGGGAATTCATTACACTATTCTTTCTTATTCTTTAATAAAATAGCTTAACATTGGGGCGCCTGGGTGGCTCAGTCAGTTAAGCATCTGACTCTTGGTGTCAGCTCAGGTCATGGTCTCATGGGTTGTGGGATAGACCCCCAAGTGGGACTCCGCACTCAGTGGGGAGTCTACTTGAAGATTCTCTCCCTCTGCCCCTCCCCCCACTCACACTTCCTCCCTCTCTCTCTCTCAAATAAATCTTTAAAAAAGAAATAGCTTAACATTTGTATGTGAAATAGTGTGTTGAATTAGAAACTCAGGAATGCATATTGGTTGCTTTCATATAAACTTAATGATAGGATAAATATTCACTGTGTTTATCAATTGTATGCAGTGTAGGGAGCACTTTCTAAGATAACCATGTAAGGATACTTATGTCAATAGTAATATTTTACATGTTTGAGAAAGTCATGTAAGTTTTTAAATGTTGCTGTTGGAAAATTATTTATGATTAAAATTTTTAAAGCCAATTCAAAGAAATTATGTGATTTTTGAAAAAGTGAAAATCAGAAGCAGAGAGTATTTTACACTGAGAAATATTTTACACTGGCAAATAAAACAGTTATTAGTAAATGTTATTCATTGCTTATTCTGTGCCAGATACTGTGCTAGTTGCTTTATGTATACTCTCTCCTTTGCAAGTAACAAATCCTTATTATTCAATTAATTTAAACAAAGAATTTATTTTTTTAAAAATTTATTTATTTGAGAAAGAGAGAAAGTGAGTGGGGGGAGGGAGAGAGAGGGAGAGAGAGAGAATCTCAGGCAGACTCCCTACTGAGCACAGAGCCTGATATGGGGCTTGATCTCACAACCCTGAGATGTGACCTCAGCCGAAATCAAGAGTCGGACGCTTAACCAACTGAGCCACCCAGGCACCCCAAGAATTTATTTTTTAATAAGAAATTTGCAGGTAGATCAGTTTTAAGGTTGGTTAATTCAGCAGTCCACAATGTCCAAGGACTCATTCCTTCCATATCTCCATTATGCCATTCTTGAATTGTCTTCAAGCTAGCTAGCCTCATGATTACAAAATGGCTGTAATAGTTCCAGGTGTCACATCCAGATATGACAACTTTCAGCCTAAGAAGGATTTTTCCCCCCCTCCTTATATCTCTTTAAAGAGGAAAAACAACCCATTCCTAGAAACCCCTCCCCAATAGGTCACCCCTCATGACTTATTTCCCCTCTCTAACCTAGGCAGTGGCAAATAGAAACAGGATTACCATGATTACTTAGATCAACAAAGATTTATTCCTACTGAGTTTAGGTCACACTCCCTGAACACAAAGCCTTACAGAGGAGTGTTTACTTAAATAAAATTGTGATTCTGTTTCAGAGGAAGGGGGAAATGATCTATTGCGATTATCATTCCTGTTTTTACAGTAGGGAAACTGAGGTAGAGAAAATTAGATAACTTGCCAAAATGACAGAGCTTTTAAGTGGTAGAACTAAGAATTGAGCCAGATCCCTTCCACTCACTCCTGACCCATACTCCTAATCACAGCATGTTTCAGCCTCCTTATGGAGACTATAAAAACTTGCAGAGGGCTTGGTGGTGGCGATAGTGGACCTACAGATGTTGACATAGCTTTCCTATCCCTCCACTTCCCATGAAAACCATTGAGGTAACCACATGAGTTTAGACCTCCAAATAAAACTAGGGGAATTTAAGGAGAAGGTATAAAATATGGTTTCTACTTTCAGGAAGCTTATAATTTAATTATTTTTACAAAATAAGCAAAAAGAAAACAGCAGATGGCATTATGGAAGACATAATTGATCATAACAGTGAAATCAGTGCCAGGGGACTTCTTGAAAGTATGCTTGATTTGGGGAAGGTTTCATGAAGTAAACATTTGAAAGCCACATTTTAAAGGAAAAGGCAACCTAACGAACCAATAAAAGTATGTGTCAGGGAAAAGATTCAAAAGAAACTACAGTCAATGGTTTGTCTTCCAGGATGCCCTGAATGACTCTTGCATCCCATTGGGCTTTTCTAATTTTTTCTCTGGTGTTTGTTTCAAGTTTTTTATTACATGAGATGATTCTAATCACACGTATAGACATTTCCCTATTAAACACTCACTACGTGAGAGTGCTCCTATATTTATTTATTTTATGTCTGTTCTCTTTAGGTCAGATGTCCTGTAATCCTTCCTTTGGTGGCATTGGCAAGGGGCATTTAATGAGGGAAGTTGATGCCTTGGATGGCCTGTGTTCTCGAATCTGTGACCAGTCTGGTGTACATTACAAAGTATTAAACCGGCGTAAGGGACCGGCTGTTTGGGGTCTGAGAGCTCAGATTGATAGGAAACTCTATAAGCAGAACATGCAGGTAAGGGTGGGGCTTGAAAACAGGAGAGACTGTCGTGATTATTTAACTGTTAGGTTTCAACCTGTGTTCTTTTTTGGCAGAAAGAAATCCTAAACACACCGCTGCTTGCTGTTCAGGAGGGAGCGGTAGAAGACCTTATTCTTACAGAACCAGAGCCTGAGCACACTGGGAAATGCCGTGTCAGCGGTGTGGTTTTAGGTGTGTACTGCTTGCAGTTGATAATCACAGTATCAAACTCTGTGTGAAAAATTAATTTTAGAGCAGAACGTGGAGATGTTTTGCTTATTCTAGGAAATTGTTTTCTCTTCATGGAAAAGGAAGACTGCATAAAAAATTGTTTTGCTTCTTTCATCTTCATGAAGCTCCATCAAATTCTGGGCTCATTTATACCATCTTAGTATAGTACTTTATAGCCTGCATAAATGTGTTTTTCTCCTGATCCTTCTGTTGTAATTTTTATTTTTCTTAGTCCTGACTTTAAGTTTTTTAATTTATATTATACAATGTTATATATTTTTTATTTAAAGGAGTTATGGATTAATTTTTAGAGAGGGGGAGGGGCAGAGCGAGAGGAAGAGAAAGAATTTTAAGCAGGCTTCATGCCCAGGGCAGAGCCCGATGTGGGGCTTGATCTCATGACCCTGAGTTCATGACCTAAGCCGGAATCAAGAGTCAGACACTTAACCAGCTGAGCTACCCAAGCACCCCATGAATTAATTTTTTAATCAAAATAATGCATGCATATAATTTTTACAAAAATCAAATAGAATTTAAGAGTTTGTATGAAAAAGTTATCTCTGTTACCTCCTTAACCATTTCAGTTTCACTTCTGGTATGTACTTAACATATTTCTAAATAATATGCTCGTATTTGTACTCCCTAAATTATCAGTAATAGACATTATATATTAATTTTTTATAGTAGCTCTCTTTAATCCCCTACTTTCCTTCTCTCCTTCTAATGTAATTATACTATAAATTTTGACTGATAGTATTTATATGATTATATTGTGATTAAATATTGTTCACTGCACATCCAAGTAGTGTATTATGTTTGTTTCCTTTCATATACCTCTTTACTTTGCCTGGGGTTAATATTTGCTTTATTTTTTATTTGCTTATTTTACTTATGGATTTGTTCAGCTTTTTCCTTAGGAAAAAAAAAAAACAACTATCATTTTCTCAGTAGTCAAGTAATCTGTCAATTCTGTTTTTTCTTTGCTGCTTCCCTCCCAGAGACATCAACTTCCTCAGCCCCCTCACAGTCCATGTGCTATTATCAGGACAGTTGCTCTCTAGGCCTTCCTTTTGAGCCTTCCTTTTACTACTTTGCTGTGTTACATCATCCCATGTTTCTTGAGACTTCTGTTTCTTTCTTACTGCCTCATTTTGCTGGATCGTAGCTTCCTAAGAAAAGAGGCAAGGAAGGTAGGGTTTTTTTGTGTTTAAGCATATCTGAAACTCTCCTTAGACTTGACTTCTTAATTTGTCTGAGAATAGAATTTTAGTTAAAATTTTTTTTTGAGAATTTTGACAGTCTTGTTGCATTATCTTTTAGGTTCCAGTTTTGCTATTAAAAAGCTCACTGCATATTTGGGGCACCTGACTGGCTCAGTTGGAGCATGCGATTCTTGATCTTGGGGTTGTGAGTTTGAGCCCTATATTGGATATAGAGCTTGCTTAAAAATAAAATCTTTAGGGGTTTCTGGGTGGCTCAGATGGTTAAGCGTCTGCCTTTGGCTTGGGTCATGATCCCAGGGTCCTGGGATCAAGCCCCACATCAGGCTCCCTGCTTGGTGAGGAGCCAGCTTCTCCCTCTCCTTCTGCTGCTCCCTCTGCTTGTGCTCTCTCACTCTCTCTGTCTAGAATAAATAGATAAAATCTTTTTTTCTTATTTTAAAGATTTTATTTATTTATTTGACAGAGATAGAGACAGCCAGCGAGAGAGGGAACACAAGCAGGGGGAGTGGGAGAGGAAGAAGCAGGCTCCCAGCAGAGGAGCTTGATGTGGGGCTTGATCCCAGAACACCGGGATCACACCCTGAGCCGAAAGCAGATGCTTAACGACTGAGCCACCCAGGTGCCCTTAAAATAAAATCTTTAAACAAAACAGATGAACATATGTGGTGGGGGAAGGAGAGAGGAAAACAAACCACAAGAAACTCTTTTTTTTTTTTTTTATTTATTCATGTGACAGAGAGACAGCCAGCAAGAGAGGGAACACAGCAGGGGAGTGGGAGAGGAAGAAGCAGGCTCCCAGCCGAGGAGCCTAATGTGGGACTCAATCCCAGAACGCTGGGATCATGCCCTGAGCCGAAGGCAGACGCTTAACGACTGTGCTACCCAGGCGCCCCAAGAAACTCTTTTTTTTTTTTTTAAAGATTATTTATTTATTTATTTGACAGAGACAGAGTCAGCCAGCGAGAGAGGGAACACAGTGTGGGAGTGGGAGAGGAAGAAGCAGGCTCATAGCAGAGGAGCCTGATGTGGGGCTCGATCCCACAACGTCGGGATCACGCCCTGAGCCGAAGGCAGATGCTTAACCGCTGTGCCACCCAGGCGCCCCAAGAAACTCTTAACCATAGAGTACAAACTGAGGGTTGGATGGAGGGAGGTCAGTGGGGGATGGGCGAGATAGGTGATGGGTATTAAAGAGGACACTTGTGATGAGCACAGTGTTGTATGCAAGTGATGAATCACTGACTCCTGAAACCAGTATTGCACTGTATATTAGCTAACTAAAATTACGTTAAAAAAAATTTTTTAAGTCAGTATGGACTAGAATCAAAAATAAAATCTTTAAAAAAGGAAAAAACTTGGGGTGCTTGTGTGGCGCAGTTGGTTAAATGTCTCACTCTTGATCTCAGCTCAGGCCTTGTTCTCAGGGTTGTGAGTTCAAGCCCCACACTAGGGGGCTTTAGTGGAGCCTACTAAAAAACAAACACAAAAACCAACAATTAAAAAAAGCTCAATGTATATTTATATTTTTTTGTATATGAAAGGTTTTTTCCTTTCTAAAAGCTGGGATCTTGTATTTGTCTTTGGTCTTCTGAAATTTTGAAGTAGTGTCCCTTAGTCTGCTCTTTGTTCATTCATTATGGTGGGATACTAAGTGTTCCCTTTTAATCTGGAAATCTGTCCTTGATCTGTATATTTTCTTCTATTATTTCTCCATGCTTTCTTTCTGTAACTCCTATCCCTTTCTGGATTGGTCTTCTGGGCTTCGTCTATTTTTATTTTTGTCATTTTGACCTATTTTCTTAGACAACTTCCTTAAATTTATTGTCCAAATCCTTGTAATGAATTTTTTAAATTTCACCATATTTTCATTTATAATTTCATTTCTGATTGTTTCTTAGCATCTTGTTTTGGTTTCTGAATTTAATATCTTCTTTAATCCATAAAAGGATTTTAATTATCGATTTTTGAAGGTTCCTTTGATCTATGTGTTATTTTCTCCAGATTCTTTATCCTGTTTATTTGGCTGCTTATTTTCATGTACATGGCCTTCCTCAAGTGTCTAGGGAACTTTGGCTGTCAGATTTTTATTTTTATTTATTTTTTTAAAGATTCATTTATTTATTTTAGAGAGAAAGAGAGAGCACAAGTGGGAGGGGAAGAGGGAGAGGGAGAGAGAATCTCAAGCAGACTCAACACTGAGCACAGAGTCTGACGCGGGGCTTGATCTCGGGACCCTTAGATCACATCCTGAGCCGAAACCAAGAGTCAGATGCTTAACCGACTACCACCCAGGAGCCCCTAGGCTGTCAGATTCTTAAATGAGGCAGTAAAACACTGGAAGATTCATGTGTGTACCGTTAAATTTTATTTCTCGCCCTACTCTATAATAATCTGGTGATTAGGTGTTGGACTGGCCTTTTTGTTGGTGAGCTACCAAACATTGATGACTGATTCGGTAAAATAATCAGTCTTCTGCCAAGAGGGCTAATATGGCTACCTGCTGGCATTCTGGGAACAAAATGGTGAGAGGGCTGGGATAGAGAGTCTCATCATTTAAAATACAGTTTTTGACTTAATTCCCCTGTTTTGAACGTAATTTTTATTATCGATTTATTAATTTTTTTGAATGGGGAATACATATACATAGTAAACAGTTTAAAGGAGACAAAAGAATGTGGAGTGAAAAGGTGGTGTCTTTCTCATCTTGTCCCCCAGCCAATCAGTTTTCTTCCTCGGGAGCATTTCTAGTTTCTTGTGTAGTCTCTCCATCTGGATATGTATATATCTTCATGCATACAGATATATATGTATTTTATCACATAGCAATAGCATATTATCCACACTGTTCTGTACTGTTGTTTTTTTAACCACTTAATCTGTGTCTTTGCTTTGGGGAGCTATTTCTTTTTTTAAGTTTGTGTTTTTGTTCTGGTGATTACTTTAGTAACTGATTTTATATAATGTGCTTAATCTTCTCTTTCTTCTGTCAGTGTTTACTGGCTTTCCTCTCTGAATAGTTACTAAATTAGTTTTATTTTCATTTCCTTTTCTCTCCCCTTCCTCCTTTCCTCTACAGACTAAATGATTATATTTTTATTAGTGAAGACCTTTATACCTCTAATTTGTTTATACTTCTGTTACTTAATTTAGTAACTTTAAATGCTATTTTTTGGGGTGCGGCTCAGTTGGTTAAGGGACTGCCTTCAGCTCGGGTCATGATCCCAGGGGTCCTGGGATCGAGCCCTGCATCAGGCTCCCTGCTCAGCGGGGAGCCTGCTTCTCCCTCTTCCTGCTGCTCCCCCTGCTTGTGCTCTCTTCCTCTCTCTGTCAAATAAATAAATAAAATCTTTAAAAAAATTGTTTTAATGTTATTTTTTGACTTTGTTTATATTTTATAGGCACAATTTTTATTGTGACAAAATATAATACCATAAAATTTGCTATTTTTGCCGTTTTTAAGTGTACAGTTCAGTACCATTAAGTACATTCACAATGTTGTACAACTGTTACCACCGCCCATTTCCAGAACTACTTCATCATCCTAAACTGAAACTGTACCCACTAGACAGTAACTCCCCATTACCCAAAGAATAAGCTTAACATTTTCCTGTGAGATAGGTCTGTCTACACACAAAACCTTTATATATAGCTTTAACTATTTCTCTCGTTTTCAGCCCCAACCTTTGTTCCTACGTTCTTTAGTTCTCATTCTCAGTTCTCCAGTGCAAGCTTTGCAGAGCAAATTATTTCATTCTCATTGGTACATTCTCCTCAGATTCCTGAGTTATAGCCTTCTCCCCTCTGCTGGATCAGTTATTGCTCTTCCACCTTTTTTTGCCCCTTTATTTCATTTTCTTGGAGTTTTACGAGGGGGAAGACATCATGTGAGGTAGTCTGTCATATTTAACCAGGAGTCTAAAATTAATTTAAAAAATTAACTTTTCAACACACTAACATGATCTTAGGAACATGTGAATTAGTTTTTATATGTTATTATGTTCTCCCAGCTGTCTCGGATTCTTGGTATTAATAACATTCAGCCCTCTTACTCATTTAAAATTCTTTCTCAAATTTCTAAAGACAAATTTTCTCTGTAGTTCTAATGTAAAATAGCCACATTTCAATTAGATCCATGGTAACAGGTCCCAATGTTACTCTTTCTTATCCTTTAGCGGATGGAAGCACAGTACATGCAGAGAGTGTGATTCTAACTACCGGGACGTTCCTGAGAGGCGTGATTGTAATTGGATTGGAGACGCATCCGGCGGGGCGTTTAGGTGATCAGCCTTCCATAGGGTTAGCTCAGACTCTGGAGAAGTTGGGGTTTGTGGTGGGAAGATTGAAGACTGGGACTCCACCCCGAATTGCCAAAGAGTCGGTTAATTTCAGCATTCTAAAGAAGCAGACGCCAGATAATCCATCCATACCATTCAGTTTTATCAATGAGACAGTGTGGATTAAGGTAAGATAATTTATGAAAATTTAACTTTACAGTTGCCGGTGGCTATTCACAGCAGAACATAACCTAACCTTCCCTCCATCCCCCTCTTCCTCCCTTTCTTCTTTCTCTCTTCTTCCCTTCCTCCCTTCATTCCTTCACTTAGGGTACAAAAGAGTGATCTTTAAAAGGATTAGCTAATTTGGCTAATTGGGTGTTTCCCATAAGTTCTTTAAGTTTCATTACTTCAATAATTTTGCCAGTTTAAACTTTTTTGAAACAATTTCAGACTTACATAAAGATTGCAAGACCATTAAAACAAACTCTTGTAAACCACTGAAATTCACCCACTGTTAATATTTTACCATATTTATCTTTACATATAGAAATACAGAGATATATGTTTATATTTATCTATAAAACAGTAATAAAGACATTTATCCTTATTCTTTTCTTTTTCCAGAACATTTGAGAGTAAGTTGTAGAGATCATGACCCTTTACTTCTAAATACTTGAGTATGGATTTCAACTAAGCACAGAGACACGCTCTTATATAACCTCATTGCAGTAATGAAATTTGGGGAATTTAACATTGATACAGTGCTGTTATCTAATATAAATATAGTTCATGGTCAGATTTTGCTGATTGTCCCAATATTGTTCTTTATAGCAACTTTTTTTTTCCCCCCAATCCAGGAAAAAATATAGTGTTTAATTGTCATTTCTCTTTCATCTGGAACAGTTCCTCAGTCTTTCATGACACTGGTATTTTTGAAGAGTACAGGCTACTTTTGCCTACGTTTGAAATTATAAAAAAAGGTATATTGTGTGTTTAAAATTGAGGACTAATAATTGACGGTCCTAGTTTCTGGTGAGTGCTATCTTGATAAGTGGCTCCAAATATTCTGCTATCTTGAGCAAGTCACTTTTATATTTTTGCATTGGTAAAATGTAAATTGTGATGCTACTTTCTTAGTGTGTATATTTTTAAACTGTTCATTATAAAATTTCAAGTTTATGGAAAGTAGAAAAAAATAGCATAATGAATCTCTGTGTCCATCACCCAGCTTCAACAAGTAACATTTTCTGGCGTTTCTGTTTAATCTTTTCTTAACACTTTCTTCTTGTGAAGTTTTTTGTTTGTTTGTTTTTAAGTTTTTATTTATTTATTTGTCAGAGAGAGAGAGAGTGAGCACAAGCAGGGGGAGAAGCAGGCTCCCCACTGAGCAAGGAGCCCAGTGGGGTATTCGATCCCAGGATCCTGGCATCATGACCTGAGCTGAAGGCAGACACTCAACCCACTGAGCCACCCAGGCATCCCGACTTCTTGTGAAGTTTTAAAGCTACAGTCCCAAATATCACATCATTTCACTTGTAAATACTTTGGTATATGTCTTTAACAGATGAGAACTTTGTAAAAAACCAACCACAATATCATTATCACACCCAGAATATAAGGACCAGATAAGGACCATACATTGAGTTGGATGATATGCCTTATAACAACAGTTCCCCTCCTTTTTTTTTTTTTTTTTTTACATATGTGGAAGAAACTGAGCCATCTGTTGTCTAGAATTTCCCACATTCTAGATTTCTCTGATTTCTTCCTTTTGGTGCCTTAAATATTTTCTTCCATTTTCTATATCTTATGTAAATTGGTAGATCTAGAGGCTCGTTTTTTTGTTTTTGCTTTAGTTTATTTATTTATTTGAGAGAGAGAGAGCACAAATAGGGGGAGAGGGAGAGGGAGAAGCAGACTCCCTGCTGAACTGGGATCCTCAAGTGGGGCTCGATCCCAGGACCTGGAGATCATGACTTGAGCCGAAGGCAGGTGCTTAATGATCTGAGCCACCCAGGCGCCCCTAGAGGCTTGTTTAAATTTAGGTTCATCTTTTGGGTTGTTTTTGACAAGAATACTTCATTAGTAGTACTCAGCATTAGGCATCAGTTTAATGTCTAGAAAATAAGTGCATATCATGTGTGTAATTTATTTGAGTAAAAGGCAAACTAGTAAAGAAGCAAACATTGTTATAAGTAGTTCCTATATTTTAGCCAGAAGATCAGCTGCCATGTTACTTGACTCACACCAACCCTCGAGTGGATGAGATTGTCCTTGAGAACCTTCACCTTAATAGTCACGTTAAGGAAACTACAAGAGGACCCCGGTAAGGACAAAACATTACTTTAAGGAATGCTGTCAACCCTATTTTGTTTGCTTCATTAAATTTTTAAATTTCATTGTCCTATTCTAGATACTGTCCATCCATTGAATCAAAGGTTTTGCGTTTTCCAAACCGTCTACATCAGGTTTGGCTGGAACCTGAAGGAATGGATTCTGACCTCATCTACCCCCAAGGGTTATCTGTGACACTACCAGCTGAATTACAAGAGAAAATGATCACATGCATCAAAGGCTTGGAGAAAGCCAAAATGATTCAGCCAGGTAAAGAGAACCACAGCTGCCCTTCCATATGAGCTCACCACTGCTTTAGCAGACAGTTGAGGAGGTCTTAGCTACGGTCATAGTTGCCTAGAGGCTCAGAAGACAAAGCCCAACATCTATGCATTTAAAATATTCTTTGTTTTTCAAGAGCATTTAACGATAAGCTTTGCATCTCTGCTTTGAGACAAATCCAGCTCTGTTTTTACGTATTTTGTATCATTTATTTTTTGGTCAGGCTATGGTGTTCAATATGATTACCTAGACCCCCGTCAGATCACTCCTTCTCTTGAGACTCATTTGGTGCAGCGGCTCTTCTTTGCTGGACAGATAAATGGCACTACTGGTTATGAGGAAGCTGCAGCTCAAGTAAGCGGTTGCTCGAATGTTACTGTAAACAGAAAAGGACTATTTAACTGGTGTTCCTCCTTTTAATTTCTGTTGTGATAACTATACAGATGTTAGATACAACTCATAAATTGTAATAGAAGACTTATTTCTGTTTCAGAGTATACAGGGATGGCTACGATATACAATAGAATTTAAAAAACACTTGGGGGTTATGTTTTTTTTTTTTTTAATATTGTTATTTGCATGTAGTTGACACACAGTGCTACATTAGTTTCAAGTGTACAACTGAGCGATTTGACATATATATATTTTATACATTATGCTGTGTTCACCACAGATGTGGCTACCATCCGCCCCATTACATCCCTATTACAGTATCATTGGCGGTATTTCTTATGCTGCGCTAAACACTTGTGGTTTTCTCTTTTCTGAGCTCCTAGGTCTATCATATTTGATTAGATTTACTGTATTTTGAAATTTTTTAAAGATTTTATTTTTAAGTAATCTCTACACCCAACGTGGGGCTCACACTTAATAACCCCAAGATCAAGAGTTGCATGCTCTACTGATGAGCCAGCCAGGTGCCCCTGAAATTTTTTGAAAAAGAAAATTTAGTTCTTTCAACATAACTTTATTGCAAATTATCATATTCCTTTTAAGTGAGAAGTTATGTTATTTTTACTTGTAAGTGAGAAAAGGCTAGAAGAGTTTTATGGGTGGATTTTAAAGAATATGTTAGCCCACTTAGAGCTTATCAGGAATGTTAAATATTTTTGAAAACAATGAAACATAGCATGCTAAAGTGGCACATTACCTGTATTCTGTTTTCAAATATGTATCACATTTTCTCTGTTCTCTCTCTTCCGGGCAGTGCCTGCTTTCTTACTACCCAATGAGGCTTTTCCCAGGTAGTGTTCTGAGTAGGGTAGCTCTTCGTTCAGTTCATAATGGCCTTTTAAACATTTCGGTCCTCTCGTAGGGTGTAATAGCTGGAATCAATGCAAGTCTTCGGGTCAAACGCAAGCCTCCTTTTGTCGTCAGCCGAACAGAAGGCTACATAGGAGTCTTGATTGATGACCTCACCACGCTGGGTACCAACGAACCATACCGCATGTTTACAAGCCGAGCAGAGTTCCGTTTGTCACTGCGCCCTGATAATGCCGACAGCAGGCTCACCTTCCGAGGTAGCCCTTCACTGAGTCCTCAGCCAGGTTTATTCTTCTTTAAAACCTCTCTCACTATATTCTTTCCCCCCTCTTCTAGGGTATAAGGAAGTTGGCTGTGTGTCCCAACAACGATATGAAAGAGCTTCTTGGATGAAGTCTTCTTTGGAAGAAGGCATTTCTGTGCTAAAATCCATTGAGTTTTCAAGTTCTAAATGGAAAAAGTTAATTCCAGAGGCTTCTATAAGTATTGGTAAAAGTCTGCCTCTCAGGTATGCACTTTTAATATAGACTTTTCTCACTTTTTACAGAAAAGTGAGATTGTATCAGAGAGACATTACTTCTGGATTCCCCTTTTAACTTATTTTTTATTTTTTTGGATCCCCTATTTTAAATGAATTTAGCTTACTTTTGGCTTTTTTTCAAAATCCTTTAGATGTAACTCATCTCTTTATTATGATTCTAAATTATTATTTTTATTTTTTAAAAAAATATTTCTGAGGCTCCCATTGAGTTCTTCTGGCTTTCCGAAGATTTAGAGGGTACAAACCCAGAAATACTGTTAATCTGCCTTCTTTTATAAGTGTGGAATAATTGGAAGCCTCTCTTTTTTTAAACGTATTTATTTATTTATTTTAGAAAGAGTGCACACGTGTGAGGGTGGGGAGGGGCAAAGGAAGCGAATCTCAAGCAGACTCTGCACTGAGCGTGGAGCCCAATGCAGGGCTCAGTTTCACAACCCTGAGATCATGACCTGAGCCTAAATGAAGAGTGGGACACCCAACCGACTGAGACACCCAGGCACCCCAAAAACCTCTTTGGTTAGACACAGTATTTTAAATTCTGTGGACTTACTGGCAGAGTTCCTTGCTACATGTTAGGGGTATTTTTTTGTCCTTGCTTTTATCATTCTGGTTATATGGACTCTGAATCTAAAGCACATTAATATAGAGCTTTTGCTTCATAGATACGTTCTTAAGGACATTGCATAGTTCAAAATCTGCATATCTCACCACTCATTCTTCCTGTTTAAGAAAATGTAAGCTAATTCAGGTGGGGAGGTGCCCAGAAGGATAAATATAAAATCATTGTAGCTTAGAAGCGAGTATGGTGGGGGCGCCTGGGTGGTGCAGTCGTTGGGCGTCTGCCTTCGGCTCAGGGCGTGATCCCGGCATTATGGGATCGAGCCCCACATCAGGCTCCTCCGCTATGAGCTTGCTTCTTCCTCTCCCACTCCCCCTGCTTGTGTTCCCTCTCTCGCTGGCTGTCTCTATCTCTGTCAAATAAATAAATAAAATCTTAAAAAAAAAAAAAAAAAGCGAGTATGGTGGCACTGATCTTGCAGCTATGTCTCCAATATATTTTTCTTTTATATTTTTCCTTTTTTTTTTTTTAAACCCTGTTTTCCTTGTGAGGGATTTTGTGGACTTAAAGGTGTACCCGTTTTAATGCTGCTTTTTATTATCGCTAATCTTCGAATGTTCTCTCCTTGATTAACAGCCTGGCATAATGAGTCCTTGTTTGACTTTCATCTCATCATGGTGTCTTATCATTTCTATTCCCAAGTTTTCATTTTCATAGGAATTTCCCAAAGCACTGACACTACTGTTAGAGGATATTAAGCAGATCTTTAATTATAGTAACAGTAAGTGTTAAAGAACCTGCATTGTAGTCACCCAAACCAAGAACTCTTATTCACAGGAGTGACAGCCTGATTGACAAATGAGGCCAGTGGATATATTTACCAGCTAAGTGGCACTGGGAGGTGGCAGTAGTATATAGCTTATAATCTACTCAGTATTCCTGGTGTTTGTTTAAATTTAGGAAAGTTCACATTATTTCAGACCCTGTGCAAAGAATTTATAACATCATGCTTTGTTTTGACAAATATTGTACTATTTCAAATTTATATAACTAGAATTTGCATTAAATGTGACTAATGTGTATTGAGGTAACATTGCCAGCGGAGTAAGTGATTATTTTTAATACAGTTTAAAATGCTAGGGGTGCCTGGGTAGCTCAGTCAGTTAAGTGTCTGCCTTCAGCTCAGGTCATGATCCCCAGGTCCTGGGATCAAGCCCCGCATCGGGCTCCCACTCAGTGAGGAGCCTGCTTCTTCTTCTCCCTCTGCCTGCTGCTCCCCTACTTGTAATCTCTCTCTCCTTCTGTCAAATAAATAAATCTTTAAAAATATAAAATAAAGTAAAATAAAATAAAATGCTAATCAATGAATAAAAATGTGAATGAAAAGGCTAGCAGTTTTACATTTTTACCAAACTAATCCCAAGAGTAGCCATTTTATTAAAGTGATTTTGAAAATAATAATTTAGCCAAGTGCTTTTTTTAAAAAAATTCAGGTATCTTTCCCTTCGGGAGAAACCAGGGTCCCAGTCACCATATTTGATTTCAGCAGAGTATTTACAGTCTAGCATTCAGTCTCCCTAAATGAACTCACTTTATCAATGCCTAGATATATATAGCTAGAAAGATAGAAAATTGGTCAAAATACATTTATTGCATTTACTGTATACATGCCAGGCTCTGTGCTAAGCACTCACAAGTTGAACCAGACTTTGAACAGGCATTTTAACAGAAGAGATACGTAAGTAACTGCATACACATTTCCTGTCAGGATTATAGGGAAGTACGCTGATGTGTTAGATTTTTCTCTTGTGTTCTGTTGAGGTATGCTAACTTGTCCTCTCTGTGCGAGAGCTCTGAACTCTGAGGCTTAGGCTTGATTCAAAGCAAGTCTTGAAGTTTGGATTTGAGAACAGTTCCAAGGCTTATAAACAAAATTTTTTTTAAATTTTATTTATTTGACAGAGAAAGAGAGACAGCCAGCGAAAGAGGGAACATAGGCGGGGGTGGGGGGTGGAGAGGAAGAAGCAGGCTCCCAGCGGAGGAGCCTGATGTGGGGCTCGATCCCAGGACTCCGGGATCACGCCCTGAGCCGAAGGCAGACGCCCAACGAGTGAGCCATCCAGGCGCCCCATAAACAAATTATTTTAAAAAAATTTTTAAGTTGGGGGATGCCTGGGTGGCTGAGTTGGTTAAGCGTCTGCCTTCAGCTCAGGATGTGATCCCAGGGTCCTGGGATCAAGTCCCTCATTGGGCTTCTTGCTCAGCAGAGAGTTTGCTTCTCCCTCTCCCCACCCCCGCTGTCTCTCTCTCTCTCTCTCTCAAATAAGATCTTAAAAAAATTTTTTTTTCTTTTAAGTTGGATGGTCAAGGGCTTTTCTTTGAGGTCGTCACCATCCTGCTAGATTCCAAGATAACATTTTTTTTGATTAGTCATTAGGTGTGTTCCAGTATGTTCTGTAGTTTATTTCTTTTTTAAGATTTTATTTATTTGAGAGAGAGAGAGCGCTCACGCACGAGCCAGGGGAAGGGCAAAGAAGCAGACTCCCTGCTGGGCAGGGAGCCCAACGGGAGACTCTATCCCAGGACCCCGAGATCATGACCTGAGCCAAAGGCAGACACTTAACCAACTGAGCCACCCAGGCGCCCTGTTCTGTAGTTGAAAAGACAACCCAGGGGCGCCTGGGTGGCACAGCGGTTAAGCGTCTGCCTTTGGCTCAGGGCGTGATCCCGGCGTTACGGGATCGAGCCCCACATCGGGCTCCTCCGCTGGGAGCCTGCTTCTTCCTCTCCCACTCCCCCTGTTTGTGTTCCCTCTCTCGCTGGCTGTCTCTATCTCTGTCAAATAAATAAAATCTTTAAAAAAAAAAAAAAGAAAAGAAAAGACAACCCAGCCATTTCCCTTTTGGAGCTTAGGGAAGGTTTCATTGTGGCTTATGAGATCAGGCCTCTGTAGTTAGTTGACCTAATCTGTCTCTTGAAGAACAGCAAAACTGCCCAGAATTTCTGGACATTCCTAGAGCAGGCGGTCTGAGGAAGAAATGAGTCAAGTATTTGCAAAGGTTGATAATGCATGATTGGTAATAAACAGTAAAGAAGGTTGGTTGGGAGGTCTGGGAAGACTTGGCAACCCTGGATGGACAGATCTGACTTTCTGTTGACTTGATAATTAATTTAGTTGATTTTGGGTGGACAGAATTTATCAAAAATGTAATCTATTAGAGGGAAAGATCAAAATTAGTAAATAGAAGTAAAACAAATTAAGGCAGTAAATATGGGGAAATTATACAGATCAGTGAGTCTTGTGAGAACCAAACAAAATGAGAAGGAAACTGCAGGGTATTTTGCAGTCTTGGGACCCCAGGAATGAGGTGAGCCAAGGGCAGTACCATAGTTCAACTAAGTAGAACCAAGGTCTTGGCAACAATGGAACTCATTATGTTCCACATTTAGTTACCCTGGCAATAACCTTTTGAATGAATTATAACCAAAAAAGTCACATGTAAATGAAGTCAGTAATAATTTACAGAGCAGCAACTGGTCTGGTCCAGTTCACCTTAGGGGGTGGGGGTAGCTGATATCAAGAAGGAATCTGAGATCACTATGAAAGGGATTAAACTGGCCAAAGGAGCACCAGAACTTCTGGAGATGAAACATACCCGAAGTTTCTCTCTCTAGTTGGATCTTAACAAGTGTCAGTGAGTCAAGTTATTGCAAATCTCACCTTATCTACCTGTCAGCATTTATACTGGGACATGTTCTCTTGGTGAGCCATGTAAGTTGCAATTTTAGCAATTGTCTCTACTAGCTGCGTGTGTTGATTGCTCTCCTCTCCCCTTGCTTTGGCTCAGGAGGCCTTAGCCTAACCAGAGTAGTGGAAGTAGAACTGAGAATTAGCTGCCTGGAGTTCCCAATCAGTAAAAATTGAAATGTAGATTATACTAAATTAGAAAATATCCGACTGGAAGAATACTTAGGAACCCTTGACCACCATTTTCATCAGTTTGTTTTACAGAGACTTAAAACATACAGGGAGGGGCCTCTTGTTTTTACTTGGGGAGTTCTGCAAAAGCAAGAAAGAGATATTCAGCTGCTTTCAAGCATGCAGGGGATGACTCCTTCACAGGACATGGGACCTAACATGATGTAGATGTAAATTCTTAGGTAATTCAAGCCCTTGTTATCATAGGATATTTTATCCTTACAAGAAAGGGAGGACAAAAGGATTATAGTAATGCAACTTTTACCAACAACTTATTTCTCATGATAAAGGAAAGGAGTTGGGGAGAATTACAAATTAGTCTTATTGAGGTTCTGTGTTGCAAATCTGCATTTGCTGACTGTGCTTGGAAACAATTTGGAGTATATCTTTTGATATTAGTATTAATTGAGATTTGGCATTATTTCCAAGGAATCTTGTTCTTAATCTGGCTTGTATGATATAGACCCCTATATTTTGTTTTGGGTTTTTGTTTGTTTTTACCCCTACACTAATGAAACTTTGGTGTATTTGCAGAGCTCTAGATGTTCTGAAGTATGAAGAAGTTGACATGAAGTTGTTAGCCAAGGCTGTTCCAGAGCCCTTGAAGAAGTACATTAAATGTAGAGAGCTAGCTGAAAGACTGAAAATAGAAGGTAGAAAATAATTTTTTATTTAACATGCCTATACGTTCTCTTATTTGTGCAAATTATGAATGGACAGCAGATTCATTAAGAAAGAGCTCTGCGTTAAGAGAAGCCATTATTAACGTAGAACCAGCATAATCTTAGGCTCTGTGCTATTTGGAGTGGGGTTCCCAGGCTAGCAGCATTGCAACACATGGGAGCTTGTTAGAAATACAGAATCTCAGTCTACCTCAGACCCACTGAGTAAGCATCTGCATTTTAACAAGATCCCTAGGTAATTTGTGAGCACATTTCAAGTTTGGGAAATGCTATAAGGTTTACCAAAAATAACCCCCAAAACCAAAAAAACACAAAACACGAAACTTTTTTTTCCCTTAAACTTCCTTTTACATTTTCCCCATCTGATGTTCTAACGATGAGAAAAATAATACTGTCTTTGGCTTTAACAATATACTGGAATACTCTGCCATTAAAATACTTTGTATCAGGCAAATCAGAGCCTGCCCTGTACATTTTAACATATATTGTGCTCTCATATTCTCGGTAAGTGTACTGACCATCAAAGCTACAGATGACTTTGTACTTGTACTCTATTAAGTTTTTCATTATGAAAAATTTCAGACATAAAAATACTGAAAATAATATCAGCTTCTGCATTTTGATAGATGTTTTTTCCTGGGGTGGCAAATTATGTGGAGAAAAAGGCAGGGAACAGAAAGAGCTGGGGAGAAGGGTAGGAAAAGTTGGATAATGATGTACTGTTCAAACAGGAAAGGACTTTAAATTCCTTGGAGACCAGCCAAAGTGGTAAGAATGCTGTATTCCTTCTAGCAATGGCATTTTCTTTCAGTTCCAGAGAGATCTATCACTTTGCTATGCTTTGGCTGTACATATAGGATGACCCAAGTGCTACCTATCATCCCACCATGCAAGTTAACAGAAGTCTAGAAACAAAGGGAAACTTCACCAAAACTAGAATCATTATTCCAAATGACCAGACACTATACACATACTAATGTATGAGAAATAATGTTGACAGGGATACCCGGGTGGCTTAGTCAGTTAAATGTCTACCTTTGGCTCAGGTCATGATCCCAGGATCCTGGGATTGAGTTCCTCATCAGGCTCCTTGCTCAGTGGGGAGCCTGCTTCTCCCTCTGCTAGCTTCTCCCACTGCTACTCGCTCTATCTCTCTCTGACAAATAAATAAAATCTAAGAAAGAAAGAAAGAAAGAAAGAAAGAAAGAAAGAAAGAAAGAAAGAAAGAAAGAAAGAAAGAAAAAGAAAGAAAGATGACCTTTTATTTCAACATCATGATTTCTCTATTGAGTAAAAATTACTTATTGAACATTCAGGCTGTTATCACTTGGGAATAGGTGATTAAATTCTGTATTTCATTTATTATTTTTTTAAGTTTCTTTAAGTAATCTCTACACCCAGTGTGGGGCTCGAACTCACAACCCTGAGATCAAGAGTCACAGACTCTTCGACTGAGCCAGCCAGGCACCCCTAAATTCTATATTTTAAACTTGGTTTGCAATTTTACTTTGTTCCATAAATCCCCAGATTTGAGTTAGAATAATCCAGAATAATTTAACTTGTTCGTAGAAAACCCTGACTTCAGCCACAGAGTAGCTACTATTTTGCTTTGTTTTTTAAAGACTCTGGCATATATAAAGGCTCTAGCTTATATCCATGGCTTAAAAGAAACATTAGGTTAAAATATATCACTAATTCTCAAATCACTACATGGACCCCCCCCCCCCACCAGATAACAAGTTTCTTGATGGCAGAAATCAACTTCAGATTCTTCTTTGTATTTCCTCTCAGGTTTTGCTATGTATTTGGAAGTTTAAATAAATATACCTTTAACATATATATTATCTCTCATTTATATTCCATGATCCTCTATAGGGTCTATTTACGAGTCATAGAATTATATTACAGTTTTTTGTATTAGTTTGTCATATTATAATTTGTATTAAGCCCTTTACATGCAGTATTTTGTTTGGTATTTAGAATTGTCCTGTGAAGGACAGGTATTAGCATTATTGTCTTAATTTTACATTAAGTGGTAACTTGCCCAAGATCACACAATTGGTGAGTGGCAGAGCTGGGATTTGAACCTAGCTTGTCTAACTGCGAGGCCTGTGCACTTCACAACTATCTTTTATTGCCATAAAGACCATCAGAAGTCATCTGAGTCAGCCCTTACAATTTCTAGAGATGGGGCACCTGAATGGCTCCATCAGTCAGGTGTCCGACTCTTGATTTCAGTTCAGGTCTCAATCTCAGGGTTGTGAGAGCAGGCCCCACATTGGGCTCCACGCTGGGTGTGGAGCCTACTTACAAAGAAAAAAAAAAAAAAGGTAAAAGAAGCTAAGGCCCAGAATGTTAATGATATATTTTTTAATAATAATTTTTGATAATGATATGCCCATAGTCAGAGGGTATTTCATTGACAGAGCCAGGCTCAGAGCTGAGATTTTCTGACTCCTATAGAGTCAGTAATAGAAGCAGATGTTACCAAAACCTTTAGGGAAGACTGGCTTTCTTGAACAGGATACAATGACCACCACCTCAATTTAGATTTTAAAACAGGCTCTGAGTTTATTTTTCAAAGAACAGAATGCTATACGAAATAATTGCTAAATTATCCTTCTAACTTCACTTCTGAATAAAACCTTAAATTATGTATTACATCTAAAAATCTCCACTTTTAAAAATTATAGCTTTATATGGACATAATTCTGAAAACCATTTTCTTAAAGAAACAGCTGATCTTTAGGACCTAAAATTCAAACCCACAGCCTGTTGAGGGTTTACACTGAGAAGGAAAATTTGCACTGAGAGAAAAGCAGTATCTTAATTTTCCAGATTTTTTAAATTTCTGAGTAATCTCTACACCCAACATGCGGCTTAAACTCACAACCCCGAGATCGAGTCACATGCTCTACTGACTGAGCCAGCAAGGAGCCCCTTAATTTTCCAAATTTTTTTTCTTAAGGATATTATTTACTTGACAGAAAGGGAGAGTGAAAGAGCACAAGCAGGGGGAGCGGGAGAGGAAAAAGCAGGCCCCCCACTGAGCAGGGACCCGGGAACTGGGATCATGATCTGAGCCAAAGGGAAATGCTTAGCCAACTGAGCCACTGAAGTGCCCCAATTTTCCAGATTTTTGAAATGAAAAGGACATGCAGTAAGCTACCAAACAGAATGCTGTAATTGGTATGCAAGATACTCCCTCTCACTTAGCCTCAATTTCCTCATCTACAAAAGGGAACACTTACCCATTTATATTCTGGTGTTGGGAAAAGTGTTGAATGACATAATGTATACAAAAGTTTTTTGTAAATTGTAAGAAGCTATAAAAACACAAGTTTCTAATATAGTCTATCATAATTAATTCTGTTCACCAGCCACTTACGAATCAGTGTTGCTCCATCAGCAACAAGAAATAAAGGAAGTTCAGCAAGATGAAGCGCTCCAACTGCCAAAAGACCTAGATTATTTAACCCTCAGAGATGTGTCTTTGTCTTATGAAGTTAGAGAGAAGCTACATTTCAGTCGCCCAGAAACGGTAAGAAACCAGGCAGTGGACAGGTTATAAAGAGCCAGTGCTTTAATTTTTTAAACCTGGATTTACAGTGGTCACATAATTACATCTCTTTGTATGACAGATGTTGGTTTGTTTTTGAGAGACAAAAAAACTTAGTCTAGATAAATAACTAGTTGATTAGTCCCAACTATGTGCTAAACCACTGTGGAAACTAGTATAATGCATGACATAAAAGAAACCACATTAGGTTAATACATGTGAATGGTTTTCAAATCACCGCTTGGATCCTACCCTAGGAGTTCCATAGTGTTGGCTTAGAAGCCATAGGAGGAAGAGGGGAGCCAAAAAAGGTCCCTCACCCCATGCTTCCATCTAAGTTTGTGTGTATGTGTGTCTGTAAATGTCTGTAAACAAATTAAAAATTTTATTATATAGTATACAGTATTGGACTTCTAATTACAAATATTTAAAGACTAAGAGGCTATATTGACTGATTCTGAGATGCACATTTAACATCTCTGCAACTGAGTTGTATCTTAAAAATGGATGGTATATCATAGTTTAATGGGCAGTGGCTTTTTTTAGTGGTGATTCATATGATAAAAGGCATTTAACAAAAACATAACCTGTAAAAATTTTTGAAAAAAATTATTTTTAAAGGGAAGAGTGATTCCATCAATATAAACATGATGTTCTTAGTGATAGTCACCGTGGAAACTAAGCATGTAGGCCTTACATTTTATAACTCTGTATATCCTGTTCCTTTTTTTGGTATGTTTTTATGAATCGTCAAGGCTGCAGTGCCCAATATGATAGCCACTAGCTAAATGTGATCATTTACATTAACTAAAATTAAATAAAACTCAGAATTCAACTCTTCAGTCATACTGGCCATGTTTCAGGTACTCAGTAGCCACAATTCTAGGATACAAAAAGCTCTGACAAGCTCTGCTACAGACTCATTTGGTAGCAAACCTGACCTGAATTGACATAAGGTTACTTATACCACTTAGAGTGAATATTCATACATTTCACTCTAAAAATAAACCACAGAAGTATTCATGAGATCATAGGGTGCTGCCCAACACACTGCTGAGATTACATTACTTTAATGAAAAGAAAAAGTAGGTAGTCTAACATCTATTAGTTATGTGATCTTTGACAAATCACTTTAACTTATCTGAGCCTCATTTTCCCTTATTTGTAAAATGAAGGTATTAATAATAATCACATTCCCTTTATCTACTTTATAGTTACTTTGAAGATACATTAAGTAAGTTTATTTAGAAGATACATTAAGATAAGTTTTGAAAATATTTTATAAACTATAATATACAGATTGTTATTAGGAGCAAAATAGATTTGATTTGATTTGATATAACTCACTTATGTTTCTCTTTTGGTTTAAATTCTTAGATTGGGGCTGCTAGTCGTATACCTGGAGTGACACCTGCTGCCATCATCAATCTGCTTCGATTTGTGAAGACCACTCAGCAAAGACAGATGGCTATGAATGAATTGCCCAAAACTGACCAATCCTTATGTGATACAGACAGACTTGAAGAGAGACAGTTATAGCTTTATATTCATAGAAGACTTTTAAGTAGTACAAGAGTATAGATAGGATATAAGAAGTATTTATATTTAGCACCTATTAAAATAATAAAATAAACTTACTAGGTTATTATGGATTTGTCACTAATTTATAAAGAGGGCAGAGATTATAACTGCTTTTTTATGTATCTGAAATGTTATAAAGTCTTCATTTATAGTCTTTCTCTTAGGTGCTCTTATACAGTGAGCCTATTAATATAACTGCAGTGTTCATCAGAGAGATAATAGTGGACCCACAGCTAAACCTGAAGAAAAATCTCAGCTTGCAGATTTGCCTACTTATAAGGACCTTGTCCATTAAATGTTACCAAAGTGAAAGTCTTATGTTCCAACTTGTTTTGAAAGGTAGTCGTCTTTTGCTTGGTTAATGAGGCAATTTCAAAGCCGCCAAATTCTCAGGGCTACAAATTTTAAAAGATACAAAATCACATAGAATCATTCAGCTGATTTCTAGCATTGGAATATAGTACATAGAGTGAAAGTTGACTTCTAAGATTCCTTTACTTCTGCAGGAAATCCTCACCAGTAATTATCTTTTTTTTTTTCTTACTAGTAATTATCTTTGACCATTAATGAAAACTCTGTACAATAGGAAGATTGGAAATTATCATACTTTCCTATGATCCACAATATGGAAAATTTTTTGGCAACCTGGTTAAGGAAGAATAAAGTAAAGGTAGTTATTTTATATCATATAATATTTTCTTATGAAACTGTTATGGCCATGATTTCTTAACACTAAAGACAAATCTGTAGTAACTGGTGATTAGTGTTTCCTTGTTTTTAAGTCAGAAGTGACAGAAAAACGGAAATGGTTCTGGCAGTCCTTCCTCTTCCTCTTCCGTACTTTGATTCTATGTTGTCACAAAGTTTAGGGTGGGA